>NC_134849.1:44029591-44629591 GCF_965363235.1 Mytilus galloprovincialis
ATATTTTTTATTGTACTCTGCCTGAACAAAAATATTTCCCCCGTCAGATTGGGTATCAGAATTTTTTTTAGGAGAAAACAATAACCCCCTTTTGAAGTTAAATGGTTGTTTTCTTAGCATAGTTAATTTTATAAAATTAGACTGAGTTTACTGCTTGCTTGACATTTGCTTAATCTTCTACAAAAAAGCTGATCCTGAAAGATTGAAAGGTCATTATGGCATAATGATGAATAGAAGTACCATTTTCAAATAAGAAACAGGAATGCATATGTATATTCGGTGTCCGATCATATATGTCCGATTCTATATTAAAAAAAACTGTGTCATTTTGGTCTTTTGTGGATAGTTGTCTCATTGGCAATCATACCACATCTTCTTTTTTATATGGTCTAGGACTTTCACAGTACTAGTATCAAATATATATAATTGATATAAAAAAAAGTCACAAAAATACCGAATTTCGAGGGAAATTCAAAACGGAAAGTTCAAAATCAAAAGCCCAAACAGATCAAACTAATGGATAACAACTGTCATATTCCTTACTTGGTACATAAATAAACATACAATATTATTTCGCTCTCTGTAGAGTTATTCAATCTTTCTTTTAAAGAATAACGACAATACTAACTCCTGATACTGTTGCTGTTGAAGTTGTTAAAGGTATCCAGTATGAAGAAGAACACGTGTATATACCTAGGATCCTCCATCTTGGTTTGAAACTACAAATGTAAGTTATGATAGTTGATTCGATATCCCTTATGCGTCTTAAATTGAGGAACTCAAAAGTTGTGCGTAAATAAAACAATCTCTGTTTATGATAATATTTGACATATTTCCATGTTTGACAATTGACTGAGAATTTGTGTTAATTTTGAAAGTAGAAGACCATAGAACAAATGTGTTAAAGCTATGGAGTTATTTTAAATGAATGCAAAATGAGGTCATGGTCAAATGAACCTTGCCAGCCAGACAGACATGTGCACCTTAAAATCAATATATGCATTAAATATAATTGACCTTATAGTATCTTATTAAGAAACAAACTTTTAAAACAATGAAAACTTAACATTGACAAATGAATCATTATAATGAGGTCAAGGTCAGATGATACCTGCCAAACAGACATACACCTGACAATCCTTCCTTACAATACATATAGTTACCATATTGTTTTTAGTTTAAGAAAAACAAACCAAAACACAGAAACTAAATACTGAGCAATGAAACGTGAAATAGGTCAAGGTAAAAAAATCCTGCGAGACTGACTTGCACACAATACGAAATCTATATACGCCAAATATAATTGACATATTGAATATAGTATAAGAAAAAAAAACCGAAAAAAACCCACAAAAAACATAAAAATGAGATCAAGGTTAGATGACACTTAATTGTCAGTTGGACATGTACACTTTACAATAGTCAGTTCCATTCACCAAATATCTAAGTAAAGACGACATCATAGTATTGCTTAAAGTATCTGCTAAATGACCTTGACCACGAACTCTTAACCTTGTTCACTCACACTGATCCATGAAATGAGGAGTATGTTTAAACTGTCTGACGGACATGAGGACCTTGCAATGTACGCACATACTAAAAATAGTTACGATATTAATAGGAAAAAGATTAACATTATAAAAAAATCTAAACGTTTTTCAAGTACCATGAATAGGAGGTGAAGGACAATGGACATATGACAGACGGAAACTTCATAACGTAAGGCATCTATATACTAAGTATGAATCATCCAGATCTTCAAACTTCTCTAAAATGTAAAGCTTTTAAAAAGTGAGATAACGCTGATGCGACGACGCCATCAGCGGATCATTATCCCTACTTCAAGCTTTGGCGACAGAAGTCGCAGGCTTAACAAAAATAACGATCGAAAATAAAGATTTCACAATAAAAGTTGGACTAAAATTTGACAATAATATTTCATTTATTTCGGATGCTACTAGTATTTGCTTAATTGTTTTCTCTTATTTTAGGTTTTCCCCACGCAAGTTTGAAAGATGGGTGAAAGAATCTGAAGGTATTATCCCACAATACGATATCGATCCGAACTCCTAGATATTTGAATGAAATAAAAATGAACAAATTAAAGTTGAAACATCGAGTACATTTGTAGTGAATGTCGTACATGATAATGATTGTTTTTATTATACACCTGGGAACAGCATATATTATATTCCTGATACAACATACCAGAAAATTAACAGTATAATGTTTAGTAATGTAACACGTATGCAAAAGCATAACTGATAATTTTCTTAAAACATTGAAGCCATGTAATTCACACATGCACTATAAATGTGTATATTGTTAATAGTGGAGTGACAAATCGGGAAAAGTCCCTTATTTAAAGAGTTTAATGGACCGAAATACCTCAGGGCTGAAAATTCGCATGAAAATAGAGTAAACATTATACTTTCATCATTTTAGCCCTGTCGTAGAGTTTTCCCACGGTGCAGTTTTTTTTTGTAAAATCGCGTTAAAGTGTGATTTTCGTTTTTTTTTCTTTTTCATTCTCAAACACGGGAACGCTTATAATAGATTCCCGAATGAAGATATCATAAAAAAAATGGTGATGTATCAGCTTTTATTTGACATCAAACTTTAATATGATATGAACATATAAATTGAGTGAATTGGAAGATTTTCAAATGTATGTAACATTTTTTTCAATCTTACCGTCTGTCAAAGTATATTACATTTCTTATATATGTCACCAATAGTAAATTTTCACACAAAAAAAGTGGAACAACCGCTACTTAAGAAGTTTTGATAGATAAAAGTTTGATAGAACATATAAATAAACTTTTACAAGCAATTTTGATATCTGTGATCGATTATTTGACGAAAAAAATCTTCAAATACATAAGATGTCAAAAAAAAAAGTAAATGAAATAACAACTTATATGCTGTTATTGTCAAGGAGACAATGTAATATCTATAAAATTCCAACAATCCTAAATGACGATTTTGATACAAATATGGTCAGAAATTAATAATATAGCAAATATAGCCTTTGTATGAGGTCAATACAGGATATATCGACCCAAAGAAGTATATCGACCTCAGACTTCGTCCTCAGTCAATATACTTCTTTCAGGTCAATATATCCTTGTATCGACCTCATACAAAGGCTATATTTGAATAGTATCAATAGTTGTATCTATGTGCTTGAATAAGTACAGATGCTAAGGTTTATAACTTTTTAAGACAACTCTTCGATCCTATCAGATAATGCAGAAAAACTAGTGCAAAATCTACCTTCCAACAAAATTGAAATATTCGCCACAAGCAGTTAAATAAGTAGTTGACACGTTCTCTATGTAAGCAAGCTATTGGCTATAGAATATAGCTGACTATGCGGCATCGATCATCGGGGCTTTGCTCGCCGTTGAAGGTCGATTCCATACCTCCATCTTACAGATGGATAGAACAGCGAAGTCACCCGAGGTTTGACGATAATGATTGTAGAAAAACCAAGAAATGATGGATGAAAGATGTCCACACATCGTCTTTATGGCAGTTACAAGACATGCTTCAGCATTGGCGAAGCATATTCATCCAGCAGCGTTTATATTGATGTGTTTTATATATCAATACATCAGCTAGTAAGACATGGTCTGCTAGTTAGCCTGTTAGTACTCTTTGCAGGAATTGGCATAAGGGTAAAAGTTTCTTCATCTACAATTCTAATATTATACTTTATAAAAGATCATAAAGTTACGAGAGAGGATTTGACAAATGCAGTAAGAATTTACCAGAATGAACAGCAGAGTTTTGAAGACTTCATACGTTTCTTTCTTTTAGCCAGTTGTATTGCCTCCTATGTATTTCTTTTCATTTGATTACTTTGGATTTTGTGCCATAAAAGCTAGTCAAAGAGTGTTTGGTCCATCATTTCCACGAATCTGTCGTTTACGCATTTTTCTTGGCTGGTAACATCGAATCCATCATAACCTAAACATCTTCACCCACGATGTGAATCTTATCTGACCGTGGAACATGGACCACAATGATGTAAGAATGGAGCTATTTTTACCAGGACATATATGTACCTCTTAGGGAACGACCATTTGATATTCTGGGGGAGGGGGGGGGGACAGGAGGATTTCGAAAATAAATAACTCAGCCTTGATTATCACAAAAATAGATGGTTCGTTCTGTGGTAGTTTGAAAATGAATTACCTGACTTGCAATGTTTTGAAAATAAATAACTCAGCATGTCTAATCGAAAGTATGAGATGGCACCATATTCTTCATAAATTCATCTTTTCACCAATAAAAATCGGGAAACACTTCCCAAATCTTTTAATAATAAATGTATAAATATTATTTAAATATACTTGAAATGTCTGAAGATTGGTTTCATTTAACTCGAGTTTTTTTTCTCAGGAACACTTACCTCACTTTTATTACAGAACTGGCATTTTCAGATTAAGAAAGGGTCTGGGGAACACCCAGAAAGCATGATTTTGCATCATTTGTTCTACAGCTTCTTGGGCCTCCAGTGGCTCCAAAACCCTTCAAAACAGGTTTGCTAATACTTTAAAAAGGCAAGATACAACAAAATTAAATACTGTGTATGTATGCAATACATGTATATGCAGTTGGCAATATAGAAGGTTCCTTTATGCAGAAGATGATGATTAATTCTGATTAAATGGTACATTTACATAATGACTTGCCGGATCGCCGCGATATAGCCTTTTTGTGCTAATGCGGCGTAAAGCAACCAACAATCAATCAACCATATAAATGACTTGATTATACATGCATTATTTATTATAAACAAATAATTTAAAAATTTTACGTTAAACTTTACGAATATTATAAATATAGTTGTGAAAATAAATAATCAGTCCCTCTGTTTAATGAAAATTAAAAATCTAGCTTCAATAGTGAAGAAAATAGATAACCTGTCCTCTTAATTTACAAAAATAAATAACCGATCAAAAACAAATCCTCCTGCCCCCCCCCCAGAATATCAAATGGTCGTCCCCTTACACTACGACCCTTTTATATATTTATTAAAGGAAAGTGGAGCAAATAATACTGATGGATTGGTGTTTTAACACCAGCAACACATATTCCAAGCATATATGAACAAGAAAATGATGAGATATGTAAATTCGGTTTTAATCTAGACGAACAAAAAGTCATTTTATTTACTTGTAATAAAAAGGGAGCTGTAGGCAGTAAGACAGACCATTCTGTCCGACCATACTACTCTTACTTTGCGACACAGACTATTTTTCAAGCTCTACATGTGTGCTTACAGGAGAAGCAACAAATACCAATTTTCTACCCTAGTATGATCCGCTTTGGAAACATGAAACGATCTCCCGCAAATTAGATAGTCAATTAAATACAAATAGAGTGCACACGCTGAAAAGTCTTGCCTACTAATATATTTCATACAATACACTACAGGATACAAATATTGACTATTGCTCGTGTCAAAAAAAGACCTCATGAAGAAAAGAAAGCATTGACCACTGACATATAGATCATAAAATATTTCTGTACACCAAATATAGTTGACATATGGCTTATAGTATTAGATAAAGAGACCAAAACTCAAAAACTTAACTTTGACCACTGATTACCATGAAAATGAGGTCAAGGTCAGATGATATCTGCCCGCTAGACATGTACACCTTACAATCATTCCATACAACACATATAGTAGACCTATTGCATAAAGTATGAGAAAAACAGACCAAACACAAAAACTTATCTATAACCACTGAACCATGAAAATGAGGTCAAGGTTAGACGACACCTGCCAGTTGGACATGTACACCTTACAGTCCTTCCATACACCGAATATACTAGCCCTATTGCTTATAGTATCGGAGATATGGACTTGACCACCAAAACTTAACCTTGTTCACTGATCCATGAAATGAGGTCGAGGTCAAGTGAAAACTGTTTGACGGGCATGAGGACCTTGCAAGGTACGCACATACCAAATATAATTATCCTATTACTTATAATAAGAGAGATTTCTTTATTACAAAAAATCTGAACTTTTTTTTCAAGTAGTCACTGAACCATGAAAATGAGGTCAAGTACATTGGATATGTGACTGACGGAAACTTCGTAACATGAGGCATCTATATACAAAGTATGAAGCATCCAGGTCTTTCACCTTCTAAAATATAAAGCTTTTAAGAAGTTAGCTAACGCCGCCAGATCACTATCCCTATGTCAAGCTTTCTGCAACAAAAGTTGCAGGCTCGACAAAAATTGAAACTATAACCACTGAACCATGAAAATAAGGTCAAGGTCAGATGACACCTCACAGTCCTTCCATACCGAATATACTAGGCGTATTGCTTATAGTATCAGGGATATGGACTTGACCACCCAAACTTATATTTTACTGATCCATGAAGACCTTACAAGGTATGCACATACCAAATATAGTGAATTAAACATTACAAAAAAAAATTAACTTTTTTTTCATTTAGTCACTGAACCATGAAAATGAGTTCAAGACATTGGACATCTAACTGAAGAAAGCATCGTAACATGAGGCATCTATATATAAAGTATGAAGCATCCATCTTCTAAAATATAAAGCTTTTGAGAATATACATTGGTATTAAAGAGATAATCGTATAAACTGGAATTACGACTATCCCAATATGGCAACAGCAGATATAGGTAAATTCGTTAGTCAATAGTTACTCAGCTGCAAGGTTTTTCTATACCATTACATCATATTTGAATCGTAACGGTGCACTGAAATTATCCAAGCGCTTGGAAAATTGCTGTTGAAAATTTGGGGTGATAAGTAGTTCCAGATAAAAATGTGACAAAAAAATGGTACAAGTGTTCTGTAAACAGGGAGTTGTTGAGAGATGAATCTGAAAACACATCACACAGTACAACTTACATATATAAACCCTGAAACCAAATTTCATAAATCCTTGTCAAAGTAGTTCATGAGAAAAATATTCATGGGCCGGACGGATAGACAGAGGTAAAACAGTATACCCCCCCTTTTTTTTTTTTTAAAGCAGGGGGTATAATGATTATTGTTCTTTTACTCACAAGTGTGCATTACACAAGATAAAACAATTTTTCCAAGCAGTGCAATATGAAATAAATGGAGAATGTGTCCATGTGACACAGATGATGCCCCCAAGTTGCATATCACTTAGTTAAAGAGGGTCATAACAGTAGAAAGGTAAAAAAGTGATGATACCCTTATTTGTACTTGATCAGAGATTTTTTTGTACCTTGGATTAATTTATTTTTTGTTGATTGCTAAAAAATTCTTGGATATTTGATTGTGTGGTTTTGCTAATCTTTTGAATTTGTTGTTTACCTGAACCTATATGAACCCATTTAAATTGGTATCCAACAAATAATGAATCCACAGTGATAAGTATTGCGTCTTAGTCTCATAACATTTGGTTGAGGCTTACTTAAGCCAGAACAGAAATGAAGTTCCACAATTTTTCCGTTTGTAAACGAGTATAATTTTAGAACGGTAAAGGTGACACCACTAAAATTCAAAGTGGATTTGTATTTTACGGTAATAAGCATTGTGTATAAGTTTCATAACATCTTGTTAACGCAAAGTAAGTTACAGAAAGGAAACTAAAAATTCAACAATTCTTATGTTTATAAAAGGGCATAAACCAATTATGTTGTGATGTTAAACTGTTGATTCAGATGAGGGTGAAGGTTGGTACCAATTAAAATGTTTAAACTCAGGTTGACAAAAGAATTATTTTTTATGATGCATTATTTCCTTAATAAACAGAAGAATATTTCAGTGATCTACCCAAGACTTATGTGTTCCTGGAGAATACACAATGTTTCAGTGAGATCTACATGTATTATCACCATCATAAAGCACAACCAAGAGAGTTGAAATAAACCACCTGATATACTGTAGAGGCTATTGTTCATTGTTGAACTCCTGTGGTGATTTTTTCTGGTCTTTTGTCAACAATTTCTTGTGGTCTTATTGACAGTGCATCTTGCATATTTATGAATTTGATTGCCAGTTTAAGTGTCATTCTTTTGCTTTCTCACTGATGAATAACCTATATTTCCATTTACCCTTTTAAAAGCAACTTCTTAATCATTTGACTTTTTCGTGTTTTTGTTTTTTTATTGTTGTTTGTTTTCATGGTGAAATGACTATGAAGATATGGACAAAATGAAGAGATGAAATAAGTTAAGAGCACTGTCATTTATTTCTTAGCAGGTTCTTCCTTTTCAGAGAAAGACTTGAGCAGTTCTTCCTTCTTTGTTTTGATACGCTCCTCACGACGCTTACGAGCCTCCTTGACTCTCGTTCTCCTAGCCTCGGCTTGGTCACTGAGAAGCTTGCTTCTGCTCTTCTCTGCCTTCCTCTTGTGAATATGTTCCATCAAGACTCGTTTGTTCTTGAAACCATTACCTTTACATTTCATGTATAATTCATGGTACCTAAAAAAAAATAAAGCAGAACATTTTAAAAACTTCATAAAATTACATGTAGAACTGCAATATACATCTAGGCAATTCATTATGCGACATTGATCAAAATTTCTTTGAAATCTATAAGGAGAAAATATTTGAATCTGAATTGTGTGAAACTCTAATCAGCATAGAGGTCATTAATTATGTGACATCATACTAAAATTCTCTGAAATTTTTGAATTGTGTGATGTACATATACATGAGTATCAAATTAATTGAGTTTGTATATATTGTAATAGTAATAGCACCTTTTATCCTTTTTTAATCATAATCTTCATGTGTCTGGATTGTTTCAAAGAAAGTTCAATGTGGCTTAATTAATTTAAAGAAAATATAATGTAGAGTTCAGGTGTCTAGGTTGATTCACAGAAAATGACAAAGCACTTTCTCATACGAACGAGACAAAAAACTCATCATCACTCCAAATATGTAATTTTTATTTTATTAATATTAAGACTGAAAAGGCTGCAATACCCCCATTCTATATAAAAAGAAAATTTAAGATTTTTTTAGTTGAAAATAAAAATGAATGAAGAATAAAAGGTCTTAATTCTTTTTCAGTCAGACAGACTAACAGTTTGTCAGAGACTGGTAAAAGTTTAAAAAAAAAAAGGTCACCAAAATGCTTTAAACAACAGACAAGTGTTTATTTAACACTACGATTATCAAAAGAAAAAGATGCAACAGTTCATAACCAAACTACAATTAGTGAGTTTTGTTTGAAATTTTATTGTGGTAAACAAATAAAGCTACACAAGAAAATTCAAATCAATACTTGTACTCAAGTCAGAAACTTGAGTCAATTTGTGAGGGTTCAGGTGTCTAGGTTGATTCAAAGAAAAAAACAATGTTTCCACTGCAGTTTCTCATACGAACGAGACAAAAACTCATCATTACTCACAATATTGACAAACACTGCCATTTCTCAATCTCTTGGGTTTGCCCCTGCTTTTGTGAAGTAGAATTAATAAATTCTGAATGTAATTTGACAAGAGGCATTTGATTTACTACATTTTTTGTATATCTATAAATTAACCTCGTCAAAAACATGTTTCCATAAGCTCATGCTGTAATGGAACTGAATTTTTAAGTTTTGTTAAAAAGCTGATGGTTAACGTTATTGTTTAGCATTTTTCAAGGTTGTTTAACTTTCCAGTCTGTTAATTTCTTTCCAGTATAGATTGAGAGGTAATGTGAGAGTTCAGGTGTCTAGGTTGATTCAATGAAAATAACAATGTTTCCACTGCACTTTCTCATACGAACGAGACAAAAACTCATCATTACTCACAATATTGACAAATACGCCATACGGCAATGAGTTTTAATCTATTAAAGCATTGCAGTTTGATTGCTTTAAATTGCAATTGGGTTCCCCCCTGCTTTCCAGACATTCCTGTGTACATGATTTATGAAAGCCTGAATGAAAACTGACAAAAAGCATTTGATGTACAGTACAGATCTAAAGCAATGTAGGCTGTCTGCACCAATATCCTTTCAAACTACAAGTCTTTGAAAGACCAATATTCTAACACCTTTCTTATAAATGTGTTTCTCAAATAAATTACAGGGAAACAGTTCGATAAAAAGTGACAACACTCTGATTTACTATATTTCTTTTGGTACCCTAACAAATGTCAAAAAAATGTTCAATGCATTTGAGATAATTCAGTTAAAACCAGGTTAGAAATCAGTCTGCAATGGAAATAATTTAAGATGTGCAACATGATTGTTTAGCATTTGTCAAGGTTGTTCAACCTTGCATTTTGTAAATTTCTTTGCAGTATTGATTGAGTTTTTGTGAGAGTTCAGGTGTCTAGGTTGATTCAAAGAAAATAACAATGTTGCCACTGCAATTTCTCATACGAACGAGACAAAAACTCATCATCACTCACAATATTGACAAATACGCCATACGGCAATAAGTTTTAATCTATTAAAAGCATTGCAGTTTGATTGCTCTAAATTGCAATTGGGTTCCCCTCTGCTTTCCAGACATTCATGTGTATATGATTTATGAAAGCCTGAATGAAAACTGACAAAAAGCATTTGATGTCCAGTACAGATCTAAAGCAATGTAGGCTGTCTGCACCAAAATCTTTTCAAACTACAAGTCTAAAGACCAATATCCTAACACCTTTCTTATAAATGTGTTTCTCAAATAAATTACAGGGAAACAGTTCGATAAAAAGTGATAAAACTCTGATTTACTATATTTCTTTTGGTATCCTAACAAATGTCAAAAAAATGTTCAGGACATAATTCAGTTAAAACCAGGTTAAAAATCAGTCTGCAATGGAAATAATTTAAGATGTGCAACATGATTGTTTAGCATTTGTCCAGGTTGTTCAACCTTCTATTTTGTAAATTTCTTTGCAGTATTGATTGAGTTTTTGTGAGAGTTCAGGTGTCTAGGTTGATTCAAAGAAAATAACAATGTTGCCACTGCAATTTCTCATACGAACGAGACAAAAACTCATCATCACTCTCAATATTTACAAAAATTGCCTTACATGCATGCTAATCTATACATGATGGCATGATGGGTTGCTCTTCCAAAGCTCTTTTGATTAGTCTTTTCTTTAACAGTGATACATAGATACAAAATCTATTATTTTGTCTAATCATAAACAGACAAACTGGATTATTGTAATAATGCACTTATGACCATTATAATAAACTGGTTTTCAGTTATGTTTATATATAATTAGGTGTACAGTCTGCACGGTTAGCCACTAGTCCGATGCCCCAGACTAGTAAAATTTCATTCGGACTAGTGAGTTTTTGCAAAATTTTGTTTACTGGAGGTGTATGAAGGACAAGCTGCATTTGTGCTATATATGAAACAACATCTTACAAGTGCTTGTCGATTTTCTTGGCTTCTCTGTATCTTTTTAACAATCTTCTCAGGACTCTCATTCTTCGAATCCATAAAATTTTGACAGGCATACGAGCATTGGCCGTACCCTTCCTTTTACCATGGCCCATGTGACGTCCTTTCCTTCTTGCAAGAGCATTTTTCCTTACACGAGCTCTGGAGTGTACTGCCACAGGTTTACGGATGATCAAACCATCTTTTACCAACTTTCTGATGTTCTGTCCTGAAGACAAATGAAGATAATACTACATGTTTAAAGTTACCTGCTGGTAATTGCGGGTTACAAAAGTGCAGTACATTTTTTTTTTCATGAACATGGTGATTTGTTAGAATTTGGGTGTCTTAACAAGAAAATGGTACATGTACATTGTATTTTAATTGTGAGAATTCAGGTGTATTAATTGATTCAAAGAAGAGCAATGATGGCACTGCAATTTCTCATATGTTCAGACATTTAATATAACTCATCATCATTCTCAAAATTGTAAATCACTATCATAGCTTACACTTCTATATATATATATATGTGTTTATTTTTTACAAAGGTATGCATGGTCAACTGGAGGGCAAAATGTTTCTTTAATGCATGATTGCACAAGGCTTGAAAGTACAATTATGTTTAATATTTTTCACCAAAATGAAAAAATACAACTTAATTTAAAAGACATCGATAGTCCACCAGATTCCAAAAGACATGATTTATAACAGAGGTAATCCTTTATAACAACATTTTATTGATTAGCAACAAGTTTTAAGATAGGGTTAGAATGTACACATACGCTGAATGTTACAATGTATTACAACAAAAAGAACATTTGAATCAATTTAACACTTATTTTTGTGTACTTTCAATATATGATATTTATGCAAAGTTAACAAGTTTGTCAAAAATCTTTATTGGACCTCCTCAGACTGCAAGTTAAACTTTTGCTGATCTACAGAGAATCCATGTTAATCTTGTGAGATTCAGGAATTTTGAATGTTTCACAAAAATATAGCAGGTGTTAATTTTATGAGAATTCAGGCATATTGATCGATTCAAAGAAAAGCAATGATGGCACTGCAATCTCTCATATGTTCAGACATTAAATATAATTCATCATCATTCTCAATATTAACGAATACTGCCATAAAGGTTGATCTTCACATGTTTATATAGCTTAGCTTGTTTCTATTTCTTCCAAAGCACTCGTTTCATCTACATTTTGTATACATGTACACCACTCTTGCTCAAGTTGATCAAGTAGAGTATCAAACGGTTACCAATCAACAATCTTGTTATAAAATTTCCGTCTTTGCATTGATCAAGTTTAATCCAAATTGAATGGAGAATGAGTTAATAGTTTCTTGCATTTTTTTAACAATCCTATATTCTTTAACAAGCATAATTCCCTTAACCCTTTCGCCGATGAGTCGCGGTTTAACGGGATTCACGCTTCAGACAGCTGACGATGAGTCCCGTTTTACCGGGATCAGAATACATCTTTTATATTTCCCGCTCAAAACAGTGCAAACATGAGTTATCTTTCTTTGATGAATACCCGGATGAAAGTGTAAACATGACGCTTTCGTTTGTTGAAAACCTTGTCAAAATAGAAGGAAATTTACGGAATGTACGAGAATTTGAAATGAGGGAACATTTTTTTTTGAAAGAATATGGAAGAATTGAAGCCAAACTAGTATACTTTTTTTTACATAAAATGTCGTTTTATGTACAAAACACTTGGAATGGACATCGTTCAGTGTGAGGAATTTGTACAGCCTCATAAATTTTTTCAAAATTTTGCCGTTATGGGTTAAAAAATTACGATTTGGGGTCAAAAAGCAGAATTTTGAGAATTTCACATAAATAATGCCGAAAATTTGAAAATTTGAATATTTATGAAGAAAAAATTATCAAAACATAAACAAAACTGTGAACATTGTCTTGGTGAATGAAATAAATACACAAATAACTACAAACAAGTTTTTATTGACATTTATTATGAAGATCTCCCACTTGAGTAAAAGTAGCCAGGGAAGCTATCGTCTCAGAGTAGCTTCTGTCTGGGCAGCAATCGGTGAAAGGGTTAAAGCCACCTTAATATCTTAGTCTCTTAAGTAAATTGTTGATCATTTAATAAAATTTTTTGTCGATTAAACTTACTTGAGTTAGCGTTTGCTATTTCATTTGTTTCATTTGGATCCAACCAAACTTTATTTTTTCCACATTTGAGAACGGCTGCGGCCAACCGTTTCTGCAACCTTAGGGTGCTACAAAAATAGAGAAATAAAATTAATTTAAACAAGCCTTTGATATTCCAGAAATGTACATTTTCAATATATAATATTCCTTTTGCTCACCTTTTTCGTCAGACTTAGGGAGGGGAAACAGTCATTCTTTTAAATGTAGCACAGTCTAGATCTGTGCCAGCAATTTTTTCATCTACTTGTTCAGAAACTTAATACCAAAACTTGTCCATATACGACTATATAAAATTACTTAAATTTTCCCAACCCCGAAACAATTTTTACTGTTACCTTTAAAACATTGATTATTATATAAAGAAAGCAGGTACATGTTCATAAAGATCATTACAAACTATATATATAATGATCTTTATGAACTTACCCCAAACTGTAAATCATTTTAAGTTATCAACCAGATGCTCCGCAGGGCGTAGCTTTATACGACCGCAGAGGTTGAACCCTGAACAGTTGGGGCAAGTATGGACACAACATTCAAGCTGGATTCAGCTCTAAA
Organism: Mytilus galloprovincialis; assembly: GCF_965363235.1. Taxonomy (NCBI): domain Eukaryota; kingdom Metazoa; phylum Mollusca; class Bivalvia; order Mytilida; family Mytilidae; genus Mytilus; species Mytilus galloprovincialis. Next base: position 44,043,709 of record NC_134849.1, read on the forward strand.
TTTGGATTGTGATTAAATAGTTGACACAGCATAGGTTTCTGACACAGAATGAATGTGTTCTAATGAACTTAAAATTTTTGTTTTCTCTTAGAGCAATTCACTATGCTGTTGAATATTAATCCTCTCAAAAAAATGTTTGAAGAAATTTTCTTTTTTATTTATGAAATTTCAAATGAGAAAAATTGAACCCAATTTTTTTAATCACATCCCCCTTTCCCTTATTCCAAAACTAATCTCAATTTAAATTTCTAATGGAGTTTGCAACAATAACTACTCATTTAAATACATCATAAAATATTAAGATGTAAAAAAACTGCTTGTTATCACTGAATGGTAAAGATTATTTTAATTTATCAGTTGGTAGTAAAAAGTGAATATACATTGTATATTGTATATAACAAAGATTTAAGTTGATTCTGGACAAAGAAAGATAACTCCAATTAAAAAAAATCTTGCTATTGCACAATATTTTGCAATTAGATATTTCTTGCTTACTATTCTGGACAAAGAAAGATAACTCTAATTAAAAAAAAAATTGCTATTTCACAATATTGTGCAATTAGATATTTCTTGCCATTGTGCAATACTGTGCAATTGAAAAGACTTGCTATTGCACAATACTTAATATAATAATTTTAGATCCTGATTTGGACCAACTTGAAAACTGGGCCCATAATAAAAAATCTAAGTACATTTTTGGATTCAGCATATCAAAGAACCCCAAGATTTCAATTTTTGTTAAAATCAGACTAAGTTTAATTTTGGACCCTTTGGACTTTAGTGTAGACCAATTTGAAAACAGGACCAAAAATGAAGAATCTACATACACAGTAAGATTTGGTATATCAAACCCCATTTATTCAATTTTTGATGAAATCAAACAAAGTTTAATTTTGGACCCCGATTTGGACCAACTTGAAAACTGGGCCAATAATCAAGAATCTAAGTACATTTTTAGATTCAGCATATCAAAGAACCTAACTGATTCATTTTTTGTCAAAATCAGACTAAGTTTAATTTTGGACCCTTTGGACCTTAATGTAGACCAATTTAAAAACGGGACCAAAAGTTAAGAATCTACATACACAGTCATGACAGTTAGATTCGGCATATCAAAGAACCCCAATTATTCAATTTTGATGAAATCAAACAAAGTTTAATTTTGGACCCTTTGGGCTCCTTATTCTGTTGGGACCAAAACTCCCAAAATCAATACCAACCTTCCTTTTATGGTCATAAACCTTGTGTTTAAATTTCATAGATTTCTATTAACTTATACTAACGTTATGGTGCGAAAACCAAGAAAAATGCTTATTTGGGTCCCTTTTTGGCCCCTAATTCCTAAACTGTTGGGACCTAAACTCCCAAAATCAATACCAACCTTCCTTTTGTAGTCATTAACATTGTGTTTAAATTTCATTGATTTCTATTTACTTAAACTAAAGTTATTGTGCGAAAACCAAGAATAATGCTTATTTGGGCCCTTTTTTGGCCCCTAATTCCTAAACTGTTGAAACCAAAACTCCCAAAATCAATCCCAACCGTTCTTTTGTGGTCATAAACCTTGTGTCAAAATTTCATAGATTTCTATTAACTTAAACTAAAGTTATAGTGCGAAAACCAAGAAAATGCTTATTTGGCCCCTTTTTGGCCCCTAATTCCTAAAATGTTGGGACCAAAACTCCCAAAATCAATACCAACCTTCCTTTTGTGGTCATAAACCTTGTGTTAAAATTTCATAGATTTCCATTCATTTTTACTAAAGTTAGAGTGCGAAAACTAAAAGTATTCGGACGACGACGACGCCAACGTGATAGCAATATACGACGAAAAATTTTTCAAATTTTGCGGTCGTATAAAAACACTAGTAATATACTATCAATTTATAATCAATGTTTAAAAGTCACCAACATGTGCTTATTTCAGTTTTTTTAAGTGTTTTTCAGTTATTCCTGTGAATTTACGTTCTTGGGAATCTGCACTTTTAGCCCCTAGTCTGATGCACCAGATTGGTAAAAATTCAGTCTCAGAAGAACAAAAATTGAACAATGTTGTGTGTTGATATAATTTAGAGTAATTATAATTATATATAAATACATAAAATGTGTTGGATGGCTGTTTAATGTTCAGCCGCATTCAAGCACTACACGCTTTTTTTATAATGAAAATATAGAGTCAAAAGTTTGAAAAAAGTTAATACCCATGAAAATTAATATTTTTTCAAGGATTTCTAGCAATTGTAACTCAGTTTCACTATTTATAACGTTTTCTTTTTTCCTTTGGATTATGTTCAGCAGGGTTTTTTTTTGTTTTTTTTAACCCCATAAAAATATTGCTTGTTGGAGAGACTTTCTCTATCAAATTGTTTAAACTCGTATAATTAAAAGTATAAAAAGAAACAGGGGCGTAAAGAGGGAAGAACGTGAAATAAAATTGTCAAATCATGATTAACGAATAATTAAACAATTCTTGCATGTTGATCTTTTTACCAATTTCACTAAACACGGGGGATAATGTATAGATCTTTGTCTTGGCTGCACGTGAAATATAAAAAGGCAAAACGCATTGCACGAATACAACACATTACCACCCTCAACTAAGTATCTTGAACTGTATTTTTTTAGGTATGTAATTTAACAGGTAAATACAAGTGGGTAGATTTCAACTGATGATTAATAAGAAAAGGTGTTACTAAACTTTGAGGCCTCGTCTGCACAAAAATGTTGGTTAGATACTGTACATCAATACAACTGATCTTGCTAAGTGTTCCCAACTTGTCCAGATATTACATACGATACTTCAATAATATATTCATTAAATTAAAATACTGCTTGATTCATAACAATTAGAGCAAACGATATTTATGTAAAAGAGGGGGAGCATGTGCGTCGAGTACATTTGTACTGTTGAAAATGACAAAACCAAGCATTAAAATATTATTTTAGTATCTTGTGAGACATATTTATATAACAAATCAATTAAGGATAGTAGTTTCATAGTAAATAGGTAATATATATGCTTATATCATAGGGAAATTTGAGAGAAATCGTGTTTTTTCGTTTACCTCATGGCTGCAGGTTGCACGTTGTTGAGAAAGAGAACGAGCGGAGGAATTCGGTTAAAAGTAGGGACAAAAAATATAGTTCTAAGCTTAATAATCCAAATTTAACAATCTTATTTGTTCAAGACTCTTTAAAAACCTATAATGATTTTAACGCATTGATTATTTTTTTTTAATTTTAAAGTGAAAATGAGTATGGTAAGAGTCTGGTAATTTGGGTGTGTAATTCGGTCTGTTTCCGGTAATTTTTCTATTTCCGGTTTAAATTGTCTTCTTTCGTTTTAGCAGACGGAAGTTATCCAACGGTGAAAAGGTGAAGGTCATATCGGCTGAAGGTTGCAGCCGATTCAGTATCCCAACACAGAATCTCACCTTCACACTAGCTTCATCATGGGAGAACATAGCAGAGAGCATCTTTCAAGGAAAGACAGTATTTGGATCCAAACTGGAAGAGAAGGACAGGAACTTGATGCTGGATCTGCAACTGGCAAATCACTCGGAGTTTTCACGAGCGGGGGTGATTCACAGGGTAAAAATTATAAGTCGCAAATATGCACGTATAGTTATTGCATTATTCAGTGACATTCTTGAAATTTGCAAGCATGTTATTTGATATACTTAATCTACTTTGCAAAATATTTTTAAGAAAAAAAGCGTCTATTAAAGCCACTTCTTTGTGTGGGTTGGTTGTTTGGTCTTAAAGACAGATGGCAGGCTACAGGGCTAGTGAGTGTCCTTCATTTGATTCCAAATGGGATGTTGGAAATTAGTACTAGAAAAATGATATTCATAGTCCCACACAGTGACACACATATTCTCTGGCTCTGGTGTCTATACTGGAGTTTAAACTGGTATGGGTACTATGCTGCAGACCATAAATAAATAAGATTTATTTAGAGTCGGCATGGTATATAAAACATAGACAAACATAAGCTCTAATGAGCTTTTAACGGACATAAATTTTTTTTGGGGTCCTTGCTTTATCGAAGTTGGTTATTGAATAATTTATCATAGTTTCCAGACACTGATCTAAATAAGTTTTCCAGGTGAGCTGATATGGCAAATTCAAACAGTATCTGGAAAACGAATTAAAACATAATGGTAAAGCGCGGTGATAGATCCGTGTTTTACTCGCTTGGCTTTATAATAATTAATAACTATATTTCTGATCTAATTTTCTATTCTATAAACTACATCTATATATTTACATTACAAATCTACAACTCTCAGTTTAGGCTACACGTGCTGTTCTTATCTATAAAGTCATGAATATTTATTAGCTATGTAGGCGTGTCAAAATCGTAGCATACGCGATAATGACCAACCAGTACACACTGTAATGATTTCATTAACCAGTATTAAAAAGATAAACATAACAGCGGAATCCCACATTGACCTTCAATTTAGTTGTTCTTGTTTCATTTGTTTTTTGGGTTTTTTTTTTTTTTTATGTCATGTCTTTTGATACTATAAACTTGTCCAAATAATTAAAGTTATCATTATGTTGTTTTGAAAGGCTATTTTATTTTTTGTTTTCTCTTTGTGATATCTTTTAATAATAATAATAATATTTTATTCAATATATTCAATAAATTATCAAGCATACAATGTATGAATTATTACAATACACGATATATACCATACATAAAGACAATACTAACACATTCTTTTTAAAATATGATGGCATTTTATGAGTGTAGTATAAAATTTTGATATTTACTTTTTTATTTATTGTGTCTGTTTAGTTAACGCATCATTGTAAATATAACAGAATTTGTTGATGAGACTGTCATCAAAGTGAGAGGGATAGCGCTATAAAACCAGGCTTAATCCATCATTTTCTACATTTGAAAATGCCTGTACCAAGTCAGGAATATGACAGTTCTTGTCCATTTGTTTTTGATGTGTTTTGTTATATGATTTTGCCATGTGATTATGGACTTTCAGAATTGATTTTCCTCTGAGTTCAGTACTTTTGTGATTTTACTTTTTTTTCATGTAAAGATAATTTAAATAAAAAAAACGTGTCTTATGAAGCTGCACTTTAACTTTTGTTCAAGTACTCTTTGATGCTTATTTTGAAATACTTTATTTTCTTTTTTTTCAAAATTATTTGGCAACAAATTCTAATCGTGCATGTCATTAAAATAAATGTATCTTTTTGTAGACTCTACATTGACATTAACAAAATATTGAAAAAGCTTTTTAAGACATAACAATTATTTGGACTATATTAATGCATGCATGAAAATATCAGCTTGTCCAAGCCATTTAAAATAAAATATTGATTACCCCATGCACTAAAAATTGAGGCATATATGCATTTTGTAACCACTTTTTAGCTCACCTGGCCCGAAGGGCCAAGTGAGCTTTTCCCATCACTTGGCGTCCGTCGTCCGTCGTCGTCGTCGTCCGTCGTCGTTAACTTTTACAAAAATCTTCTCCTCTGAAACTACTGGGCCAAATTAAACCAAACTTGGCCACAATCATCATTGGGGTATCTAGTTTAAAAAATGTGTGGCGTGACCCCGCCAACCAACCAAGATGGCCGCCATGGCTAAAAATAGAACATAGGGGTAAAATGCAGTTTTTGGCTTATAACTCAAAAACCAAAGCATTTAGAGCAAATCTGACATGGGGTAAAATTGTTTATCAGGTCAGGATCTATCTGCCCTCAAATTTTCAGATGAATCCGACAACCCGTTGTTGAGTTGCTGCCCCTGAATTGGTAATTTTAGGGAATTTTTGCTGTTTTTGGTTATTATCTTGAATATTATCATAGATAGAGATAAACTGTAAACAGCAATAATGTTCAGCAAAGTAAGATTTACAAATAAGTCAACATTACCGAAATGGTCAGTTGACCCCTTTAGGAGTTATTGCCCTTTATAGTCAATTTTTAACCATTTTTCGTAAATCTTAGTAATCTTTTACAAAAATCTTCTCCTCTGAAACTACTGGGCCAAATTAAACCAAATTTGGCTATAATCATCATTGGGATAGATAGTTTAAAAAATGTGTGGCGTGACCCGGCCAACCAACCAAGATGGCCACCACAGCTAAAAATAGAACATAGGGGTAAAATTCAGTTTTTGGCTTATAACTCAAAAACCAAAGCATTTAGAGCAAATCTGACACTGGGTAAAATTGTTTATCAGGTCAAGATCTATCTGCCCTGAAATTTTCAGATGAATCGGACAACCCGTTGTTGGGTTGCTGCCTCTGAATTGGTAATTTTAAGGAAATTTTGCTGTTTTTGGTTATTATCTTGAATATTTTTATAGATAGAAATAAACTGTAAAAAGCAATAAATGTCGGCAAAGTAAGATCTACAAATAAGTCAACATGACCGAAATGGTCAGTTGACCCCTTTAGGAGTTATTGCCCTTTATAGTCAATTTTTAACCATTTTTCGTAAATCTTAAGTTATCTTTTACAAAAATCTTCTCCTCTGAAACTACTGGGCCAAGTTCATTATAGATAGAGATAATTGTAAGCAACAAGAATGTTCAGTAAAGTAAGATGTACAAACACATCACCATCACCAAAACACAATTTTGTCATGAATCCATCTGCTTCCTTTGTTTAATATTCACATAGACCAAGGTGAGCGACACAGGCTCTTTAGAGCCTCTAGTTTCTTTTTCTCAAGGTTCATCACTTGTGTAATAACAAACAGACACAAATTTGTTTTATATCAAATTACTCTGAATATATTCGAAAGGATTTAACCTGTAGCATCATCTTGATACATTTTTGTACTTAAAAGATTAATAAAATTGAGAGTGAAAATTTTGATTATGCCAACTGACAAAACAGCTGAAAGGGTTTTTAATGCAGTGAGAAAATCTGGCACTCTGAGGTATGGCTCAGCTGGCACCTAAATAAAAATGTATATTAGTTCAGTGAAATTTCAGGTCATACTTCATGTAAAGTCCAAAACATATAAATGTCAGAACTAAAATTATAAAACATACAAGACTAACACTAACCATACTAACTAATTGCATTTTATCAGTCAGAGCTCAGACATAAACAAGTTGATTTTTGTTTTTGACTTAAAGAAGTCAAAACATGTATTTATTATAAAAAATTGTTTTCAATTTTAGACTTGTCTAAGTCAGAAAATGACAGACTTGTTTAGGTCTATTTATGTTGATGAAAAAACTTAATTTTACTTGGTGGCCAAAGTACACCACCTATGACAGCAAAAACCTGTCTGAGAGTTCACAAGGACTTGAGCTATCTATATTTAATTGTCTAATTGAACATCCTTACTAAACAGTGTAAACACAGATGTTTTACCTCATTAAGTGTGGTTCCAGGTGGTTGCATTGTAAGGTTAATTAACATTATCTCTGATTTTTTAGACTCTCATTCATATTTTTCTTTAGAAGACAAAGCATTGTCTTTCAATGTTGTCATTATTTGATTTAGATGCATGACCTTTTTTGTAAATATGCATGGGTATTGAAGTTAACTTGTAGGAGTTGATATTCGCAACTTTTTTATTCTGGTCAATTATTTCTTGCTTAACAATATTTGACTTATTAAAGTCCTATTTTGTCTTACATTAAAGGGAGACAAATCCTAAAACTTACAAATTTAAACCTCTATGAGTCAAAAGCAGATTCAGACTTATTTATGTCTGAGCTCTGACTTTTTATGTTTAAGATTAAGATAAAAATTAAAATCCAAGAAAAAAAAATAGAATTGATCTTAAGTATATTAGTCGTAAATCGTATGTGTTGAGGAATGGAATGGAATATTATCTGTTCATGTACAAAAATACATAAAATATCACTAGGCAGTGAACACTGAGGTTGTGAGTACAAACCCCGCTCATGCGGGTGTACTCGACTCCAAATTTATTTGACTAGGATTATCAGTTTTCCTATCAAAGGTCATGGTTTTCTCTGGGGGCTCCAGCTTCCTCCACCAATAAAAACTGGCCACCACGAAATAGCCTGAACTCAGTGCTTAAAAGTGGTGTTATAACACCAAAAATCAATCAATCAAACATGCAATTATTAATCCATTTATAGGAGGACTGTCTCATTGGCACTCATACCACATATTCTAATTTCTATTTATAATCTGACAGTTTAATTAATATTGATGTTAATTGTTATCAGGTTATACATGTAGGTAGCACTAATTGCAGTCTGATGATCATTATTAATAATTTTTAGATACATTGTATATTGGATATAGGTGATACAAGAATAGAATGATATACACAGTATATAATATAATGGTATATAGATAACAATGAAATATTAAATAATAACATGGATTTTTAGTATAATTCAAATTCTTGATTTCCTATTCATACATGTAGGGCTATTTTGGGCTTCAAAAAATTACACTTTCATACCAATAATTCTGACTTCATTTGAGGTTTAAAAAATGACACTTTCATACCAATCTTTCACATTTTCACTCACTCTGATTAAACTAATTACATACATGTACAGCACAATAGAACATGCTTAAGAGTCACCATATAAGATTAAGTTAGTGAATAAAGAGAGATAACTCTCATGGTTGAAATAAACGTTTTCTTTTTACCAAGTAGATGATCATTATGATTGAGTACAGTTACACTGTTTTCTTTCTGCAAAGCTTTAAAATATCACACAATAAAGATACAAATGTGTTAATTGTCTTCATTTATCCACTGAAACTAGTAAATGAAAGGTGGGACATCCATTGCATGTACCATGGACATGTTCTTCTTTTCATTTGCTTTTCACAACATTTATTCTGTTGTTGAAGGAGATATTTCTTTTTGTTTTCTCATTCACCCTGATAAAGATTTATAAGGTTGATTAAATGTATATATCACATATAGGTAATTAAGGGGGTTCGCGGGTCTAAATCATTTATATAGGATTTCTCTATATTTTTCTATAAATGAACTTTATCTTATATTAAATAGAAAAATAAAATAAAAAAGTGGGGTCACCATTCATTTGCGCACACAATCTGCCTTCAAAAGAAGCATACATTTTTGTAAAGGTGGTTTTTTTCTGTTGAAGTAATAGGAGAAATAAAGGTAATATCGAAATAAAAAAAAAGAAATTTATTACAGAAATCTCTAAAATTTTACAATTATTTAATTTAAGTACAGCTTATATGGAAATTATATTAAAAAAGATTAGTCACTGATGACTTGAAAAAGATATTTCAATTTTAGGGCCAAAAAATGGCATTTTTCCACCAAAGGGAGATAATTTGGAACTTTTTCAATGATGTATACATTTTGAAAGTCATCTGGGGCCAACACGAATTGATTGTTTTGAATGATTTTTGTACCATATGATAAAGTAACAACTACAAAAGGAAATAAATAAAACTTGTAATGAAAAACAAATGTTTGATTTTTTTCTGAAATTTTTATACCCTCGAGCCTCCTTAAATGTAATATAATTACATTAGATGTATGTTTCATTATAACGAATTTATTTTGCTTGGCTAACTGCACATCACGTGTTATTCCTAATGCAAATTGCATCACTCAATAAAACTTATCATTCATGATAACACGCGTGGTTCCACAAAAAAGTGCACAGGTGAATTAAATAAAAAAATTATAAAATTCGTGTTTTCATGATCATAGCTAAAAAAATGTAATTATAAGTATTGAATGCTTCTTTTTGTAACTTCATACGGTTGTAAAAGCGTTGACGTGCATACATTTTTAGAATGGAGCGCTACCAAGCTTCATACAAAATGTACTTTGGTCAATGCTTTTACACCCCAATAAAGTTACAAAAAGAATAAAATTGAGAATGGAAATGAGAATTTGATTGGCTAACTGCACATCACATGTTATTCCTAATGCAAATTGCATCACTCAGTAAAACTTATCATTCATGATAACACGTGGTTCCACAAAAAACAATTCAAAAGCAAAAAAAAAAAAAAAAAAAAAAAAGCATTCAATTCTTAATTGTTTTACAGGTATGAATTCTGCTGTAAGAGCTGTGGTTAGAATGGGAAGCTTTCTTGGTTGTAAAGTGTACTACATCAAAGAGGTAAAATAACTTCAAATACAAAGAGTGCATTGAGTAATATGAATTGATGTATCATTTTATATAGATTTCAAGTAGTAAAGTCTTGAAAAAAAAATTGATATATATGGAAATCAATGAGAAAGCAATCCATCAACAACAAGATGTTTGCAATAATTCTGACAGTAGATGGGGTCTATTCAATATCATATGTCAGGCTCTAAATCACCAGTTTAATTCAAGTTGAGGATAAAAAATCTAGAGACTGAAGTTCAGCCTATAACACAATAATCTGACAAACATTTTCTCTATTGATAATCTCACAAAAATATTCACCCCTTCTGAACATGATTAATTTTGTGGACAGTAGAATATCGATATAGAGTTGCTAAAAAATTAAAAAGTTTGAATAAAATGAGAATTCCATTTATTACGAAAATCAAGCTGTCAACCAATCAAAATCTAGGATATTTGTGTAATAAGACAGTACACTAGCTGTTGATTTATCAAAATGATACTTATGTTTAAAGTCGGCACACAAGCTGTCAACCAATCAAAATCTAGGATATTTGTGTTATAAAATAATACACTAGTCGTTTACTTATCAAAAGGATTCTTATTTTAAAAGACACCACACCAGCTAAAAAAAAAATAAGTTAAAAATACTATTGCTAAGTGGGTCTCATTGGGGTCTAAGCGTGACGCGGGATTGTCTATTTTTTGTAAGCGTGACACGTGAAAGTCAAATTATTGTGTCGTGAAAACGGAAAATGAGGTCTAGCGGGACCCGGGAAATGACAAAAAAATGAGAATTGCTTACGTACATGGCATAAGCCAGATACGGGAATCTGACAAAACAATAAGCGGGATCCGGGATCGGAACCCCCCAATTAGACCCCCTTAAGTGTATTTAAGTTTTTTTAATCTATGAAATGTCTATCTTTGATTTCAGGGATACCAGGGTATGGTTGATGGAGGCGATCACATTATAGAAGCTTCTTGGGCAAGCTCATCTGGAATTATGCAAAAGGTATGGAAAATACACCATGTCATGACTTTATCCTATGCACACATGGTATCTAAATCCAGAATGAAGATAAATCAAAAAGGGATTTGAATAAGGAATAAAGTAGCTACAATCCCTGTGCTACTCCTTTATTGTATTCCCTTGCAGTAACATTGATTTGTCCTTTGCATAATATTTCGACATGCTGGATAAAAAGTAAAAGTAAATATGATTTTACAAATTGCTGTCATTACACATTGATGTGGTGGTCTTCATAATTTTGTAATTTTTTTGGTTCTTCTTTATCCTCTTACAAAATAGTTATCAAAGGTACAAAAAAGATGGGGAGGGGGATAGAATGAAAAGTATAAATAATTATATAAATATTTCTAGGTTTCCTTTGTATTTGAGATCAAATTGAAGAAGTCAATTTCATAGAAGTTAAACAATGCAAAATTTGAATAATTAACAGGGTGGAACTGTGATTGGCAGTGCCAGATGTGCTGATTTCCGTCAAAGAGAGGGAAGGTTGAAGGCTGCCAAGAATCTTATAGATAAAAACATAACAAATCTGGTAGTGATTGGCGGAGATGGTAGTTTGACTGGTGCTAACTTATTCAGACAGGAATGGAATAGTCTACTGGATGAACTTAAAGCAACAGGTACAAAAGTCATGTGATCATGAATAATGTGATGGAAAATACTGTGGATTCAATTATTTTTGGTCAATCAAGGGAATTTTGTATTTTTGCAGATAATTAATTTTGTGGTTTTGCCAAAGTCTACATACAAGCCCTCAAAAATAGTAATAACAGTGTGTGAAACCATCGCTCGCCAACTCGTCAAATGCGAGTAAGAATCGTATTTGGCGAGTCCAGGTTCAATAGACAGGGCTTTCATTATCTTTCATGTTGACTGGTACTTTCCACTTTTCTAGGTGGTACTTTTCAATTTATTCCATGAATATCTTATATAAAAATTCCTACATTTTGGCGGTACTTGTCAATAGCATAGTAGGGTAAAAGTACCTGGTACCGCCTCCTAATGAATGGCCTGAATAGAGCTCGCCCTTGTGGCGAGTAGCTCTTCTGTGGCGACTTTGAATCAAGCCATCAAAAAGATCGTAACAATAACATTTTCCCCGCAAATTCTATACTGTTATCCTTGACTGCTGTATAAACTAGGACCCAGATGATACATATTATTGGCTAGATGACAGGTGTATGAAAAATCTAAACTAATCAAACTGTGTTTTACAGATAGACAAGTTTACTATCATTTTCCTTTTGGCAATATAAAATGTGTTTTGAAGATTGAACTAAGAGTAAATTTTCTTATAAACTGTAAATAAAAACTTAATTATGATATGAATTTTTAAATGAACAGCATCAATGGAAAAGTAAGATGCTAAATATGATTATTAATTCAGTTTTTAAATGAAAAGTAAACAAAATAATCTTTAGGTTGTACATGTACATTGCTAATTGATCTATCTTAAATATAACATAAAAGGAAGGAAAAGATCAGCAAAATAATCTTTACAGTGTACATAGAATACAATATTTGTTTTTCTCATAGCATAAATATTGAAAATGCATTAGTTATGGTAACAGTTTGGAGCTATTTCTAAAAATGTTGAATACTTATGATATAATAACGTCTGAATAAGGTGTCAAGTGAAAAAATTTAGACACTCGCCAAGCTGGCAAGTGGGATTTCAATTTGGCGAGTTGAATTGAAAATCTGCTTGCCAATTTGGCGAGTTCCAAGAAAAAAAGGTTTCACACACTGTAATAATTTAAAATTTCGAATAACCTTCTTTCATTTGACTTTTTGTTAAAATTCAAAAATTTTCTGAAAATTTGATTTCAGGTTGAACATATATAAAGAAGGTTAATCCCAATACATGACCTTAATAAAAGTCCCAAAAATCTGATTTCAATAGCAATATTTGTTTCTCTTCACATCAGGTTTTAGGTCAAAAATGGAGATTGCAAAATAATAGTAATTATAAACCTAAATACCTATTATAAAGTATTTTAACTTATATTTAGGTAATTAAATCAAGGGAGTAGAGATAATTGTACTGATTAAATAAAACATTACAATTAAAAGCTGCGACATTTAAGGTTTTGCCTGAAATTCTCACAAATATTTGAAATACAAGACATACTACAAGTAAATTATAAAATTCATTTTGGTTTCAGACCAACAAAAATCGTTTTGTTGAAATATATTTGGCATGACTATCTGATCAAATGCTAGACAGGACTGTATTTTGATATAAATAATGTCTCCTTTTCAAGTAAAATTTTAAGCTTTGAAAACCTTAAGGGCTATTCCAGAAAAAAATGTATGAGGGGGTTGGAAGGCACATTATATTAATAATACATGGGTGATGGGTATCAGAACAACTTTTCACACTATAATGCACTATAAGTCTCAATAACAATTGTTTGAGTGGCAGGTGCTGACAAAAAGTGCCTTCCAATCCCCCCATACATTTTTTTCTGGAATAGCCCTTAGTTGAAAAACTTACAATATTAAAAAAAATAAATGATCTTTATACAGACAGAATAACAGATGAACAAAGAAAAAGTTGCAGTTCCATAAACATAGTTGGAATGGTAGGATCTATTGATAATGATTTCTGTGGCACAGACATGACCATTGGGACAGACTCGGCACTACACAGAATCATAGAATCAGTCGATTCTATCTCAACCACTGCATCAAGCCATCAAAGAGCTTTTGTATTAGAAGTTATGGGTAGGCACTGTGGGTAGGTGGCATTAAAAAAATGATAAGTAATAATATATAGCAAATAATTGCTGTTAGACATGAAAGCTACTATATCATTATACTCTTGCTCTAATTAATGGAGGAGTATACAATTTTTTCCTCTCAAAATTCACAATAAATTTTGAATCTACAGGCTGAAAGCCAAATTTTACAAATATTTCAGATAGATTCCGTAGAGAGGGTTTTAAAGGCCCAAAAACATTTTTACAAGCCAGTGCTGGTGGACTTGTGGTTAAGCACAAAAACTGTCTGACAATCTGTCCTTTGGTTGGTTTTCCTCCATATGCTCACCCTGTCCTTAAACAATATAGCTTTCATTATTCATTTGAACTACAAATCGGAGCTTTCAGAAATTTGTCATCCAACTTTATGTGAGCATGTTATATCATATGATGCATTTTCACATCTATCTCCAATCAATTTCTTTATAACAGAATACTTTTAAAAATATATAAAAGAATCCTGTATGAAAAACAAATATTGGTTGCATTTTTGGGATGTCTTGACATGAAACAATGTAATTTACAGATAGTCGACCTTTTAAACTAGTCATAGGATATTATTAATTAGTATACAGTCGACCTCGTTGTGTCAAACTCGGTTGTGTCGAAAACTCGGATGAGTCAAAGTAATTTTGCGGTCCTGGTAAAATTCCCGTTTGATCAATGCATAATTACCTCTGATGAGTCGAACTTGGTTGATTCGAATACTCGGTTAAGTTGAGTAAATTTTATAGTCCCGTCGAAGTAAAATTAATGAAATTGACCCCGATGTCTTGAACTTCGAAAGTAAGAATTTTCGAAAGATGCAGACCTAATGATCATGATGAAAATTTTTTAAGTCGGATGTATTTCTTATGTCAACTAATCATTTTCAAAAGAGATCAAAGCTGAGTAAACATACTTGTTTGTATAACAGTTAAAATGACATGTTTATGGTTGCCGCTAATTAACAACTTTGTTGATCGTTCAAGCGGAATGTTAGTGTGTTGAACATTTTTCACCTGAGATAAAAACGAAACAAATTTAAATGACCGAAGCCGAGATTAAATGAATAGTTAGATTTAAAACTCATTAATTACAATAGATAAAAGGATTAGGACAATTATAATAAATTCATGATAATTTAATGTAAAAGCAATCAACCTCACCAGAGACCATTCAGAACTTATTTCGTGCCGCACATGATTTCATAATTTATAGCGACTGACCTTTGTAACTATTTGTGTAGACTATTGATTTTATTTGTGCATGATTTGTATCTGTACTTGTGTTTTTAATTATTACGAAGGACCAAAAATGGAGATTGAATGGAAAAGGCACACTGTTCATTGTATCTAGTTTACACAAATCTCATGCCGTATTTCATGCATTCAAAATTTATGACGACACACTTGACCGTGGATGAGTCGAACCTCGGATGAGTCGAATACTTTGGTCCGGTCCCTTCGACTTCGACACAACGTGGTTCGACTGTATTTGTTTTATTTTGATAGGTACTTAGCCTTAGTTGCTGCTTTGGCTACAGAAGCTGACTGGGTATTAATTCCAGAATGTCCTCCAGATAAGGGTTGGGAGAAAACACTATGTAAAAAACTGTCAGCTGTAAGTATTTAATATTGCTGAAGAACATAAGTCATTTTAATAGCGCTGTTAATGTGGATTATATTTTTACTCAGCATATAACATGTATCAGTTAAGTTTTTATGAGTTTCTTGGTTAAAGGTTAACCAAGAATTCAAATATTAAGAAAAATACAAAAAATTAATGTTTCTTAGTTTTGAAATAGGTATAGTAGGCATAGTTTGGGATCGAATAGTTAATAATATTAAAAGAATTGCTGTTGTGTTGTTAGTTCTTGCAGGATTAATTCATTTTGTAGCAACCCATCTGTTCAAGTCAATGTATTTAAGGTAGATCATATGTATATATTTTTTGAGACAGAATTTTCTTATAATTTGCCAAAATGAAGATTTTTCTATGCTTTTGTCAAAAATGTAAAAAAAAAAGTATAGGTCACCGTGCTATTTTTCAAGCTATGAGTCGTTGAAAATTGACTAAATTTGGTTAGTTTGTTTATGAAAAAACACATTAGTGTGCATAAAAAAATTCTATGAGATAGAATTTTAAAATAAATTGTGAGAAGATAGGTTTCATAATATGTTTTAAGAAAATAAAAAGAAAACATAGTGTCACCGAACTTGTTTTCTTGCTACAAGTAAAAAAAAAAAAATTCCCTATTAGCCCAGTATAAATTTTGTGCTGAAAGAGTTATCTTCCCTTAAATGGCTCATTTGAAAACAATGATCTTAAAAACCAAAATATTTGATATTTGTTAAAATGTTTTGACTAAAACAATAAATTAACAAGTTTTCTTTATATAAATAAACAGTCTAATCATTGAATTGCAAATCTGTCTCCAAATTTGCAGATTTAGTCAAATAACTAGACCGAATTTGTACTGTGATTGTACAATCCAAGACGGCGAACCATGAATCTAGGTATACCATGAATCTACCTTAAATTATGTATTGAGTTATTGAAATATTACATGACATAGTTATAGTCTGACATAAAAACATCTATTTTGCGTATTATTGCATTTGTTGTAATAGGGTATGGGATATTTTTTATTCTCCAACTCATACCCAAAAATGTGTATTTTATTATTTATATTGTAGGAAAGAGAGATGGGCCTGCGTTTGAACATAGTCATCATAGCAGAAGGTGCAATTGATATTGAAGGCAATCCAATTACTGCCAATATGGTTAAAGATGTATGTAAATTATTTTATACAAGGACAATGTGAAATGTATTTTTATCCCCAAGGCCCTCCTACGATAGTAGAGGGGCATTATGTTTTCTGGTCTGAGTGTCCGTTCCTTTGTTTGTTCGGTCGTCTGTTCCGCTTCAGGTTAAAGTTTTTGGTCAAGGTAGTAATTAATGAAGTTGAAGTCAAATCAACTGGAAACATAGTACACATTTTCACTATGATATGATCTTTCAACGTGATATTTTGATATACTGTAAATTCAGAAATTAATGCAATGTTTTTATTAATGTGACAAAAATGCAACAGTATCAGGTTTGCAATGATATAAGCTTGCATACATAATTTCAACAAAGAAAAAAAAAAACCAAACATTATTAAAAAAAAGAAGAAAGAATAGCACAAACTTGGTGAGGTACATGTAAATCCTTATGAAACCTTAAGGACGGGATCATTGAAGTTTAAAGTTATTATCTTCTTCATATGTCATCATTTTTCTCTTGTAGCTTATTACAAACGAGTTGAAGTATGATACAAGAGTTACTGTTCTTGGCCATGTACAACGAGGAGGAAAACCAACAGCTTTTGACAGAATTCTGGTTTGTTCATGAAAAATTCATAATTCACTATGTGATTTATATATTATATATTTGATTTAAAAAAAAAAAATGTTTTTAAGTTGATTATGAACTGTATAATATCTTGCAAGTAATTTTAAGCTTTCATTTTTCATTCAACACTAATGAACTACATTGTATATGTTAATTGTGAACTTCAACATCCTCTTAAAAAAGTTTAAAAATTAGTGCTGTTGGAAATTTTATTATTTTATTATATTTTTATTTAGACTTTTAGTACTGTAATGACTGTATTTGTAACTATAATAAGGCCAAATAAAAATATATGAGTGGTTCCAGTAACCCTACCGTCCCTACTTTTTTCGGCTTAAAAATAGCCTACCTAAAGATTTTATTGTCATTTTTCATTAAGCACTGTTAAAGTCAGAATGTTGCTCCCATAGACTCGATGTAAAAAAAACCCATAAAATAAAAAAAATCCCTACCTACCTACCTACCCTAACTTTTTTTCAGATCTAACTGGAACCACGCATACTTTTTTATTTGGCCTAAGAAGATGTGGTATGATTACTGATGAGACAACTATTCAACCGAGTCAAAATAACATAGAAATTTACTTTAGTCCACCAATTGAGTTGATTTAATTTGGAAAGTGGAGCTAGGTAAATGAAATATTTGTGACAGAAAACCACATTTATAGTGAGGCGGGTTTAAAATGATATAGTTACTTTCTTTCTAATGCAATTTCTTTTTTTTTTTAATAATATTTCATACTTGGAAAATTCAGGGACACCTTGCGTTTCCTTTGGCACCATAGCAGTCAAACATCAAAGCTATTTTTTTTCTGGAAAAAAGGTAAAGGAGTAGGTCCAGTAAGACCCCTTTTTGGCCCAAAAATATAGTAGTTTTACAAAATTGTTAAAATGTAAACTTTTTGTTATTTATTGGACAGTAGAATGCTTCTACTACATAAATATGAGCTGTTTTCGACAATACAATGCACATATGTCGGGTACTAGCACCATTAAGTCATGCTAAATTACTGAAATATTCACAATTCTAGCATTTTAGTTAAATTTTAGACAGTTTTCGTGTCAAACAAAAGTGGCCGCATTCGTGTTCATCCTTGATATTGAAATGTAAGTTGTATTTTATGATAATACATAACATATATAAAGGTTGAGGATGAACACGGATGCGGCCACTTTCATTTTTGACAAAAACCATCTGAAAAGTGACAAGTTTGGCATATTTGGTAGATTTTTCATATTTGAGCTTGAATCGGGTCGTTTTTTTAATGTCAGACTAAATCAGTTAAAATCTTTCACACAAACTAATTGATTCAAATGAAATAGACACTTAAGTGTTTGAAAAGTGGTCAAAATCTTTCGTCAGATAAACCTGAAATTTGAGGCCAAAATTGGTCCTTACCAGACCTACTCCTTTTTCAGAATGATATAAAGTTTGACAAAGAAATAATTTCATATATCATGTATATATGATATCATTAAATCAAAATTTTGAATGCAATTAATTGTGTGAGAATGTCAGTTTTGCAATTGTAAACTGTTTCAAAATTTTGCAGGGAGCCAGAATGGGAGCTGAGGCTGTACTTGCCCTGATGGATGCCAAGCCTGATACACCAGCATGTGTTGTGTCTTTAGATGGCAACCAGACAGTCAGAGTTCCTTTAATGGAATGTGTTGAAAGGGTAAGACTTTTTATTATTGCTGTTTTGTGCATTTTTCCTTTGATCTTTTTTTGTGATAATTTTTCATATCATGCTACTCCCTTGAGATTGAAAATAATTGCTAGAAACTTAAGTAGGCATGTGGCATTGCTAATGAAATTGGCATGAAATTGACAAAGCTGTCATAGGTAAAATAGTGATAAACAGATTATCATTGGTCATCTCAACTTGATTGCTTTTCTCCCTTTTGCCGGCTCAAGCGAGAAAATCCATCTCGTTGAGATGATCAACAACAATGTATAATTATCTTCTTCTACAAAGCACAAGATGCTTCAGAGTAGCAGTTTGGATGTTTGATATGAAAAAAAGGTGGGTTTGACGAGATATACATGTACCCCATCGTTTATTCCTCCCATAAATTTTTGTCCAGTTTTGCTCAAGAACCACAGATCAGAAATTCTGAAAAATACTTTGTGATGCATTTTCAGATTTTATAAGAAATTTTCCCCTTTACTGAATTCAGTAATATTCTTACATATAAAAGCCATGTATATAATTTTCAATGTGTTTATCTCTGGAACTACAAATCAACGCTTTTTGAAGTTTTAATTCAACTTTGATATGAGCATGGTTTGTAAGATGATGCTTTAACATCCATTACTCATCAACATTCTTTTTGTTAAAGTAATTTTTCTGATTATTTTGGAAACAATTTGAAATGTCTGAAATTTGTAGGCACTAGTAATTATTTGAAATAGTTTGGTATTAAAGTATCATTTAGAAAAATATCAGCTCCTTGCCTAATGTATACATTTTGATTTTTATGCCCCATTACGATAGTAAAGGGTCATTATGTTTTCTGGTCGTTCGTCCTTTTGTTCCTTTGTGTGTCCTGCTTCTGGTTAAATTTTTGGTCTAGGTAGTTTTTGATAAAGTTGATGTCCAATCAACTTGAAACTAAGTGCACATGTTCCCTATGATATGATCTTTCTAATTTAAATGCCAAATTATATTTTTGACCCCAATTTCACGGTCCACTGAACATGAAAAATGATAGTACGAGTAGCCATCCGTGTACTATGGACACATTCTTGTTCTGATTATTTTGGAAATAATTTGAAATGTCTGAAATTTGTAGGCACACGTAATTATTTGAAATAGTTTGGTATTAAAGTATCATTGAAGAAAATATCAGCTCCTTGCCAAATGTATACAATTTGATTTTTATGCCCCAGCTGCAATAGTTTATGTTTTCTGGTTGTGTCCGTTCTTTCTTTCGTCTGTCCCGCTTTAGGTTAAATTTTTGGTCAATGTAGTTATTGACCCCAATTTCACTGTCCATTGAACATAGAAAATGATAGAGCAAATGGGGCATCTGTGTAATATTGACAGTTGCTTGTCCATTATGATTTTCCATAAGTATATAAACCACAGGGAGTCACTTGTATTTGTTCTTGTTTTTTTATGTTGTTGTTCACAATAATTTCTATAATTTCAGACAAAAAGTGTACAGGAAGCTATGAATAAAAAGAATTTCCAGGAAGCTGTGAGGTTAAGAGGAAAGTAAGTATGATTTGATGATTGGATCTTAGAACAACTTGAGGTAACAGTACATTAAAGATATGGATAGTCCCATGATTTCACATTTTTTATGACAATCTATACTATTAAATGAGAAGACCTTATTTTGTGTGTTGCTTCTCTTTCTCCCACAATAAATTGATCATCATGTCTCTGTGTCCTATAGGTACCATGCATAGTCGCATTTGTCATCCATTCTTATGACTATTCAGTTTGGGTTATTTCGGGAGAAAAACGAAAATAAAGGCGTCCGGATATTCATTCCGTCATCAGACCGACTTTTATGTCAGACATGACTACCGGTTTTAACATTGAGAACCAATCGTATGATGGATAACAAAAATGAAAATAAATAGGCCAATCAGAGTGTTGTCCATATTGTGGTTTTTTAGATCGTTAGAACCACTACTATTATACCTCGGTTTAACTACACATAATTTTTTTGAGTACTTGAACAGGGACAGGACAATTATTTTTGTGTTTATCTGCATGTACAGTATACTATGATTAAAATACTACTATAATATATATATAGACAATCTATATAATATAGCAGTGATCGCCAAGGAGAAGAGACTTAGAATTGATAGTTGATAGAAAATTAAAATACACTTTAATATTTATGATATGGATACGAATGTTCTTAGCAGAGACATAGGATGTATTATATGTCTCTGTTCATAGTATACAGAAACACGAAAATAATGGAATATAACTGAAAACAAAATGATAACGGAAAAGAAAGAGAGGGCTTAAAAATATTGTCCTGTCTCTGTGTACCTATATGACTTTTGATATCATTTCTTAAATTCTCCAGACATAAAATCTTTTACAAAAATTCTTCCTAAAAGAGAGAACATAGTACGTTCAACCAAGCTTAAAATGTCTGCAATATCGTTTTTAAGTGAATAGGACTTCCGGTTTTAAACTTGCACATAAATTTCATATTAAAGAGTACTCGGGGACAGCACAATATATATCGGGTTGATAGAGACTCTCTCTATAATATAGCAGTGATAGCCTATGAGAAGAAACTTGAAATTGACAGTTAATAGCAAATACAATTTATTTATATATTCATAGCATACAGAAACACGAAAATAATGGAATTTAACAGAAAAAAATTAACGGACTTTGGAAACAAGGATTAGGGCTGAAACTGTTTCCAAGTACCTATGCATTTTGATACCTTTTTCTGAAAATCTCCAGACATGAACTCTTTTACTGAAATTCTCCAGACACAAAATCTTTTACAAAATTTCTCCCTACAACAGTATACATACTTTCAACCAAGCTCTAAATTCCCGCAATTTTCGCGGGTGTGTTCTAGCATATGATTATAAGAATATAATGAAATAAGGAGATGTGATATGATTGCTAATTAGACAACTCTTCACCAGAGAACAAAAGACATCTAGACATTAACAACTATAGGTCACTGCACAGCCTTCAACAATGATAAAAGCTATAAGCAGCCCCTAAATGACAACTTTTAAAAAACTCAAACTATAAAACTAACAGCCTGATTTGAAAAGCAAATATGATATTCAGTATAAATGACTACCACTGGCTCCTGAATTATAAATCTTATTAATAAGGTTGAATACAAAACAAACCTACAAATGCAATAAATTTAAAGAATTATCTATTGTACATGAGAGCCAACAAGAAGATTTGGCATTTTAAGATTTTAAAGATACTTTATTTTGTATTTTAGGAGTTTCCAGAACAATTTAGCAACATACTTAAGGCTAAGTAAACTTCGGCCACCCAAAGTAATGTGTGATCCCACTGGTCAAGTGTGCTCAGTAAGTTAAAAAAGAAGAGTTACAATTTACTATTAGCCATTAATACAGTTTGCTAAGTTTAAAAGAAATGGTGTTTCCTTCAACTTCTTATTGCCTTTCATGTTTAGTTTAAGATCTAAAAACATTTAAATCAATAGGGTAATCTCTTTTGTGAGTGAATTCATCATGTTTAGTGACCTTCATGAATGATTTTTATGATTTAAATGATTAATTAATATTGTATCAGAGACTTTGGCTCCAATTTTATGACCTTTTTTCAGAGTGGTAAAAAGTTAGCCGTTATGAATATTGGAGCCCCAGCTTGTGGAGCCAATGCAGCTGTCAGATCTTTTGTCAGATTTGCTCTGACGAAGGGATACACTGTACTAGGTATCCATGATTCATTTGATGGTCTTCTTTATGGTGATGTAAGTATAGCGGAAACTTTGAGAAGGGAGATAACTTTTTATAACCAATTGCTAAATAGTACAATTTGTATTTAACTATAGTTAGTACTTGTATAGATGTAAATTGAATACTTTTGTTGTGTTTTATACTTCATATTCTGAATAGTATTTTATGTAACAAATGTCTAGATAGAATTTTGTTTTTATTTATGAAATATCTCTTTATCACAGGAAGTTGATTAAAAGACAACATTACGTTTGAAATTTTAGTCTTTTTACCTTTAAGAAAAAAGATAGTTTAAAGCTTGTTGTATTTAGTTAAGATATTGAAAATTACAATATTCTGGAGGGGTCCAATGTTATACTTGGTCCAAAATTGTTTTACTCACAGGAATATGGTATTTTTAGCTCACCTGACCTGAAAGGTCAAGTGAGCTTTTCTCATCACTTGGCATCCGTCGTCCGTAAACTTTTACAAAAATCTTCTCCTCTGAAACTACTGGGCCAAATTTAACCAAACTTGGCCACAATCATCCTTGGGGTATCTAGTTTAAAAATGTGTCTGATGACCTGGCCATCAAACGAAGATGGCAGCCATGGCTAAAAATAGAACACAGGGGTAAAATGCAGTTTTTGGCTTATAACTCAAAAACCAAAGCATTTAGAGCAAATCTGACAGGGGGTAAAATTGATTATCAGGTCAAGATCAAACTGCACTGAAATTTTCAGATGAATTGGACAACCCATTGTTGGGTTGCTGCCCCTGAATTGGTAATTTTAAGAAAAATACTGTAAATACAGTAACAGGTGAGCAACACAGGCTCTTGAGAACCTCTAGTTAGATAAAGCTGACTAGGATATATTTTCTAACAAACTTAACCCAACTAAAGGTCTCCAAGCAAAGGAAGTTATTCAAATGCTTTTTGAGAAGGAGACTGTTTCTTATGTATAATTTGATTTATAAAAATGTTTGCATTAAATATGCTATTTTACGTTTAAAAAGATTTAATTTGTTGGAAGATTTGTAGCATTTTTATAAAGTTAGAGACCAAATAGTAGGGCTTATTATTTATTCAGAAATTTTTTATTAACTTATTTGAATTTCTTTAAAATCCAATCTCTTGCTGCCTTCCTCGTTTTTATGCCCCACCTACGATAGTAGAGGGGCATTATGTTTTCTGGTCTGTGCCTCCGTTCGTCCATCTGCTTCAGGTTAAAGTTTTTGGTCAAGGTAGTTTTTGAAGAAGTTGAAGTCCAATCAACTTGAAACTTAGCACACTTGTTCCCCATGATATGATCTTTCTAATTTTAATGCCAAATTATAGTTTTGACCCCAATTTCATGGTCCACTGAACATAGAAAATGATAGTGCGAAGTTCAGGTTAAAGTTTTTGGTCAAGGTAGTTTTTGATGAAGTTAAAGTTACATCAACTTGAAACTTAGTACACATGTTCCCTATGATATGATCTTTCTAATTTTAATTCCAAATTAAAGTTTTGACCCCAATTTCACGGTCCACTGAACATAGAAAATGATAGTGTGAGTGGGGCATTCGTGTACTATGGACACATTCTTGTTTTTTACATGAATTTGGGGAAAAACCATTTGAGTTAAGGCTGTTTTGGCTTGATACGACCCTATTAAGAATAAAGGTAACAGACTTTTTAAGTCATTAAAAATTATCATTTCAAATTAAAAAAAATTGAAAGGAATTTTCAACTTTTGTTCTTTATATTTATTTAGGCCTTGTGCAAGGTACTTGTATAAGTAATTGGCATGTTTTTGTTTTGTTTTGTTGGAGGCTTTTTCCAGCTTGGAAAGTTCATGGGTTTATTTAAGGACCTGCCAACCTGTTCCTGCTGTTTAATTTTGGATCTGCTAAGAGCTTAGCTCACTGATAGCTGGGTCAATCATTAGAAGTCCTGGTATAAAGATAAAAATAAAATTAATACACAATTGCATGGGTGCTACTTTTCAGGACACAGATTTGAACTTGAATAACGCCACAAAAACCAGATGTGAAAATTTAAACAGAAAAAAAAAATCAAATGCAATATTTAACTGTTTTGATGCATGAATTTCAACTGTCTGTTTTACATGAACATTTATCATTCATGTTTGATTAAAAAAAAAGTGTTGACAAGTGTTTATTTTTAAATTTTATATAAAGTTCACAAGCTAATTTTTGAAATTATGCAAATTTGAAGCTTTACCAATTGCAAAAAAAAAATTTTGCCAACAAAATTTCCAGTGTGTAAAAGTTATTTTTTTTGCAAATTACATTCCAGTGTAGAAAAGCTTTTTTGCAGAAAGCATTTTTTTCAAAATTCATTCCAGTGCAGAAAAGCATATCTGAATTACAGGGTGGTTTATCATTAAGGGTTCCCTTTGGCTGAGGATTGGTTTGTTTATATACTGGTTTGTATGGGCCGGTTTGTATATATTCATAGAATAGTTGAAATAATACTGTATTTGTTTATTGATTAATTGAGCATTTATTGCACCCCTAACTTATTTTATATATTTCTATTATTTGTAAAAGAAGCATTTAAATTTTCTATTCATGCATTGTGCATTTTATAGTGTGTTTTTGAAAGTTATTGCATTAAGTTGTATAGTGATTTTTTTTGTGCAAGCTGAACATTCATTTATTCAGAGCATCTCTCAGTATAATTTATTTTATTCATTTTTGAAATCATTTTTTTTGTATTAAGAAGCAACTACAGTGTTAAAAATCATTATCTGGGAATTTGTGGTGTTGGGTATGTGAATATTAAGAATGTTAAGGCCTTCCTTATTCTGTGGAACTCGTATTCAAGTGATAGATAGCCTATCTGAAAGGTGTATATAGGAATATTAAAATTTAAAAACTTTCTATATTGAAATCACCTTGTCCTTTTGTTTGCCTAAACATACATTAATAATCTTTGATCAACAAATATGTTTTTCACACTTTTCTCAGAATCTGTAAAAAATCTACTTTCTCTTGGCCTATACTTTGAATAACGAGCGGTTAGACATGGTTGATTTCCATTCCATCTGAACCTATATTTACGTTGATTTTTTTTAAACGAACAAATTCTTATATAGAGTGAATTTGTCATTATTTTCAGTTTTAAAACAAATTTTCTTTTTTTACAAAAAAATAGAATATCAATAATTGTGCATTGCTTACTGATCATGTTCCTGTAAAGTTAATAAGACTAGAAAGTTTTGCAGAGCAAAAACTTGTCTTTAACAATTTACCAGATGATTTGTTTTTTGCAAAACTTTTACTATAATAACAATGCAGTAAATTTTGGATGTGTTTTGCATTGATATTCAAACACACCTGGTACATGTTAAAAGAAATAACAAAAATGTTCACCCTTTATTTAGAATCATTAATAGAATTTATTCCTTGCAATTTCCTCATAATATTTGTGTCGTCTTTTGTGAATTTGCTTTCCCTATTTGTTTTAATATACCTCAATTAATAGCTACATATATCTAAGAAGCATCACAATATTTCATGGGGGGGGGGAAGGGGGGAATAAAAAAAGAAAGACAGACAAAATACAATTGAGAAAGGAAATGGGGAATGTTATTTAAATTGTAAAAAAAACAAAGTTAATAAAAAGATGAACTGACAAACAACAGTTACTAAAAGCACTACACAGATCTAAAAATGGATAAACAGAAAACCAATGGGGAACCAGGTGGTTCTGTATGCAAAGCATACCCATGGCAGTATAATCAGTTTGCTAATTGTACATTTATTTGGCAGAAGCAGAAACCCTAGAAATATGCAATATTAGGTCAATGTCAGAAAGATATACACTTTTTTGTATGAGGCTGAGAAACTAGGGAAGGGCAAGGTTTTACCGAGCTGTTCCGAACAAAAAAGTTCATATTTTTCTGATATTGACCTTATATTGTTTTTATACTGCAACTAAATTAAAACATTGATAGCTATTTAAAATGTAACACAAATTTCAAACTTATTTTCATCCCTTAATGAACCTCTGATTGTGGAAAAAGACATCCATGAAGAAATTGATATTGCACAAGATGTAGTTGTGTTACTATATTTAGGAAATAAGTACAACTAGTTGCAGTATAAAAACATAGGATGAACCCAGTGCTCAGGAACAGTTCCTGCAGATACATTTTACTTTTAAATAATTTGAAACTTTTACAGTATATACAATGTTTGTACCAGGCAATTCAATTATTTTAATTACACGTTTTTATAGAGTCACCAGAACATTTTTGAAATGGTTTGTAATCTACAGATCTCTGTGTCTTCTTAACTTAGCTTGAAATGAAATATAGAAAACTGGGCACAATTCTCATAAAATGTAAAACCATGTGAAAAAATGCTTCAAGATGTGTATTACTGTTAAAATGTGTTTGCATTTGCAATTACTGCTCCTTTGTCCTACTTCAAAAGAGAAACATCTAAAACATGCATAGAAATGCAACTTTCGTGTTCAAAATTTCTATTTTTTTATTATTGGATTCAATGTATGGAGAATTGTGTCTTGTTTATTGTTGATCATGTTGAGCTAAGTACAATAAGAAAAATTTGCAGAGAGCTTGAACCAATTTTATTAATAAGTCTTTGTTGTGTTTCTGTTTATAATTGTATTGTGGTGCAAGTGCTATAATTTCATCCAATTTTATCAAATCAATTTACAGTTTACAATTTACAATTTACAATTTACAATTTACAATTTATTTATTTTGGTTTAACTGACATTTTTGGTATTAAAAATTGCTGAAATAACATTCTTGCTTTTTTACTATATATATTTTATTTTGTGTTGGAAGTAGGAACATATTGAAAAAATCAGAGGATATTGATTTTTGATGGGAGGGACAGAAGAGGGCTTAAAAATGGGGAGATTTCACTCCTGGTGGAAGAACCACATGTCTATGGTTTTCAAGGAAAGTCTTATAAATTTAGTCCTGGTATCTATGATGAGTTTATTTAATTATCTTATTGTCTTATAGATTTTACAAGAATACCCAAATCCTTAAATTAATTTTAGTTTATTGAAAGAGAAAAAACTTTATTTGCTTTCAAAAGCTGAAATTGGATGAAAATTACATTTGCGGTGCTAAACAGTAAGAGGGTTTAGTGAAAAAGATTTATTTTGTGTCTGGGACGGAAGGTATAATATATTGTCTTGTATTTGAAACATAGATGACACAAATTGTGGATCCGGTAAGGAACTAATATAACTAATCTCCAGTGTTCACCCATGCGTTATATTCAGGTCACACATTTTGATATTTTTTTTGCATCAAAGTCTAAAATTTAAAAAAAAAGCAGTGGATGATTATCCTTATATATTGAGAAGACAAAAAAATCATGTGAAGGTGTTTTCAATCTAGGCAAGAAAGAACTGATAACACAAAATATACAAAATTTGTGACATGAATTTCCATGTAATCAGAAGGCATATTTTTGAAGAATTATTGCAAAATTATAGAGATCCTTAGTAAAAAATTTGAAAAATGTTTAAATTTGATAATGTCATATTCAAATCTGTTATATGTTATTTTAAAACCTTATGTTTAGGACTAAAAGGGAAAGAACTAGATATTTCACAATTATTTGATGTCTTTCTTTGTTTAGAATGAAAGGGAAATAACTAGATATTTCACAATTATTTGTTGTCTCCCTTTGTTTATTATTTGTAGATCTCTATAATCTGTGCAATGGTTTAGCTATATGTAGTTTGCTAGTGTCAGTTACCTTAGATTGGATTATATTATGGTGCATGTGCAAGTAATTTTGTTTGTTGAATTTTTTATTAGATTTTAAGGGCAGTAGAACCGGTAAGATTTTTCATAACTTCAATCTTAAGCTTTTTAGCGCTTACATTTTTCACACAATTTTCTTTGGTTTAGAGTTTACAATGAAGACTTCCATACTAATGTGATTTTAAATTTCTACACAAGTTTTTCCAAGAATTTTTGTAAGGATAAGTTCAAATTAACAATTATTAAATCAAATCAAATCAAATTAAAATTTTATCTATTGCTATACATAGTAAACAAAGTAACACATTAGCTCTAGTGAGCTTTTAAAAACAACATTATAATAAATTACACATGGAATATAGAATTTTAAATTGAATATTCTTCATCGAGAATGTAAGTTTTAATAGGGTTTGTTATTTTTGTTGGATATCATTTATGAATATGAATAATTGGCCAAATCAAGTTAATAAAATCAAATAAATTCAAATAATCTAGCTAATTATTATGAGCTTTATAACTCTTGTTAAGTTTTGGGAAGTTGACAGCTTTCAACTGCTGCAATTCTTCAGAAAAGTCAAATTTATAATATAATATTCAATTTTTAAGACTTCATACTTATTATTTTGATCCTGACTATTATTTTATTAGATATTTTTCTTATTCCACTGTATAGCTGTTGTGCTAATACATTAATGCATGGATAAATGCCTATCTTGCTAATATTGAAATAAAATGTAGTATATATTTCAAGGGAAAGAACTTCCTTTCATATGATTAACAACAGACATGAGTATCCCATTAGTAAAAGAAAAATCTGTATTATTGTGTGTTTTGTGAAAAACTGCTTTGACAAAATTGACAACCTTTCTTTCTCAAAACATGAACATCTTGAAAGAGTCCAGAATTCAAGGTGTTTAAGTTTAAATCATGGGAACTTTTCTCTACTCTTATATATGCTTTTTAAATAGTTTGCCTTTTCAATTTCCATATTAGATATTGAAAAGGCATTTGCAATATATATGGTATATTTTTGACAGGGATATAATACTTTTGTTTGTTATTAATTGGAGAGTAAAAAAATAAGTGACACAAAAGGTGTTTCTTTAGTTGTAGTTCAAAATTTTCTCTTTGTAATTTCAAGATAAGATTCAAAGTTATTAATAATTAATGATTCAAAACAGAACGGTTCACAACCCAACTGGAATAGATATAATAGATAGAAAATAGAAATCAATTTATTGTGATGTAGCTGTATTAATTAGTCCAATCCAAGTCAATTATGATTGGAACACACAGTGTTGTATCAGAGTTTGAATTCACAACCTCAGAGTTGACAGGCTATGGAATTTTGTAGATGATGTTGATGAACTATATAGTCCATGCAGTAGTAAAGTCATTGTATCTAAAATTAATTGTAGGTCCTGTATACATTTTGGAGTGTAACTTTTCCGAAAATGTCTAGGAGTATAATATGACCAATAAACTTTTTTCTCTCTCGTTTCTTGGACCACAAAGGTCCCCACTATACACAAATGTGCACTATATATACCAAAAGACGGTATTCGAAAAAGTCAGTGAATTACAAAAGTTATACATTCTACATCTTTAAAACATGTGATGTTACCAATTGACCAAAAAATATCAGATTTAGGAAATTATCGGGAAATATTTATTGTTTATAGGTAAAACCAATTGGTTGGACAGATGTACATGGATGGACTTGTCAAGGTGGATCACTGTTAGGAACCAAAAAGTGAGTAATCACCTGATAACTTTTGTAAAACATATTTAATAAGCTTTTACAACAAAGACACATCACTTTCAACTTTGCAGAATCAATGATGTGGCAGTCATCATTTTCTTACTACTTTTTATGTTAACATTTTTTAAAGGATTTGTGCCTCAAACAAACCTTTTTTTGAAGCCTTTTAGCTTTTGTGCTTTTTTTTGGGTTATCTTTTTCAAAAGTTAGTCAATTATTGAATTTATTATCTTATGTTAAAATGATACTTATTTTTTAACAATTTTGATATTTTTTGTATTTGATAGATGTACTGCTGCAAGATATGGGTTAGACAAAGTTGCAGAAAAATTAAAGGAACATGATATCAGTGGTCTTCTTATCATTGGAGGATTTGAGGTAAAAAGCATGTGTGAATTCATTGGGGTTTTTTTTTTATTAAGGAAAAATTACATGTTTGTGGATACATTGTATTAAGTTTCAGGGTTTTGCCAAAGTGTGCATACAAAATCTAAAGATTTTTTTATACGAACGCAAAAATTGAAAAAATTTTGGTCCTATATTGGTATCACGTTGGCGTCGTCGTCTGCGTCGTCGTCAGAATACTTTTAGTTTTCGCACTCTAACTTTAGTAAAAGTGAACAGAAATCTATGAAATTTTAACACAAGGTTTATGACCACAAAAGGAAGGTTGGGATTGATTTTGGGAGTTTTGGTTCCAACAGTTTAGGAATTAGGGGCCAAAAAAGGGCCCAAATAAGCATTATTCTTGGTTTTCGCACAATAACTTTAGTATAAGTAATTAGAAATCAATGAAATTTAAATACAAGGTTTATAACCACAAAAGGAAGGTTGGGATTGATTTTGGGAGTTGAGGTTCCAACAGTTTAGGAATTAGGGGCCAAAAAGGGGCCCAAATAAGCATTATTCTTGGTTTTTGCACCATAAGGCGAC
The DNA here is from genome assembly GCF_965363235.1 of Mytilus galloprovincialis. Lineage (NCBI taxonomy): Eukaryota > Metazoa > Mollusca > Bivalvia > Mytilida > Mytilidae > Mytilus > Mytilus galloprovincialis. Next base: position 44,074,853 of record NC_134849.1, read on the forward strand.
GGTTTTTTTATTTGTTGGTTTACGGATCCGCCGACCTGATTTTGCTGATTTTCAGAATAAAAATAAAATTGACTTTTCATGCTTTTTTATTCCCGCCGACCCTTTTAAATGCATTATCCCTGAAAAATAATTAAATTTTTCTTTATTATGAAATGAAATGCATTAATCATTAACAAAGTTGACTGTAACCCTTTCTGTTGTGAAAAATAATTTACGTTTCTAAAAATAGACAAATCAATTATAACTGACCTTGAAATGTCTTTTGCGCAAATAATTTTGTGGAACGAAACCTGTGTTTAAAACCACTTACAAAATAAGTTCGTTTCCCTTATTTGTCATCAGTCCGTAAGATGCATCATCTCAGAGAAATAGACTTGTCCAAATGTGGACAGGTGGAATACATCAATTAAAGTACTGAATATTAACAAATCATTTGAAATTTTCATGTTTCATAGATAACAAAAAATATCGATCATTGGGATAAAAACCGGATTGCATGACAACTGATTAACCCGATATTGTCGTTTTTCCAGTGGACGAGTCTATTACGTTTTTCGACACGTGTGTTGAAACTTATTTTTGTACGACGTTTTTATATTTTTTTCTTTATCAGTTTTTGTGCTTGAAGATCATTATTCACCAAGTTTTCTGGAATTGATTGAGAGCTACACGAATCTGTTTTTCTTGTTTGTGAAATGACGATTTAATTTCGTCTTTGTCCGTGCAACCCCCCTTTTTTACAGGAAATTATTAAACGATGTCATGCGATGTTCATGATCACTGATCAATAATATTTCAACGAACTTAATGTTAAGAAATGATGACAAAACAGCATATAAGACCAACATTTTGTTAGTAAGGTGAAATATATATTTTATTTTGCATATTTTTTCTGTTTTGAAAGATATTTTTTTTCTTTTTTTTTCCGACCGACCGACCCGACTTTTTTATGCGAAAAATCCGTAAACCAACTAATTAAAAAACCGTGGCCTAACTTTAGTATAAGTAAATAGAAATCTATGAAATTTAAACACAAGGTTTATGACCATAAAAGGAAGGTTGGGTTTGATTTTGGAAGTTTTGGTCCCAACAGTTTAGGAATAAGGGGCCCAAAAATTGAACTTTGTTTGATTTCATCAAAAATTGAATATTTGGGGTTCTTTGATATGCCGAATCTAACTGTATATGTAGATTCTTATTTTTTGGTCCCATTTTCAAATTGGTCTACATTAAGGTCCAAAGGGTTCAAAATTAAACTTAGTTTGATTTTAACAAAAATTGAATCCTTGGGGTTCTTTGATATGCTGAATCTAAAAATGTACTTAGATTTTTGATTATTGGCCCAGTTTTCAAGTTGGTTCAAATCGGGGTCCAAAATTAAACTTTGTTTGATTTCATCAAAAATTGAATAATCGGGGTTCTTTGATATGCCAAATCTAACTGTGTATGTAGATTCTTAATTGTTGGTCCCGTTTTCAAATTGGTCTACATTAAAGTCCAAAGGGTCCAAAATTAAACTAAGTTTGATTTTAACAAAAATTGAATTCTTGAGCTTTTTTGATATGCTGAATCGAAACATGTATTTAGATTTTTGATTATGGGCCCAGTTTTCAAGTTGGTTCAAATCAGGATCCAAAATTATTATATAAGTATTGTGCAATAGCAAGAAATTTTCAATTGCACAGTATTCAGCAATAGCAAGAAATCTTCAATAGCACAGTATTGTGCAATAGCAAGAAATTTTCAATTGCACAGTAGTGCGCAATAGCAAGAAATCTTCAATTGCACAGTATTGTGCAATAGCAAATATTTTTCTCATTTCAGATTTCAGAAAATTTCTTCAAACATTTTTTTGAGAGGATTAATATTCAACAGCATAGTGAATTGCTCAAAGGCAAAAAAAATATTTTAAGTTCATTATACCACATTCATTGTGTCAGAAACCTATGCTGTGTCAACTATTTAATCACAATCCAAATTTAGAGCTGAATCCAGCTTAAATGTTGTGTCCATACTTGCCCCAACCATTCAGGGTTCAACCTCTGCTGTCGTATAAAGCTGCGCCCTGCAGAGCATCTGGTTTTATTTGTTGGACATACCAAGGTTCACCTTTACCCACGAAATTCATGAAAAATTAGTATCCAACGAATAATAATAAAACCACAGTATGCTGTTTCCTTTTATTGTATTTCTTGTTTTGCACTGTTTTCCTTGAAAATCAGTTTTCACAGTATCTTCTGAATGGAAGTTATGGGAGAAATGGAGAGAAAAAGTTAATTGCACTAAAATATGAACTGTTCAAAGGAAGAATTTCAATAATGATAAGGTTTTGTGGATTATGTGTTGAATTTGTTGAAATCAATGTTAGTTCTTTTAAGGTTGTATTTCTGTAAATATTGACAATGCAATTTCCCATAGGAACTCCTTTTACGGCTAATACTGTACCACTTTTACTATGAAGTTTTGAAAAAAATCTTATCCTAGAATTGAAAGTTCATTGAAATATTCAAAGGTCAAAATATAGGGCTGTGCGGCATATTTTCAACGTTTATATGCCCTGAACTTCTCAGAGTTTAAACTTACACTAATTTTCTTAACTACCCCTACCTCTAATGAAAGGTTACCACAGATTTCAATGTAAACAATATGCACGTGTTTATTTACTGGTAACATTCCCAAGTTCTGTCTCTGCGGTATGGAACACAGAGAGCATAACTGGGAACCAGTATGTAAACAAAATTAATTTTCTATGAATATTCAATTTCTCCCCAAAAGAGGCGTGTTTTGAGCAACAGCTGTATTTACAAAGTGCAACCTGAAGATATTGACAGGAATAAACCTCTCTTGAACACATGTATGAAAATTTAAAGATTACTTATTTTTTTCTGGTTTTAATAGGACTCGGGTATTGGATAACTTACTAGCATACATAGTAATGCCTTCTTTCTTACTCTTTTATACTTAACTTCCATATATTTGTCTTGACAGCTTATACTTTATACAAACAGTTTTATGACTTTTACAGGCCTACCACAGTGCCCTTCAGATGACAGAGGCCAGATCAAAGTATGATGCTTTCTGTATACCAATGGTGGTCATTCCTTGTACTATCAGCAACAATGTACCGGGGACAGATTTCAGTCTAGGTGCAGATACAGCATTAAATGAAATAGCAGACGTAAGTATAGATACAATAATGAGGATTGACTACAGATTTGTTGGGGTGGTGGGGCCTGAGGCCTGGAGTTGGTTTCACAAAAAAAATTTTGACTTAGATTGGTCGTAAATCATAAACAATTCAGTATACAAGTTACAATCAATCTTAGTCATTTGTTTTTTGTGAAACCGACTCCTGTTTCAGTATTAAATAAAATAGCTGTTTTGATTAACTATTTATTAAGGACAGTCTACAGAAGATACAAAATAAAACATAATGAAAAGCAGACATTAGTATTAAACAGCATATCTCAAGTACAGCCTTAATTCTTTGGGCCAATATAGCATGTTATCTGAGAATTGTAGTAGATGTTACAATGTAACAGAGATTGAAGTATATGGGCTATTGATTATTTAATCATAGACTGATGTTTTGAAAACATGGAAATTTTACTGCTGAAGTTATTTCAGCTTATTTGATGACCTTGTAAAGTGCATGAAATTATCCCCAAAGACAAATGGTTTGTTGAAAGCATTAATAGTAATGAGACCAATGAGCTTTTCATTGATACACCAGTGGCGGATCCAGAACTTCTAGTAAGGGGGGGCCTGCTGACTGACCTAAGGAGGGCCCGCTCCAGTCACGCTTCACTGATTCCCTATATAAGCAACCAAATTTTTCCGACGAAAGGGGGGGGGGCCTGGATCCACCTTTGTACACAAGCAAAATTTTTTTGTCATTAAAATTGTTTTTTTTTTTTTATATCATCTGACCAAACTCTGTTTCTTCTCTTATATTTTGACCTTATGTTTTGACAGATGCTTTCTTTTTTGATATTTTAGATCTGTGATAGAATCAAACAATCAGCTACTGGAACTAAAAGACGAGTATTTATTGTGGAGGTCATGGGAGGATATTGTGGTTACCTAGCAACCATGGCTGGTCTAGCAGGAGGAGCTGATGCAGCCTATATATATGAAGATCCATTTAATATAACTAATTTAAGGGTAAATAGTTTACTTTCTACCACACAAAATCTTCTAGGCCTTTTAAAATCAAAATATTGTTTGTTTCCCCAATCCCCACCGACCCTGCAAAAACAGTAATACTCATAAAATTTTATTGTCAAATCTAAGACTTATATTATTTTATTCATTTCTGATTTTATATTGTTCCAGCTTTGTGGAAAAAACAAAATTTTTTCCCTACCTACCTACTAACACCTGGCTTGGCAGGGTAGGGATTGGGGAAACAAACAATATATTAATTTAAGCCCTATCAACCAGCAAAAATTGTCATACATTCACACTGGCAAAACAGATGATGAGAGAATAATAGAAAAGAAACTCTTCCAGCACACAAGATCTTCTCTACGAGCTTGTAAAAAACAAAATCCCAAATTATGTAACACAATGTCTGTATTTTCATGTCAAACCGAAATTGGAGATTTTTATAAGTAGCTATATGGTATTGGTTTTCCCATTGCGGAGTGTAAACAGACTGCAGCCAGGAATTTCCAAGAGGGGGGGGGGGGGTATTTGGACTCACAAACTCGACTTTAAGTCACAATTCGAACAAAACGTTGACTTTAACAGTGTTTATTTGTTTTCAAGGTGGGGTTCGTCTGAACCCCCCCCCCCCCCCCCCCTTGGCTACAGGGATGGCAGCTTTCAGCTAGAAAACCAATACTGTATAGCCACCTATAAAAGTCTCCATCATGACAATGTTTGGAAAAAAAATGAAAACAAATAGCCAGATTCCTGATAAGATAATTATTAAAAAGAAATGGCCAACAGAAAGGAACAACAACCACGGGATTACAGGCGCCTGACTTTTTGGAAGCAACATACAACTAAACAAAGAAAAAACTATTCAAAGAAAAACCTCTTGAGTAATTGAATATTGTAGATCTATATAATTTAGATCCACAATTAGGTTATTAACTTTAATCTATCTTTTTCTCTTTTTAAACAGGATGATGTCATCCATTTGAAAAATAAAATTATTCAACTTGGTGTGCAAAGAGGATTAATTTTAAGGTTAGTATTATATTTCTAAACCTGACTTTGGAAATATATTATAAATTTCATTTGAAGGGCCTGGCCATTTTTATATAAATGTGTTTGGAAATAGTTCTTCAAACAATGTTTTACAGTATAGAAAAAGAAATGAAATGTAAAATATGATTACAAGGAGATGTGGAGTTTATGTCAAATAGCACTTCCAATCAAGCATTCATGATGTCCTCATTCAGAACTGATCCGATCACACGTTAAATAATAAACAACACAGTTTTTAGATTAATTAAGATGTCTATCAACTTCTATCATTGTGTAAGCCGCACAAAACACATTCAGTTCAGACGGAAAAAGAATAACAATTTTTTTTTATTACCGATATCTTGCAGAACTGATGTTCTGCTTGTGTAGATTACCAGCTATGGATTATGAATTTACAATATTTTCATTATTTTTTAAGAAATGAAAACGCAAATGCCAACTACACAACAGATTTTATCCATCAGATGTTTTCTGAGGAGGGTAAAGGATCGTTTACTTGTCGTAAGAATGTATTGGGACATATGCAACAAGGTGGTGTACCATCGCCATTCGATAGAAATTACGGAACAAAGATGGCTTCCAAGGCAGTAGATTATATGATCACTAAAGTTGAAGAAAATACCACAGAAGACGGTTTGTTTTATAAGATGTGCTTTGATATTTATGTTTTTGGTATCTTGTCTTGTAATTCATTGCTTGGAACTGTATAGAGTTCCTTTTGTATTTGTATTGCTACCTTTATTTTTGAGGACATATTCTATTTTCTTGGGTACTGTTTTTCATAGGATTGTGCATTAAGCATATGTTTTAAAACTTATACACAATGTTATTTCAAGAAAACATAGATCATGTTTCAATTTGGTTGGCATAATTTTTACTGTTCTAGAGTTATGACCCTTTACAAATTAAAATATTGCTGAATTTTTTATTTCCATTCTCTAACATAAGTTTGCCTCAACCAAATGTTATGAAACTTAAACACAGTGTTCAAACTACAAAACTCTTATCATTTTTTTAATTTGAGTGGCGACACTTGTACAGTTCTTGAATTATATCCCTTTATAACCTTACATGCAAGTTTAGGTATCATCTATGTCCCGTAGACACATTCAAAGGACACATTCTCCATTTAGTTTTAGTAGTTTACCCATAATCATAATAATGATAAATGATTTTGAATAATGATTTAAAATTTAGATAAAAAAAAATTGTAATTTCAGGATAAGAATAAAGAGAATATGAATAAAATTTGTCATTTTGACAATCTTTTGTAGGAAAAATAAAATCCTGTACGAAAGATTCTGCCGTACTCTTGGGTATGTGTAGAAGACAACTGTTATTTACTCCATTAGAAGAACTCAGAGAAATCACAGATTTTGAGTAAGTAACATGGCTACATATATTAAAACTGCACAAATCAGTCAATAGAAGGTGATTTTTTTTTATTTTACAAAATTGTTATGTTTAATGTCAAAGTCTAGCCTTATTTTCACTCTAGATATGACCTTGAAACTTTGTTTTGTAGGAATTTGACTTGTTAAACAGTTATTTTATTTATAAGTTTTTTTGAAGTTTTAAATGTTTTATTTATAAAAAAAATTTAAAACAACTTAGACTTTTTTCTTTGGTTGTTGTTCATCTGTACATGTATCTGTGTATCAACAGTAGAAATGTGAAATGCACGAAAATATAACTACTTATTTCTAGAATTTTCAACATAATCTCAAATTGTTTGTTTAATAAGCTTCAGAAGCTGTTGAGATAAATACTTGAATCAAAGTTGAGATATATTTCAATCTTCAAAAAGGGTTATTTATACTAAAATAAACTGGTCTGGTTGTATGTATATATTAAATTTTCCATGAATGTTTCATTATAAACTTATTTGCATATACAGGAATGGGTTTGCGGTGTTTACATTTTGATAGTTCAAAGTTCAACATTTAAGTGAAGTCATGATAAAGTTTCTTGTTGTTTTTGTGTCTACATGGGTAAATTCCTTTTCATTGAACAATTATCTTTGATATTTGATTTTATTTCAAAATTGGTGGGTAAAAAATATTTCCTAAAAGGGAGACAACTCCTGGAAACTGAAACTAACACATGTAGTCAAATGGGATTATTCTTTATTTATATATCTCTTTAAAATGCATACTTTTTATTTATCTCTTGACTATGCATACTAATTTTTCTCTTTATATAAAACAAAATGCTTAAACATAGACAGATCTTTAGTATAAATGCTATATCTTTCTTCTCAGCGGCACTCATACCTATATGAAGAACATATGTAAAAAGTACATTTTCAGAATTAATTTACTGTAAACTCAGAAATGTTTTTATCATTGTAAAATTTGCACCAAGATAGGTTTAGAAAAAAACAGAAGATAAAAGCCTTTCATTTGCATTAAATAGTTTCATGAATCAATTCCTGAAATCGCATGTTATCTGGATTTTTTATCAACCAGCTGTGTCTGAATTTACAGAAATGTTTAAACTTCTAAGAATTAAAAGCCCTTGTTCAGTTTGTAAGGGTACAACTGAAATGATAAAGATTATCGCTAAAGCTTGACAGAAGCTAGACAAACAACTACTAATTTAATTCTTACTTACAAGCTTTAAATGGGGCAAGCTGTTGCATTGAAAGCACCAACTGTCTAATACTATCCATGTGTAATAAGTCTTTCCCTTTCAACCGTAAATATATCTATTCACCTTTGTATTATAAATGTAGCTCCTCATCTGCTAGTTATGACCGAATGGCGAATGAGTTTTAAGATCACTGCCTAATAGTTATTATACAAAGATATCTTAAAACTATTTATTCAAAAATTCCTTGACAATTGTTGTCATTTGATTTAATCTTATTAATCTGGGTCTGTAGGTTCCTTTAAGATTTGTGTGTAAAATAATTTATACATTTGTTAAGATTTTTTTTTTTTAAATGCTGAGCATTTGTCTTGACTATAGCTAGCCTTCTTCAGGAACACCTAGAGCCACAAATTTGGATCACCTCCCCCCAAAAATGATACCAATTTGTAATGAGAAAAGCAAAGCTAGAAGGTCTAAAATTTACATGCCTTAAAAGCAGTTAATAAGATAAACTATGCCTGAAGGAAATTGAACCTTGGTTTATTGAAAATTAGAAAAATTATTAACTGTGAATTTCTAACAATGAGCATGCAAGTTTTGTATGTGCTTTGTTGGACAGTGTTCTGTTTCTCAGATGAGCCATGGTCTTTATAAGGAAAAAAGGTAGACAATTTCTAGAGTAGAAACTAAACTGTGGATTCATTATTATTTATTGGTTACCAATTTTCATGGATATCGGGCTTACAGGTGAACCATGAATTTTAATGTTCAACGAAAGACAAATTTTCTATAGGTTTGTATGCAGGCGTTCATAAAATCACGAAATCAGATATCCATGAACATGTAAGTTTACTGGAATCCACGAAAATTGGTACCAACGAAAATAAATGAATCCACAGTATCTAACAACTTCTGTAACCAAGACAATTTTATAATTTTCAGCAAGAGGATACAACATGATCAATGGTGGTTAAGGCTTCGGCCATTACTTAGAATTCTTGCTAAGCACTCAGAAGTTGCATATCAGACAGAGGGAGTTCCCCTTGGCGTTGACGAAGTGGAAGATGAAGACAATGCTTAATGCTTGTGCTATTTATAGAAAGAACTATTTATAGAACGAGAACTATTTATAGAATCTCACCCTGATAAGTGTGATTTCATACTTACAAATATTCCAAATCTAAAAGTCTTGAGATTTTTTTACTTTTATTATTCCTTAGTGTACCAATTGTCTCATTTTAGTTTATTTATTGGTTTTTTTTTTCATTTATATTTAGTGAAATTTTCTTAGATGTTATTTTGTTGAGAAGATTATTTCCCTTTGTATTTAATGATAGGATGGTGCTGTTGTTGTCTCAGAACATTTAAAGTTAGAGGAACAAATATTAAAGAAAAACCATTAAAATTAAGTTAAATTTACCAGGTTGTTATATTGTAGTGTGTTTTTTGTTTTAAATAATTACAATTTCCTGCTTTGTTCTTCTGTTGTTTTTTAAAAATTCAAAATTCAAAAGGAAATTACACTCAGAACTTTTGTGTGAAATTGAGAGACTATTCTGATAGGGAAACTTATGTCTCAATTGTTTGGTGCAAGTACATGTATTTCAACATACACATTTGTTATATTTTGATTTTCTAAAAATAGGTTTTATTGTATTATAAAAACCTTATCATCCCACAGTCCCACTGTAGAACTTTATCCTACTCTTACACCTTGCATGTTGCATGTATCTATAAGCTTTATTGCATGATGCTTGATGTCTGTTGCTTCACAGGAACAAGGTGATATTTATACACTATTTTAACACAATTCTCTAAGTCTTCTAACATGTCTAATATTTAGAATTCTCACCTTTGTTGAACTTTTGTTAATTTTTAGTTGTTTGTTAGATTGGTTTGTTATGTATTTAATGAAAGCATATTGACCTATATGTGCCAATACAATGTGTAATTTATATTATGTTGTCTGCAAATACAATGTATTATTCTGTGGTCTGCTTCAAAGTGTATGAAGTGTACAATACATAGGGATCACTTCTGATTTGTGAGCTGCAAACTTTTTTTAATCTGCAACTTATAGAAAATGACTGATAAAATTTTTCTTAGGATATTAAGACAACACACAACTTTGTTTTTTTTTTGTTTTTTTAAACTGTTGGATTTATTTTTAACATAAAAACAAAAAAATTAAGAAATTTTCCATGAAACTGGTGTGTAAAGTGGTTTTTTTTAAATAAGCTTTCCGTGTGAAACACATTATTATTTTTTTTCTTCACAAGTGCAATTTTTCTTGTATTTTACAACTTTACATACTTGTAAATCTGTTAATGGTTTTACTTAATCACATTTGTTTCAAGTTTTAAACATCCCCCATGGCAATAGACCATGAAATAATTAATGACAGACAGATGTTTCATATTTATCTGTCATTAAAAGCAACAAAATACAGTGGAAAAAATCTCTTGTTTTTTAAATAATTATGTTGTATAGTTTTGTTTGAATTTCAGAAAGAGGTTACCAAAACAACAATGGTGGCTAAGTTTAGTGCGACCATTACTTAGAATAATGACAAAACACTCCAATGAAACGTATCGAGCTGATGCAATTCTTACTAACGTGGATTTAGAAGATGATGATAATGCATAATAGATTTTTATCTACAAACGTCTCTTTATTGTGATAAATAGTGCTTTGTTCATGCTTATGTTGAAGAATTGAAGTTTTTAACATCCAATGACCAAAAAACTATTTGAAATATGTTATTTTCTTGAACTATGATCTGATGGTAGTTGTTTTATTTATTTCATACCAGATAAAATATCTGTTTGTTTTTTCTATGTAGTATAGTTTTGTTTGAATTTCAGAAAAAGATTACCAAAACAACAATGGTGGCTAAGTTTAGTGCGACCATTACTTAGAATAATGGCTAAACACTCCAATGAGGCTTATCGAGCTGATGCAATTCTTAGTAAAGTGGACTTTGAGGACGATGATAATGCATAATAGACTTTTATCTACAAGCGTGTCTAGTGTCTATATCCTGATAAATAGTGCTCTGTTCATGATGATAGGTAAACAATTGGCCTTAAATACATCAGAATATATTTTTTATGTTAAGTAAAGAAAACCTATAAAGCCATGACTCAATGATTGAAAACGGAAGTGTCAATGAACCTTTTTGATAAGTTTTTTTTAGAATATTTCATTTTCTGAAAACCAGCACTAACGAGCTTTGATTTTTGTTCCTTAGGCACTGCCTAAAACCTTCATCAGGAACTATTTGCATTTTTGAAAAAAATCATTTGTAAAAATTACTTTCAGTAAAGTTCTAAATTCAACCCCTCAGATAATGGTTGATGCTTTTACAAGCTGTAATTTTGTTGAGTGCTGCCAGCTGGATTTTCTCATTTTGGTAAAGACCTGTAGGTGGCATTCTGCTGTTTTCTGCTCTTTGGTCTGGTTGCTGTCTGACACATTCCCCCTTTCCATTCACCATTCTATAATCTTCATAGTGAATAAGCAGCATTATTTTGTTCAAATCAGTTATACAAGTATTGTTTTTTTATATTATTTTATATTTTACCCTGGCCATTGATGTATTGATTAACCTTATGTTTTCAGAGGTAAGTAAAGCAGTTTTGACAAAACATTAATTGTGAAATAGCTTTTAAGGGTCCATTTAAGTTTCTAGTCTATTCAATTGCGAAAAACAATTATTGAATATTTTAAGATTTTACTTTGTCACAAAGGTCTTTCCTCTGTTGACCTCATTTTCCTAAAAATTATTAATTCTATTAAGATTTTTCAGAAGTTGTTCAGAAAAAGATTTCAGTGTTAAAATTTTTTCGGACAAAAATCTAGCATTTCTTTTATATTAGTTTTATAACGAATAATAAGAGTATAGTAGCTTCTTTAACAATCAGCATAAAATTTTATTTGAGGACAGATGAAGACTATATTTAGCAAATAGAAACACCCTTAACCATTTGCAATAACATATAAGCTGTGTTAGATGAAAATAGACCTATACTTTGATCGATTTTGGAACGTTCAAATATAATTTAATTTTGGATGTAACGCGTCTTCTGATTGGCTGACGTTATTTTGTTATCAGACCATAGACATAATTTAGTCATGTGACCGTGACGTTATCAACGTTTTTTCATGGTGTTCTACGGTTAAAAATGAAATTTAGAATTAAATTATAAGAAATGACTAATATTTTTTCTGTCGATTCGAAATAACATAAAAAATGTGGTTCACACTGTTAAATAAACCGCTATGCGCGTTATTCAGTGTGCACCAAATTTTTTATGTTATTTCTTCATAGACAGAAAAAATATTAGTCATTCCTTAAATAAGATACAAAGATGAATATTGGTCTGTTTTGTAGTTCTCATATGAACTACATGTTCAAACTGTTACATAGGGGTCTCATTGGGGGGTTCCGATCCCATATCCCGCTTACTGTTTTGTCAGATTCCTGTATCCCGCTTACACTATGTACGTAAACAATTCTCATTTTTTTGTCATTTCCCGGGTCCCGCTAGACCTCATTTCCACAACACAATTATTTGACTTTCACCTGTAATGCTTACAAAAAATCGGCAATCCCGCGTCACACTTAGACCCCAATGAGACCCACTACATACTTTTCATAGAGATTTTTTCAACCCAAATAGATGCATTTGCATAAGGTTGGTTTCTAGAGGAAGCAGCTCATAAATATGTGATACATTTTGTGATAGTAATATCTGAGTGCTACTAGTTAAGGGTATACTGTTCTTGATCATTGTTGTTTGTTAATTGATATGTGTATTGTCAGTATAGATATCTGAAGGTTGTGTACATTTTGTTATTATCTATTTAAAAAAAATGTTGCAGCAGATTTATATTTTCTGAAACAGACCCATTAATGCATGTATTGGTATATATTGATCTATCAATGGATAAGATGTTTCCTAGCTGAATGACCACAACATAGCAATTGGCTAGGACTCCTTTTTTGCTTAAAAATATTTTGTTAGTCACATGATTATTTTTGAAATTGCTGTCTGAATATTTTATTTGAGAGGGCATGGTCCAAACAGTTAAATTTTTTAGTGGAAATCCTAAATAACTAATATATGAGTGCCATCCATATCCACCGATATGGTTATTATTTTAATTTGTGTTTTTTGTATTGAATAATTGTTTTTGTTTCTGCATAATTAGCATTAATGTTAAAATGATATATATGTACAGATATCTGAAATTCTATTCAAAAGATGAGGTACTTGGGCACTTGATCCTTGTGTTTTTCATTACTTCCCTTTATTATTTTCCCTTATCTTACAAAATTCTTAGCATTCACTTTAATAACCATATCATATGGTTTCTCAGACTGTCAAATATAGTTACTGTTTCTTTGATGTATACTCTTTGCTTTCTATTATTCATATTCTTTATACATATTATGGAGATTTCTTATATTTACATAATTGTAAACAAGTTAATGTATAACTTCATCAATTAAAAAAACATTTATAGAACAGTTTACAACCCTTTGGAATTTTAATAGCTGTCTTTTTTTTCTTTTTATTTGCCATCATAATTTGATAAATTCATTGTATTATATTGGTTTTTATTTATTGTTCGCTTAGATTTGTCTTCCCTGTACATCATTTTAATTTAATGGTTATTTATCTCACAACTGATTTCAAATCCTTGCCAGTATATTTAATTATTTCATTTGAAAAATTTACAACTAGCTTACTTGTTTTATTTAAACATATACTTCATCAATAGTTGATAAGTTTCATTTGTTATATTCTAGTTATAAGGGAGCTACCATTTGATTTTTATGGGGGGGGGCTAGGATGAAAAATTTTCCTGCTTTTTTTTTTAGTTGTAATCTCTGTCCTGCATTTTTATTTTTTACTCTATTCGGTCCTGGCTTTTTTTTTACTAGTTTATCCTGACTTTTTTTACTCAAATTGTCATCCTGCCTTTTTTTTTTACCAAGTTGCTCATCCTGCCTTTTTTTTTTACTCAAAACTCCTGTCCTGCCTATTTTTTTCAAATTTCATCCTAGCCCCCCCCCCCCATAAAAATCAAATGGTAGCTCCCTAAGAAAGGCATTTTTATTTATAAAGACCAGGGTACTGAACTTCCAGCTGTAAAGAATGCTTAATTTCTTTGGTAAAATGTAAGAGCCGTGGACACTGTTACAATTAAATAATAAGCTTCTTTTTGGTGAAACTTATTATTTTGCCATACTATTAGAAAGATGTAGAATTAGCTATTAATCCATGCTGTTTATTTCTGAGCAAAACAAAAAAACAAACAGCAATTTGTGCCATTTTATTTCCTAGATAGAGAAAAGAATTAACCAAAGTTAGTTTTAGCGTTAAGTAATAATTGTGCTTCCCAGCCTGATTAGACCATTTGATTAAAAAAGAAGATGTACACAATTTGCAGAAATTATTTAAAATGTACATGTATGTGATAAATACTAGGAATGATAGATATACATAAGCTAAGGGGTTATTCCATTTATTTGTGTGTGGTAGGGCAGGAAGGGACTTTCAATACACACCTAATTAACAATCAAAATATTTGATCAATAGATTGACTCGACCCATGTTCAAAAAGAAATTTTCCCAGCAATTTTCACTTATTTTATCAACCAAAATACTTATCAATTTGACCCTCAACCTACATCTAAAACCAAAAACTTCCACTCCCACTGCCATCCCTCGTGCATTTTAATGGAATAGCTCCAGTAGATTTTTACCTCCATATATACATTGGTATGTTTACCACTGTCATGTTGTTATTGATGTTGATTTTTCCAGCTTTAAACAATAAAAATTCATTTTATTTTCTTGGTTGTTTATTTTGAACAATTTATAAGAAATGGTCTGTAACGGTCCAATCATATTAACCATACTGCAGAGACAATAGAAAAATCTAGAGGCTTCAAGAGCCTGTTTTGCTCACCTGATTCAATATTGGTTTTGGAAATCATGTAAACATAGATTAAAATCATAACATATACCCCGATAATAATTGAGGCCAAACATAGTTTGATATTGGCCCCGTATTTTGATAAAAAAAATCCTGAACAGTAAATTGGCAACAAAGAAGCAACACTTCATCGGCAGCACAAAAGGAATATTTACATCATGTTTGATTTTATTCCATTGTGCTCCTCTAGAAGAAGCATTTATTTCGTTCCATTCAGTGGTTCTCTAAAAGAAGACATTTGTATGTATTGCTATAGGGTCCTACATTAAAATAAGTCCCTCTCTGGTGGCCTTCTTGGATAATGAATCAGCTTCATAATAACATAACTTGGTCAGCACCTCACAAGGAACACTCCTGCCATGTTTGGTTTCATTCCATTCAGTGCAGTTAACCTGACTAAAAATAATAATCCAGTAAACCTGACAATGCAAACAAAAATAGCCATTAGCATGATTGCATAATTCTAACCATTTGACCTGACAATGCCAAAAGATATCAAGTAAATCTGACAATGCAAAAAGATATCCAGTAAATCTGACAATGCCAAAAGATATCAAGTAAATCTGACAATGCCAAAAGATATCCAGTTAACCTGACAATGTAAAAAGATATCAAGTAAATCTGACAATGCCAAAAGATATCCAGTAAATCTGACATTGCAAAAAACTATCCAGTAAATCTGACATTGCAAAAAACTATCCAGTAAATCTGACATTGCAAAAGATATCCAGTAAATCTGACATTGCGAAAAACTATCCAGTAAATCTGACAATGCAAAAAGATATCCAGTAAATCTGACAATGCAAAAAGATATCCAGTAAATCTGACATTGCAAAAAGATATCCAGTAAATCTGACATTGCAAAAAGATATCCAGTAAATCTGACATTGCAAAAAACTATCCAGTAAATCTGACATTGCCAAAAGATATCCAGTAAATCTGACATTGCAAAAAGATATCCAGTAAATCTGACAATGCCAAAAGATATCCAGTAAATCTGACATTGCAAAAAACTATCCAGTAAATCTGACATTGCAAAAAGATATCCAGTAAATCTGACATTGCAAAAAACTATCCAGTAAATCTGACATTGCAAAAAGATATCCAGTAAATCTGACATTGCCAAAAGATATCCAGTAAATCTGATATTGCGAAAAACTATCCAGTAAATCTGACATTGCAAAAAGATATCCAGTAAATCTAACAATGCCAAAAGATATCCAGTAAATCTGATATTGCGAAAAACTATCCAGTAAATCTGACAATGCCAAAAGATATCCAGTAAATCTGACAATGCAAAAAGATATCCAGTAAATCTGACGATGTAAAAAGATATCCAGTAAATCTGACATTGCAAAAAGATATCCAGTAAATCTGACATTGCAAAAAATAACCAGCAAACATGCCAATATGAAAAGATATCAAGTAGACCTGACATTGCAAAAAGACATCTGTGCAAACTGTAAACCATTAGATCTGACAATGCAGGCAAAAAGATATTTACTGAAAATTTGCCAATTTTCCAACTGAAGCATAACCCATTGGAATGGGGATAAGAAAAATAAGCATTAGTAAACAAAAAGTATTTAGATTAGATTAGGAACAGAAAACTGTAAGACATTCTTAAACAAAGCCTTTTAATAAACTCACTAGAACCTGAACCCGTCTATAATAAATCAGACTTTGATATAAACTAGAGGCTCTAAAGAGCCTGTGTTGCTCACCTCGGTCTATGTGAATATTAAACAATGGACATAGATGGATTCATGACAAAATTGTGTTTTGGTGATGGTGATGTGTTTGTAGATCTTACTTTACTAAACATTCTTGCTGCTTACAATTATCTCTATCTATAACAGTACTTTCTGTGGAAAATGTTATTGAAAATCTTCAAATTTTAGAAAATTGTTAAAAATTGACTGAAGGGCAATAACTCCTTAGGGGGTCAATTGACTATTTTGGTCATACTGACTTATTTTTAGTTCTTACTTTGCTGTACATTATTGCTGTTTACAGTTTATCTCTATCTATAATAATATTCAAGATAATAACAAAAAAACAGCAAAACTTTCTCAAAATTACCAATTCAGGGGCAGCAACCTAACAATCGATTATCTGATTCATCTGAAAATTCCAGGGCAGATAGATTGTGACCTGATCAACAATTTTACTTCCTGTCAGATTTGCTCTTAATGCTTTGGTTTTTGAGTTATAAGCCAAAAACTGCATTTTACCCCCATGTTCTATTTTTAGCCATGGCGGCCATCTTGGTTGGTTGGCCGAGTTACCGGACACATTTTTTAACTAGATACCCCAATGATGATTATGGCTAAGTTTGGTTAAATTTGGCCCAGTAGTTTCAGAGGAGAAGATTTTTCTAAAAGATTACTAAGATTTACGAACTAGAGGCTCTAAAGAGCCTGTGTCGCTCACCTTGGTCTTTGTGAATATTAAACAAAGGACACAGATGGATTCATGACAAAATTGTGTTTTGGTGATGGTGATGTGTTTGTACATCTTACTTTACTGAACATTCTTGCTGCTAACAATTATTTCTATCTATATTGAACTTGGTCCAGTAGTTTCAGTGGAAAATGTTTTATGAAAATTGTTAAAAATTGACTATAAAGGGCAATAACTCCTAAAGGGGTCAACTGACCATTTCGGTCATGTTGACTTATTTGTAAATCTTACTATGCTGAACATTATTGCAGTTTACAGTTTATCTCTATCTATAATAATATTCAAGGTAATAACCAAAAACAGCAAAATTTTCCTAAAGTTACCAATTCAGGGGCAGCAACCCAACAACGGAATGTCCGATTCATCTGAAAATTTCAGGGCAGATAGATGTTGACCTGATAAACAATTTTACTCCATGTCAGATTTGCTCTAAATGCTTTGGTTTTTGAGTTAAAAGCCAAAAACTGCATTTTACCCCCTATGTTCTATTTTTAGCCATGGCGGCTATCATGGTTGGTTGGCCGGGTCAAGCCACACATTTTTTAAACTAGATACACCAAATATGATTGTGGCCAAGTTTGGACTAATTTGGCCCAGTAGTATCAGAGGAGAAGATTTTTGTAAAAGATTACTAAGATTTACGAAAAATTGACTATAAAGGGCAATAACTCCTAAAGGGGTCAACTGACCATTTTGGTCATGTTGACTTATTTGTAAATCTTACTTTGCTGAACATTATTGCTGTTTACAGTTTATCTCTATCTATAATAATATTCAAGATAATAGCCAAAAACAGCAAAAATTCCCTAAAATTACCAGTTCAGGGCAGCAACCCAAAAACGGGTTGTCGGATTCATCTGAAAATTTGAGGGCAGTTACATCTTGACCTGATAAACAATTTTACTCCATGTCAGATTTGCTCTAAATGCTTTGGTTTTGAGTTAAAAGCCAAAAACTGTATTTTACCCCTATGTTCTATTTTTAGCAGTGGTGGCCATCTTGGTTGGTTGACCGGGTCAAGCCACACAATTTTTAAACTAGATACCCAAAAGATGATTGTGGCCAAGTTTGGAATAATTTGGCCCAGTAGTTTCAGAGGAGAAGATTTTTGTAAAAGATTACTAAGATTTACGAAAAATTGTTAAAAATTGACTATAAAGGGCAATAACTCCTAAAGGGGTCAACTGACCATTTCGGTCATGTTGACTTATTTGTATATCTAACTATGCTGAACATTATTGCTTCTTACAGTTTATCTCTATCTATAATAATATTCAAGGTAATAACCAACTAGAGGCTCTAAAGAGCCTGTGTCGCTCACCTTGTTCTATGTGAATATTAAACAAAGGAAGAAGATGGATTCATGACAAAATTGTGTTTTGGTGATGATAATGTGTTTGTACATCTTACTTTACTGAACATTCTTGCTGTTTACAATTATCTCTATCTATAATGAACTTGGCCCAGTAGTTTCAGTAAAAAATGTTTGTAAAAATTTACAAATTTTATGAAAATTGTTAAAAATTGACTTTAAAGGACAATAACTCCTTAGGGGGTCAATTGACCATTTCAGTCATGTTGACTTATTTGTAAATCTTACTTTGCTGTACATTACTGCTGTTTAAAGTTTATCTCTATCTATAATAATATTCAAGATAATAACCCAAAACAGTAAAATTTCCTTAAAATTACCAATTTAGGGGCAGCAACCCAACAACGGGTTGTCCGATTCATCCTAAAATTTCAGGGCAGATAGATTTTGACCTGATAAACAATTTAACCCATATCAGATTTGCTCTAAATGCTTTGGTTTTTGAGTTATAAGCCAAAAACTGCATTTTACCCCTATGTTTTATTTTTAGCCATGGCAGCCATCTTGGACACATTTTTTAAACTAGATACCCCAAAGATGATTGTGGCCAAGTTTGGATTAATTTGGCCCAGTAGTTTTAGAGAAGAAGATTTTAGTAAAAGATTACTAAGATTTACGAAAAATGGTTAAAAATTGACTGTAAAGGGCAATAACTCCTAAAAGGGTCAACTGACCATTTCGGTCAAGTTCACTTTTTGTAAATCTTACTTTGCTGAACATTATTGCTGTTTACAGTTTATCTCTCTCTATAATAATATTCAAGATAACCAGAAACAGCAAAATTTCCTTAAAATTACCAATTCAGGGGCAGCAACCCAACAACAGGTTGTCTGATTCATCTGAAAATTTCAGAACAGATAGATCTTGACCTGATAAACACTTTTACCACTTGTCAGATTTGCTCTAAATGCTTTGGTTTTTGAGTTATAAGCCAAAAACTGCATTTTACCCCTATATTCTATTTTTAGCCATGGCGGCCATCTTGGTTGGTTGGCCGGGTCACGCCACACATTTTTTAAACTAGATACCCCAATGACAATTGTGGCCAAGTTTGGTTTAATTTGGCCCAGTAGTTTCAGAGGAGAAGATTTTTGTAAAAGATTACTAAGATTTACGAAAAAATGGTTAAAATTTGACTATAAAGGGCAATAACTCCTAAAGAGGTCAGCTGACCATTTCCTTTGCATTGAGGTATTTGTAAATCTTACTTTGCTGAACATTATTGCTGTTTACAGTTTATCTCTATCTATAATAATATTCAACATAATAACCAAAAACAGCAAAATTTCCTTAAAAATACCAATTCAGGGGCAGCAACCCAACAACAGGTTGTCCGATTCATCTGAAAATTTCAGGACAGATAGATCTTGACCTGATAAACACTTTTAACCCGTCAGATTTGCTCTAAATGCTTTGATTTTTGAGTTATAAGCCAAAAACTGCATTTTACCCCTATGTTCTATTTTTAGCCATGGCGGCCATCTTGGTTGGTTGGCCGGGTCACACCACACATTTTTTAAACTAGATACCCCAAAGATGACTGTGGCCAAGTTTGGATTAATTTGGCACAGTAGTTTCAGAGGAGAAGATTTTTGTAAAAGATTTCTAAGATTTACGAAAAATGGTTAAAAATTGACTATAAAGGTCAATAACTTCTAAAGGGGTCAATTGACCATTTTGGTCATGTTGACTTATTTGTAAATCTAACTTTGCTGAACATTATTGCTGTTTACAGTTTATCTCTATCTATAATAATATTCAAGATAATAACCAACTAGAGGCTCTAAAGAGCCTGTGTCGCTCACCTTGTTCTATGTGAATATTAAACAAAGGAAGAAGATGGATTCATGACAAAATTGTGTTTTGGTGATGATAATGTGTTTGTACATCTTACTTTACTGAACATTCTTGCTGTTTACAATTATCTCTATCTATAATGAACTTGGCCCAGTAGTTTCAGTAAAAAATGTTTGTAAAAATTTACAAATTTTATGAAAATTGTTAAAAATTGACTTTAAAGGACAATAACTCCTTAGGGGGTCAATTGACCATTTCAGTCATGTTGACTTATTTGTAAATCTTACTTTGCTGTACATTACTGCTGTTTAAAGTTTATCTCTATCTATAATAATATTCAAGATAATAACCCAAAACAGTAAAATTTCCTTAAAATTACCAATTTAGGGGTAGCAACCCAACAACGGGTTGTCCGATTCATCCTAAAATTTCAGGGCAGATAGATTTTGACCTGATAAACAATTTAACCCATGTCAGATTTGCTCTAAATGCTTTGGTTTTTGAGTTATAAGCCAAAAACTGCATTTTACCCCTATGTTTTATTTTTAGCCATGGCAGCCATCTTGGTTGGATGGCCGGGTCACCGGACACATTTTTTAAACTAGATACCCCAAAGATGATTGTGGCCAAGTTTGGATTAATTTGGCCCAGTAGTTTCAGAGAAGAAGATTTTAGTAAAAGATTACTAAGATTTACGAAAAATGGTTAAAAATTGACTGTAAAGGGCAATAACTCCTAAAGGGGTCAACTGACCATTTCGGTCAAGTTCACTTATTTGTAAATCTTACTTTGCTGAACATTATTGCTGTTCACAGTTTATCTCTTTCTATAATAATATTCAAGATAATAACCAAAAACAGTAAAATTTCCTTAAAATTACCAATTTAGGGGCAGCAACCCAACAACGGGTTGTCGGATTCATCTGAAAATTTGAGGGCAGATAGATCTTGACCTGATAAACAATTTTACACTCTGTCAGATTTGCTCTAAATGCTTTGGTTTTTGAGTTATAAGCCAAAAACTGCATTTTACCCCTATGTTCTATTTTTAGCCATGGCGGCTATCTTGGTTGGTTGGCCGGGTCACGCCACACATTTTTTAAACAAGTTACCCCTATGATGATTGTGGCCAAGTTTAGTTTAATTTGGCCTAGTAGTTTCAGAGAAAAGATTTTTGTAAAAGATTACTAAGATTTACGAAAAAATGGTTAAAAATTGACTATAAAGGGCAATAACTCCTTCAGGGGTCAACTGACCTTTTTGGTCATTTTGACTTATTTGTAAATCTTACTTTGCTGAACATTATTGCTGTTTACAGTTTATCTCTATCTATAATAATATTCAAGATAATAACCAAAAACAGCAAAATTTCCTTAAAATTACCAATTCAGGGGCAGCAACCCAACAACAGGTTGTCTGATTCATCTGAAAATTTCAGAACAGATAGATCTTGACCTGATAAACACTTTTACCACATGTCAGATTTGCTCTAAATGCTTTGGTTTTTGAGTTATAAGCCAAAAACTGCATTTTACCCCTATGTTCTATTTTTAGCCATGGCGGCCATCTTGGTTGGTTGGCCGGGTCTTGCCACACATTTTTTAAACTACATATCCCAAAGATGATTGTGGCCAAGTTTGGATTAATTTGGCCCGGTTGTTTCAGAGGAGAAGATTTTTGTAAAAGATTACTAAGATTTACGAAAAATGGTTAAAAATTGACTATAAAGGTCAATAACTCCTAAAGGGGTCAACTGACCATTTTGGTCATGTTGACTTATTTGTAAATCTTACTTTGCTGAACATTATTGCTGTTTACAGTTTATCTCTATCTATAATAATATTCAAGATAATAGCCAAAAACAGCAAAAATTCCCTAAAATTACCAATTCAGGGGCAGCAACCCAACAACAGGTTGTCCGATTCATCTGAAAATTTCAGGACAGGTAGATCTTGACCTGATAAACACTTTTTCCGCATGTCAGATTTGCTCTAAATGCTTTGGTTTTTGAGTTATAAGCCAAAAACTGCATTTTACCTCTATGTTCTATTTTTAGCCATGGCGGCCATCTTGGTTGGTTGGCCGGGTCACGCCACACATTTTTTAAACTAAATACCCCAATGATGATTGTGGCCAAGTTTGGTTTAATTTGGCCCAGTAGTTTCAGAGGAGAAGATTTTTGTAAAAGTTAACGACGACGGACGACGACGGACGACGGACGACGACGACGACGACGACGGACGCCGGACGCCAAGTGATGGGAAAAGCTCACTTGGCCCTTTGGGCCAGGTGAGCTAAAAACAGCAAAAATTCCCTAAAATTACCAATTCAGGGGCAGCAACCCAACAATGGGTTGTCGGATTCATCTGAAAATTTGAGGGCAGAAAGATCTTGACCTGATAAACAATTTTACTCCATGTCAGATTTGCTCTAAATGCTTTGGTTTTTGAGTTATAAGCTAAAAACTGCATTTTACCCCTATGTTCTATTTTTAGCCATGGCGGCCATCTTGGTTGGTTGGCCGGGTCACGCCACACATTTTTTAAACTAGATACCCCAATGATGATTGTGGCCAAGTTTGGATTAATTTGGCCCAGTAGTTTCAGAGGAGAAGATTTTTGTAAAAGTTAACGACGACGGACGACGACGACGACGACGACGACGACGGACGACAGACGACGGACGACGGAAGCCAAGTGATGGGAAAAGCTCACTTGGCCCTTCGGGCCAGGTGAGCTAAAAATTGAATAAGGTACTTAGGCAGCAACCATTTGATTTTCTGGGGGGGGGCTATGGTTTTTTTTGGAAAAAAAAGTTTGTTTCCAGTTTTTGGAGAAAAAAATAATTTGTTTTTGATTCTGAGAAAAAAAAATTGTTTGTTTCACCCTCAGTTGCCACTATATGTAATGCTAAAATTGAAAGAAAAAAATTGTTTTCGACTTGTCGCGAAAAAAATAGATTGTTTTTCGCCACAGGCGAAAAAAAAAGTTTGTACAGAAAAAAAAAACATAGCCCCCCCCAGAAAATCTAATGGTTGCTGCCTTATAGCAAAAGTCTGAAGCTATTTGATTTAATTGGTGTTTTAACACTACTTTTAAGCATCACTTTTGAGTTATTTTGTGTCGGCCAGTTTTTATTGGTAGAGTAAACCGGAGCGTTCTGAGAAAACCATGACCTTCGATAAGAAAACTGACAATCCTAGTAAAATAAGATGGGAGTCAAGTGCACCCACACAAGCAGGGTTCGAACCACGGGGGGTCAACTTCCTATTATTGGGTATACGGGGATGTGCCAAAAATATGGGTCATAATTTTGCGAGATTTTATATAAAAATGACCCTCCTTTTTAATGACATCCTATATTAAAATGCATTTACGTTTGTAGTCCGAGATTTACTCTGATTTACTCTGACGTCCAACGGCTGTTTTGCCAGACAAGCTGGGGCCGTGGGACGTGGTCGTCCCACGGCCCCAGCTTGTCTGGCAAAACAGCCTTTGGACGTCAGAGTAATCTCGGACTATTACGTTTGATACCTATATATTGATTCGGGGTATGATCTACATATCATATATAAATACGCTATTGAGAATCATACATTATTAATAGTCAATTATTATATTAAATTAAATCAATTCCTTTGAAACTTCACCTTTTAAACAAAGTGCTTTCAAATAAGTTCCCAAATGAACCCCGGTGAGTTAGTGCTTATATAAGCATGGGTCATATTTTAAATATTGTATATAAGTATAGGTCATTCTTTCTTAAATATTTATATAACTATAGGTACTGAATTTCAGTGAATGTTATATTAAAATGGGTACGTTTTTTGAGGCAAAAATGGCACACCCCTACCAAGAAAATATCGAAGTTACCCCCCCCCGTGGTTCGAACTCACAAACTCAGTGTTGACTGGCTAGTGATAACAGTAGTAACTTCTTGGACAACTCGGCCACCTGCCTCTTGATTAAATATTTCTCTTTTGAAAGTCTTCAATTTTATCATATGCTTGAAAAAGACAAGTTATTGTTGATATTGACAAATTTTCAGAGAAAACAAATATTCAAATACCATAAAGCAACACAAACTTTGGCAAAAACACCTTTATTTCTTTGTATAGTCTGAAACATTTAATGACATTTATAAGTATGTTACCTGCAGCAATTCAAAATAACAACATCATAAATGATACCACATCAAATGTTTGGAAAATAGTTATCTGTATCTTTCGTGTGAAATGTGAAGGAACAAATAAATATTCTAAAAAATCACAAGAATTTGAAAATATTGTTCAATAAATGATTTTGAAATGCATGTTTCTAAAAAAATATTGAGAAATTTAATAGTTGCTGGCCACAAATTTTTCATGCATAACTCAGGAAAAAACAAATCAACGAAAATGTAAAAATGAATCATTCAACTCATAACAATTAAAAAGCACTTGTATATAATATAATAAATGGTCAACAAATAAACAACAACAAAATATAAAATACTTTTGTAGATAATCTATGCAATTAACCTTTTGAGAGATCAAGGTTATTAATTAGCGATTCAAACAATACATTTGATCCGTATCATTCCCATTACTATGGACTCATTTATTTTCGTGGGTATCAATTTTCGTAGATTGAAGAAAACTTGCATTTTCATGGATATTTGATTTCTGGGTTTTGTCAAATTCTGTTTACAACCCAATAGCAATATCTGTGATTCATTGAGCATTTAAGGTGGTACCCAACACTTTCACTAAAATTAATTTGGCTCGTTTAATTTTCATATAATTTTGTCAAAGTATTTACTTTGTCCCTTAAACAAAAATATAAAAATTTCAAAAATTTTGAACCAACTGTTTTGTCAGAAAAATTACACTGGTTATATAGCACTTTGACAAAAACCAATTTTGATCATTGAGAAGCTTAATATTCCTTTTACAACACAACATAATTAAAACGTTTAGCTGACTTTACAGAGTTATCTCCCTGTAGTGTTAGGTACCACCTTAATTTTGTGGTTCACCTGTACCAATGAAAACAATGAAATTTGGTATGCCACGAATAATAATTAATCCACAGTACCAGAAATACTCTTTTACTATACACTGATTTCTACATCATTTGAACATATATCAGGCTAACTGGATCCCTGGATTTTTGAACTGATAAATAAGACTGCTTAACATTTTCAAAACACCGATCTTTACTCTTATGTACATAATCTAACTCTGTCTATAGAATTACATTAATTTTATCATTTAAAAACAAGATATTGAAGCAGTCATTAGGTAGTTATTTCTATAAGAATATGCATCCATTAGCTCAACATACTGATGTTGATTTTTCGCCCAACAAACACTCAAATAATGTAAAATAATGACGTCACCTAAAATCAAACACTTTGACGGAAAGATAATGATTGGAATCATGCGTATTACAAATGACATTTCAACATGTATGAAACAGGGGCGGATCCAGCCATTTTAAAAAGGGGGGGGTTCCCAACCCAGAGTAAAGGGGGGTTCCAGCTTTATGCTCCCATTCAAATGCATTGATCGGCCAAAAAAAAGGGGGGGTTCTAACCCCCGGAACCCCCCCTCTGGATCCGCACCTGTATGAATTAAGTATAATGAGAAATACACTGCAAAATCATAAAAACATCCTATATAAATGCAAAATAAAGATAAAATACACAGCACTACTGAAGTGGGCTAAACAAGCTCTCCCTTTCATCTGTATTTTAAGTCATTACCACAAAGAGACAGCATACACATTAAAGGGTACTGTAAAGGTATTTTCAAGGCAAATAAGAATGTATAAAACATAATGAATTGATTTGATATAATATAAATGGACTACAACATTTGAACCTTCATTTCATAAGTTAATCAGCATTGTTTAACCAATCTTCGGTGAAAAAGCAATTTTTGGTCCCACTTTTGTCTAAGATTGAACTTTTATTTAGAGATAGAGAAGGGGGCACTTGACTAAAATTAATTTATAGTTTGCAGTCATAAAACATTATTTTGATTGGCTAATAGCAATCTCACGTCCTTCTAAATAACTTTTTGTTTAGGGGCCAGCTGAAGGACACCTCTGGGTGCAGTTTTGTCTCGCTGCATTGAAGACCCATTGGTGACCTTCAGCATATATCTGCTATTTAGTCGGGTTGTTGTCTCTTTGACAACTGTTGTCCCATTTCTATCCTCAATGTTATTCATTATACAATGCAATGTACCATTCATGATGACACAAGGTCCCACAATAAAGTGAACAGGTAAATTAAAGTAAAACTTGATAGAAATAGTGTTTTCATGACCATTACTAAAAATGTAATAAAAAGCTCCTTTTTCTAATTTCATAGGCTTGTAAAAGCTTTGTCCATGCATTTATAGCTTGTTGTTTGGTGTGAGCCAAGGCTCCATGTTGAAGGCCGTACCTTGACCTATTATGGTTTACTTTTATAAATTGTTATTTGGATGGAGAGTTGTCTCATTGGCACTCACACCATATCTCTCTATATCTATTTAGAATGAAGCACTTCCTAATGAAGAGGTAAGAATAAATAAGGGGGTAAGGGATGGGCAATGACTGTCATAAAAGGGGCCACTACAGTCATGCTTTAGTGGTTTCCTAAATACCACATGTTACAGTCATGCTTTAGTGGTTCCCTAAATACCACATGTTACAGTCATGCTTTAGTGGTTCCCTAAATACCACATGTTTAGATAGTCAGTAAGATAAATTTGTTACTTCGCCCTCATCCTATACGGAAGTCACTAACACACTATGTAACTATTAATATTTACCCTTTAAAAAATCAAACATCGCTAAATTTTTTAAACATATAACACAAACTGACAAAACAAAATTTAAAGAAAAATGACTAACAAACAAAAGTATTATGCACAATAAAATACCGCAAAAACAGAGTATTCTTTATCATGAAAAAAAAATCACTAAAAATCTAAAATCTTATAAAGCTTCTACCATAGGGTTGTTAAACGACCTTGACTACCCATGAGGGTTCTGCACTGAAGGTCTTGTATAACAATTAAAAAAATACATTAGAGGTCAAACGTTTTTTTTGTGTATATTTTACAAATTCTTACAAAAATAATGACCTATGACCACAAAACTTATCTTGACAAATAAAGAATACAAATTCATCTGGACTTGTATCTGAGACTTAAAAATTCATTTAGCTTTAAGTATAGGTCAATGTGACCCAGTTTTTATTTTAGCCAAGACATCTTCACTATCATGAAGTTGCTTACAAAATTTATGGCAACTTGACATTTATTTACAGTGGATTCATTAATAATACTGATTTTTCATTCATTTAAATACTTGATAAAATACAGATTTTCAGTTCCATTGATAGGAAAATGAAACATATTTTTTTCTCTATCTGCAAAAATCTTCACCAACAAAAATAAATGCATCAAAGATATTTGCTGTACTTTTTAAATGCACCCAGTTTGTCATATTTAAATCTCATACATATATGGTTAATACAAGAGCAACTTCCTGAGTTAAAAAGTATTTAACCTGTAGCTGTACATTTAAGAGTTTTTGTACGTTATATACTTTTTATACATAAATTATGGAGGTAATAGATACAATGCATCTTTAAAATACAAATAGTCACAAAATAACTGATTTTAGTATGTACAAATTATTTCAGATCTTACAGATATCATCTATATACACATATATATGTACAATATGTATAAATTTCATTTATAAATTTTGTAAGTGTAAAAAGATAAAATTTCATCTGTTAAAAGCACTAACTTGCTTCCCAGCCCCCAGACAACATTTCGGTCAAGAAAAAATTAATTGAAAATGAGTAACAACCTTATCATGAAGAGAAAATTAAAAAGAATACACCTTTTACATTTCTATATTGTTTGGTCAATCTTTTGGTAAAAATGGCAATGTTGGGGCCCTACTGGTCATTTTTTTAAATAAATATTTTGTATGTTATCTGTGGCTGTTAGCCTTCAAGTTTTTTTAAAGTCTGCCTTTACAAAATCTTGCTGTCAACCAATCAAAGATAATCTTATGTAGTAAAGAGTTATAAAAATATATCAGTTGGTGTTCAATAGTAAGAAAGATACTGGTCTTTCTAAAGAGGATGATATTATGCTGTGTGACTAAATCTAACTGTTATCAAAAGTTATCATGTGTCACTTCTACAATGGCTACCATTATTCTATTTAAAAACAAGTGTGTGTACATAGTACAAAAGGATGCCCCACTTGCACTATTATTTTCTATGTTCAGTGGACCTTGAAATTGGGGTCAAAACTCTTTTTTGGCATTAAAATCAAAAAGATCCTGATATAGGGAACATGTGTACTAAAATGTGCAGTAGTTGTCGTTTGTTTAAGTAATTTATACGTGTTTCTCGTTTTTCATTTTTTTATATAGATTAGACCGTCGGTTTTCCCGTTTGAATGGTTTTACACTAGTAATTTTGGGGCCCGTTATAGCTTGTTGTTCGGTGTGAGCCAAGGCTCTGTCTTGAAGGCCGTACATTGACCTATAATGGTTTACTTTTATAAATTGTCATTTGGATAGAGAGTTGTCTCATTGGCACTCATACCACATCTTCCTATATCTATAAGTTTCAAGTTGATTGGACTTTAACTTCATCAAAAACTACCTTGACCAAAAACTTTAACCTGCAGCAGGACAGACAGACCTAGCTGACCCACAGACCAGAAAACATAATGCCCCTTTACTATTGTAGAAAAAAATCAATACCTGATTGGGTAGACAATTTTGGCATAGCAGAAATCTGACAGTCATGTGAACCATATCACACTTTTCTTGTGCATTAAGTTCACTTTTTGAGCAATATTTTACTCTATTCAATGTTAAGAGTAATAAAACACTGTAAATTCAGAAATGATTGCGATGTTTTTGTTATTGCGAAAAATGCAAAGGGGTAATTATAATCGTAATAATTCAAACTCACATTTTTTTTTATATGAATTCAACAGGATTTTTCTAAACATCCTAAAAATTATAATCGCATTTAAGTTTAAAATGACAAAATTGCAATAATAAATGGACGCAATAATTTCTGAATTTACAGTATTGCTAACTATGTTAACACTCATTAATTCTACAATCTCATATACTATGTTAACACTCATTAAATCTAAATATCATCAACTGTTAAATCATTAAATTCAAAGTTAACACTCATTAAATTTCAATAACTACATTAACAGACATTAGATTTCAGGAACTAAGTTAACAGATTGGTACTTTCTAATTATTGGTCTAAAGAATTTCTATTTATAGCCTTCATCAAGAATCTACAGTTGTATTGTCTTTATCTTCCTCCGTGTAGGGCTCTAATATTTTCTGTACTTCTGTGTGCCCAAATCTTACTGCATCATCAAGTGGAGTAAATCCCCATCTGAAATATTCAAATTTCACAAAATATGAAATAAATATTTACTGTGGTACTGTACATAGCGCTATAGGGAGATAACTCTGTGAAATTCAGCAGACGTTTTTAAAATCACTAAATATTAAGCTTCTTAATGATTAAAATTAGTGTTTGTCAAACTGCTATACATCGAATGAAATTCTTCTGATAAAGTGTGGGGTTCAATTTTTTTTAATTTTTTTAATTTTTGTCTTTTAAAAATTTTATGAAAATTCAACAAGCCATATTAATTTTAGTCAAAGTGTTAATTTGGTATCACCTTAATATCTATGATCCTTATTATACAGTGGATATGTAATACATGTAATAATTAAAATCCAAATTTATCATTTGTTACATATGAAGGAGAAGGTCTGGAAAGACACCTTTTTGGCCCCAAAATATAGCAGTTTTACAAAATGTTAAAATGTAAACTTTTAGTTATTTTTTGGACAGTAGAATGCTTCTGCTACATAAATATGGGCTGTTTTTGACAATACATGGCACATATATCGGGTACTAGCACCATAAAGTCATGCTAAATCACTGAAATCTTCACAATTCTAGCATTTTAGTATAATTTTAGACGGTTTTTCGTGTTTCCTTAATATTAAAATGTAAGTTGTATTTGATGATAATACATAACATATATAAAGGTTGCGGATGAACACGGATGCGGCCACTTTCATTTTTAACAAAAAACATCTGAAAAGTGACATTTTTCGGCATATATGGTAGATTTTTCATATTTGAGCTTGAATTGGATCGTTTTTAATGACAAAATCAGTGAAAATCTTTCACATAAACTAATAGAATCAAATCAAAAACCTAAAAAGTGGTCAAAATCTTTCGTCAGATGAACCTGAAATTTGAGGCCAAAATCGGTCCTTACCGGACCTACTCCTTTACAGCAGATTCCAACGAGTATGAAGCTAAATGTAGATTCTTTGGTTACCTTCCTTGCTAGCTCAACCATGAAATCATTATTAGGTAAGGTACACAAGCCTTTGGGTGGAGTCAATAGTTAAACAGAGAATCAATCAGAACTAGTGACAGAATATAAACATTGTAAAACTTGTTTTACAAGTCAGTTTAAAAATAAGTTTTCAATCTAAATTTAAAATTTATTGACAAGTATAAGCCAATTCACAAGCATGTTGTAGGTGTGTTTGATTTGCCAATTTTATTTCAATAAATTACTCAGTTCATTTATCAATCCAGTTATGTGTATGTATAAGGTTAATGACCCCTTCTGTAGCCTTTGAATTACGAATGTTTCAAACTGCAATAATATAAAAACAGCAAAGATATTGAAATAGAGATGGGCCATTTTGTACATTTACAATGAGAAAACTTCTATCAAGCATTATTATTTGTAGTTTTATTGCATTTAAAAGTTAAACGGGATTTTGTGGCAAATAAACCAAGATTTTTGTAGAATGAAATCCACAGATATTTTTGTTATAAAATTTTAAGCATAGATTACTCTCTTGATTTTCTATGATGTGCTAATATTAATTGTTTACAAAAAGTCCTAGACAACCGTTTATGTAAATTTAAAAAAAATCGTCCGAAGTCACGAAATTCGAGCGCACCCTAGAAGGTGTACTTGAATTGGTCCGTATATATATATATTTGTTTAAACCAATATCTAAATTTATAAACTTGTTTTAATGAAATGATTGCTAGGACTGCTTGCCTCCATATATCAAGTACTAAATTGCCAACTATGAAAGTGCAAGGGGAAATGCTGTGGATTTTCTATAAAATTTCAATTTGTTTAGCATTGAATCAACACAAGGGTATTTCATCCTTGAACAAAACATAAACCGTAACTCCGCTTCTAACTTATTGTAATACATAGAATTTTTTAATTCATTCAAAAATGAAAATGAAATGAAATTTAATTTGCAAAGTTGTTTAGGGAAACCTGCTTGTATGAAACATACATATTATAAACAGGCCATTGATATGAGTGTTTTCATTGGATGATGTATTGGTGCTATGCTCCTCCCAATTTTAAGGTAATAATCATTTCATGGTTCAGCTAACAAGGAAGCTAACCAAAGAATCTACCTGTAGCTTCATACTCGTTGGAATCTGCTGTAACAGTACTTCATTCAACTTGGAATTAACATGTATTCATCAAATTTATAGAACTGGATAAAAGATAGAGATAACAAAATAGTACCTGTCTCTAGGGAATGGGTTGACTTTACATTTCTCCAACAGAAACTTAACAACAGTATCATTTCCCTCGGCAGCCCCAACATGTAAAGCTGTTCTTCCATCGTAATCTCCTAAGTTCATATCAGTACCTAATAACGCATATCTGAAAAATAAAGAATTACTATATAATTTAGGAGTATGCATTTATGAACACATCAATGGCTCTTTGAAGGTATATTAACATAGCTTGTGAAAATTATAGAAGATGAATTAACAAGAGGGGGTCTCATTGGGGGGTTCTGATCCCAGATCCCGCTTACTGTTTTGTCAGATTCCTGTATCCCGCTTACACTATGTATGCATAATTTTTGTGTGTAATTTCCCATTCTTCATTTCCCTTTTTCACGGCACAATAATTTGACTTTAACATGTCATGCTTACAAAAAATCGGCAATCCCGCATCACTCTTAGACCCCAATGAGACACACACAAGAGAGCCCAGAATCAATGGTATATCTGATGACTCAAAACCAACTAAAATAACATTTCAATAGCTTATTTTTACCGAACTCTATTTTGTGTTGTCCTAGAAAGGTCTATGTGGTGTCTTTTGTTTGTCTCTTAACATGAAAATTTGAAGATCATGAGAGTCGTTAATGCTCAACTAATGATAATATTTGTAGAAAAACGTGACCAGGTTTAAATGTATTACACAAACTATAAGTTTTATCTCAATAACAGCAAAATTCTAATATGATCTATTGCTATTTGTGGTGAAATAGTAATAATTCAGGTATGTTTTTGAGCTTGTCCAAGAGTAGGAAGAGTGTTTGACTCTGCTACTGGATAATATGATTGAAATAACTTTTTCTGCTTCAGTGCCTACATAAACAAACCTTCTGAGAGCTGTTACGTCTCCATTGTAGGCTCCAAACAACAGATTAACAACAACTTTGGCCCTAGATTCTGCCTTCCTTATTCTAGGGTCAAATTTCTTAGGAGAATGTATTAAGCTGTCATAATTATGGAAATTAAATTTCTCAACAAAATCCTACAAAATAAAAACAAAGTCATAAAACATTACACAAATTCAAATATTTGTTGATAAATAATATTACAATCAAGTTGGTTTGGGGTATTAAATTGCTCCTTTTTCTGTTTTGGCATTTTATTGTTGTTGAAGACTGCAGTGACCTATATTCAAGACCATGACTATATCCATGTCATATGATTTAGTTGTCTCATTGCAGGCAATCATACCACATCTTCTTATTTTATCAAGTCTTATTCCAAATACACAATAAATACAGTTTATATAATCTTCTCTGATAGGAATACAATGAGACAGCAACCTTGCAATAAAAAATTAACAAAAACATAGACGTCTACATACTGTTTTCAAAAATAGACAAATATCAACACAAGATGTCAATCTCAAAAATGCCCCTATAATGTCTAGACCATGGAATGAACAACAGAGGCTGTCAAAGATCTACCATCTAATTCCAAAATGATCAAACTTAGTCATTCTCATACAAATGTTATAGTATATATCTATAGGTCATAAGTTGAACCTTCCGTAATATTTTAATCTTTCTTTTTGTAGACAATATATTATAATTATTTAATTATCTGCCTCAGTACAGTGAGAAAAGCTTTTGTATTTGCTCAACTACATTTTGACACCAAGCGTTATCCACAATTTTTAGTGGTTTTGAAAATCAAACATTTTGTTAATTCTTATAGTCTATTTATGGTGTGTCTTCTCTAAAAAAAATTAACCAGATTAAAAACACCCAAATAATAAATGCTTTAAACAAGTGAAGCATAATTCTGAAATGAATTATAAATTTTGTGTATTACTATAAGCAGAAGAGAATCTGCCATAAGCTGCAGAGAGTATTCATAAGTATTTTATTTGTATGCTTGCATGAAATGTCAAAAACAATCAGTACATGAAATGTCAACCAGATGCTCCGCAGGGCGTAGCTTTATACGACCGCAGAGGTTGAACCCTGAACGGTTGGGGCAAATATGGACACAACATTCAAGCTGGATTCAGCTCTAAATTTGGATTGTGATTAAATAGTTGACACAGCATAGGTTTCTGACACAGAATGAATGTGTTCTAATGAACTTAAAATTTTTGTTTTCTCTTAGAGCAATTCACTATGCTGTTGAATATTAATCCTCTCAAAAAAATGTTTGAAGAAATTTTCTTTTTTATTTATGAAATTTCAAATGAGAAAAATTGAACCCAATTTTTTTAATCACATCCCCCTTTCCCTTATTCCAAAACTAATCTCAATTAAAATTTCTAATGGAGTTTGCAACAATAACTACTCATTTAAATACATCATAAAATATTAAGATGTAAAAAAACTGCTTGTTATCACTGAATGGTAAAGATTATTTTAATTTATCAGTTGGTAGTAAAAAGTGAATATACATTGTATATTGTATATAACAAAGATTTAAGTTGATTCTGGACAAAGAAAGATAACTCCAATTAAAAAAAATCTTGCTATTGCACAATATTTTGCAATTAGATATTTCTTGCTTACTATTCTGGACAAAGAAAGATAACTCTAATTAAAAAAAAATTTGCTATTTCACAATATTGTGCAATTAGATATTTCTTGCCATTGCGCAATACTGTGCAATTGAAAAGACTTGCTATTGCACAATACTTAATATAATAATTTTAGATCCTGATTTGGACCAACTTGAAAACTGGGCCCATAATAAAAAATCTAAGTACATTTTTGGATTCAGCATATCAAAGAACCCCAAGATTTCAATTTTTGTTAAAATCAGACTAAGTTTAATTTTGGACCCTTTGGACTTTAGTGTAGACCAATTTGAAAACAGGACCAAAAATGAAGAATCTACATACACAGTTAGATTTGGTATATCAAAGAACCCCATTTATTCAATTTTTGATGAAATCAAACAAAGTTTAATTTTGGACCCCGATTTGGACCAACTTGAAAACTGGGCCAATAATCAAGAATCTAAGTACATTTTTAGATTCAGCATATCAAAGAACCTACCTGATTCATTTTTTGTCAAAATCAAACTAAGTTTAATTTTGGACCCTTTGGACCTTAATGTAGACCAATTTGAAAACGGGACCAAAAGTAAAGAATCTACATACACAGTCATGACAGTTAGATTCAGCATATCAAAGAACCCCAATTATTCAATTTGGATGAAATCAAACAAAGTTTAATTTTGGACCCTTTGGGCCCCTTATTCTGTTGGGACCAAAACTCCCAAAATCAATACCAACCTTCCTTTTATGGTCATAAACCTTGTGTTTAAATTTCATAGATTTCTATTTACTTATACTAACGTTATGGTGCGAAAACCAAGAAAAATGCTTATTTGGGTCCCTTTTTGGCCCCTAATTCCTAAACTGTTGGGACCTAAACTCTCAAAATCAATACCAACCTTCCTTTTGTAGTCATTAACATTGTGTTTAAATTTCATTGATTTCTATTTACTTAAACTAAAGTTATTGTGCGAAAACCAAGAATAATGCTTATTTGGGCCCTTTTTTGGCCCCTAATTCCTAAACTGTTGAAACCAAAACTCCCAAAATCAATCCCAACCGTTCTTTTGTGGTCATAAACCTTGTGTCAAAATTTCATAGATTTCTATTAACTTAAACTAAAGTTATAGTGCGAAAACCAAGAAAATGCTTATTTGGGCCCTTTTTGGCCC
Source organism: Mytilus galloprovincialis (assembly GCF_965363235.1). Classification (NCBI taxonomy): domain Eukaryota; kingdom Metazoa; phylum Mollusca; class Bivalvia; order Mytilida; family Mytilidae; genus Mytilus; species Mytilus galloprovincialis. The sequence continues at coordinate 44,110,637 of NC_134849.1, forward strand.
CTAATTCCTAAAATGTTGGGACCAAAACTCCCAAAATCAATACCAACCTTCCTTTTGTGGTCATAAACCTTGTGTTAAAATTTCATAGATTTCCATTCACTTTTACTAAAGTTAGAGTGCGAAAACTAAAAGTATTCGGACGACGACGACGACAACGTGATAGCAATATACGACGAAAAATTTTTCAAATTTTGCGGTCGTATAAAAACAAATCAAGAATGTCAATATATAAATGATTACTAGACCAATCAAATTGTCAAAACCCAGGACTAGACCAATCATATTGTCCAAAACAAATAACTAGACCAATCATATTGTCTAAAATAAATAACTAGACCAACTGAATTCTCAAAAAAAATATGCAGCCTTTTAGAACATGCTTTATTATGTCAAAAATAAGAATTTGTCTATAGTACATGAATGACCCACTCGCACCATCATTTTCAATGTTCAGTGGACCGTGAAATTTGGCATTAAAATTAAAAAGATGAACATGCGTACTACTGTTTCAAGTTGATTGGAATTCAACTGCATCAAAAAGTACCTTGACCAAAAACTTGACAGATGAAGGAAAGAACAGAAGCACAGACCTGACCAAATGACAATGCCCCTATATTTGTCATAATAATAGATGGGGCATACTAATTGAATAACCATATAAAAGTCTACCCCTCCAAATACCCACTCCCTTCTACTTTTGCTATATAATTGATAAAAAAATTTACAAAGCATTATAAAATTGCTAGCATTAATTTATTTTCTAATTTTTTCTCGTACTTGCATACAAATTACCTCTTGTCTACATGAGTTATCTCCCTTGAACAAATTGACAAGAATTAGGGTAAACCTTTCAACTCATTTTAGAGAATTTTTAGTAATACACAGATCTTCTATTTTAAATCATGAATTATCCTTGTGTAGTTTTTTTTTACTGAAAACAAATTATATGACTTAAGTTATATTAATCCTTGCATTGATTGCTTTCAGGAGGCTCGCGGGTACAAAAATTTCACCAAAAAATTAAACATTTGTTTTTTCATTACAAATTTTATTTATTACACTATTAGTTATTACTTTATGATATGGAACAAAAATCAACCCAAAAAAATCAATTTGTTTTGGCCCCAGATGACTTTAAAAATGTTTATCTCATTGAAAAAGCTCCAAATTATCTCCCTTTGGTGCAAAAATGACATTTTTTGGCCTTAAAATTAAAATATCTTTTTTAAAACATTGGTGACCTATATTTTTTATTATTAACCAACTTACTACAATATGTATAGAAATGCCCATGCTTTATAAAAGGAAAATTTCGACATCTGGTCATTATGAACGGAGAAATTGCTACAGCCAGTCATTACGAGATCTCAGTCATGCATTACGAAATCTCAGTCATGCATTACGAAACCACACCCATGCATTACGAAATCACAGTCATGCATTATGAACAGTTGAAACGGGACATCGATTAAAACAAAATGTCGTTTATTTCTGTAAATAAGTGTGACATTTTTTTATTCTTTTTTAAACTTAATATTATAAAAATAAGTTTAATAAATGATGTTCATTAACATTGTTTTGTAACGACTTGAAACGGAAATATTTCACAGCCTTTTTCGAGAACGATTTTCCATTATTATCACTGTTTCATTTCCGTTGTTCAATCCTCAGAATGCAGACTTTACTGTCTGATTAATTCTTCCCAGCTACTTTTTATTTGCTAGATGAAATGAATTTTAATAGCATAAAATTAAGTACTTGGATGAGAAATCAGAAATTACATCTGACAGTCACAATGTTGACTAAAATTCCATGCGAAATTGAATGCGAAAAGACAAGTTGAAGTTCACCTATGAAATTCCTGTATCTTCTTCACGGTAAGTTTTTTACTCTTTGTTTAATCGAAGAATAAAACCATTTAATAAAAATTTTATGAAACGGGCTTTTCTGTATTGGTCCTGTTGTAGTTTGTGGATAGCTGTATAATTTTGGATCCGAGACTCGAAGACTGTTCTTGAATGAAGTTGCCTTTATAGTTGGTTAATAAAAGTATCAATATATGGACTTTTTCATATTGGCCCTGTAACATGCCCTTGATATTAATAATGGCCTCGGACAGTTGTAATGGCCCTCGGCGTTGCCTCAGGGCCATTACAACCATCCTTGGCCATTATTAACACCTTGGGCATGTTACAGGGCCAATATGAAAAAGTCCATACATTAATACTATATTATTGTTTTCAAATAAGCTGTACATTATTTAAATAATTGTAAAATATATGCGATTTCTGTAATTAGGTGGTTTTTTTATTTCGATATTACCTATATTTCTTCTATTAGTTCACCAGAAAACAAGAACATTAACAAAAATGTATGCTTCTTTCGGAGACAGATTATGAGCTTAAGGAGGCTTGAGGGTATAAAAATTTCAGAAAAAAATTAAATATTTGTTTTTCATTACAAATATTATTTATTACCTTTTGTAGTTGTTAGTTTATCATATGAAACAAAAAACATTCAAAACAATAAATTCGTGTTGGCCACAGATGACTTTTGAAATGTAAACATCATTGAAAAAGTTCCAAATTATCTCCCTTTGGTGGAAAAATGCCATTTTTTGGCTTTAACATTGAAATATCTCTTTTAAATCATCGGTGACCTATATTTTTTAATATAATTTTGATATATGCTGTACTTAAACTAAATTATTGTAAAATTTGATCGATTTCTGTAATAAATTTCTTTTTTTATTTCGATATTACCTTTATTTCTCCTATTAATTCAACAGAATTTTTTATGTTTCTTTCGAAGGCAGATTGTGAGCGCAAATGAACGGTGACCCCATTTTTTTATTTTATTTTTCTAATAACGATAAGATAAAGTTCATTTATAGAAAAATATAGAGAAATCCTATATAAATGATTTAGACCCGCGAACCCCCTTAAATGAACAGTGACCCCATATTTTTATTTTTTTTTCTATTAAGTAAAGGGTAAAGTTAATTTATAGAAAAAATTGGCAAAATCTTATATTAGAAAAAAAAGTTGATTTATACCCTCTTAAGACTGTAGTTAAACTACAGTTGAATTGGTACTGAATAAAACTAGTCTCGTAAATCTTTTGGGAAAAGTAAACATTATTTTATTTTACTTAATATTATCACGTTGACTTTTTTTTTTTTTTTTTTTATCACATCCCATTTCTATAATAGTCTTTATGTTGGCAATTAGTTCATAATAGATATAACGTGTGAATTTTTACAAAATTTACGTCATTTTAAATAAAATTTTTGAAATGTTTTTAAAATAATTCAATAAGTGTTTATAGTAAGATACATAGAAGTAAGGCTTATTAAATGGCTTTCATGCTTGTAAAATTCTTCTGTTCAAGCAACAGAATCCAACTAAAATTTAGAAAAATTTGACCTTGTGGATTTAAAAGTTTATGGTGAAGACTGAGTGTGTATGATAGATTTCAAAAATTATAAATGTTTAAGCAATAGACTATGATGGTGTTTGGTTTTTTTTTAAAACAACCTTGATTACCCATAAGGGTCTTGCCCAGTCGGTAAATCTTTTAGCAATCTACCACATCTTTTTATTTTCACATTGACGTAAGGGAGACAACTTGTAAAATCAAGGAAATATTGCTAGGCACAGTATGAAAGGAATACTTACAGTCAGACCTGACTCATTGTATGGTCTATAAATAGATTATCATAAGTTTCTGGTATATATAGTGCATGCTAGGAATATCTTTAAAAGAAATATTTTCAATATGATTTTTGTAGAGTTTTGTGTTCAAATGTTTTAGTTTGAAGGAAAATCCTGAAAAACACTTTAACGACCATATAATGTCAAGGATGGGTTATGGTTTTTTCCTTAAAAATATATTCTGATCCCAATTTTCATGGACAAAAAAATATTGTGGTCAAGCAAATGACAATTTGTTTTATTCTGAATCCAGATTTTCCCCATACTTTATATTGTTAAATTTCATTAAAATTAATTTGATTGATATTGTTGAAAACTAAAAAAAAAATGTTCATGTTTTACATGAAAATATGTTAAAATGGTTGCTCCATAAGAACCCTCATAATTGATAAAGTGTTGTTTTAGTTTTCTTAGTATTCAATGCTTAAAATCATTTCAATAACAGCATGTATCAATTTCATTTGTATATTACCGATATTAAACAGTCATTGTCTTACACTTTATCTATATAAAGAGGCTGCTGTTTGAAATTGAAAGATCTGTTAAAATGTCCTTGAATAAGTGGTCAATCCTCAAGCTTATTAATAAAACAATCTTCAATTCTGAGCCATAAATGTAGAAAATATTTTAGTTTTTGTTTTTCAGTGTAACAATTGAAGATATTTAAAAATAGAGGGGTAGGGATATCAAAATCTTACTAAATAACTTTTAACCACAGTCTGAATGTAGTAAAATAATCTATCTATTTTAGGATTGTTTTTTCTATAAAATTTGTAGCAAATATCTTTATCTATATAATTCTATCCATACCTTACAAAACTGTATCCCTCTGACACTGTTACCATATTTATCTAATGGTGGAGACCACATACATATTCCCATCACATTTGGTACTACCAACATTATACATCCTGACACACCAGACTTAGCAGGTAAACCAACCTATCAAATACAAGAAATCAAAAATAATAAGATGAAAATGATATCATGCTTACACATGTAACACCACTAATTCAAATACCAAACATCATAGACGTAAAACTATCTCTTATTCTAATGCAACCTTATATATATTCTACAGCTCTGTCAGCTCATAATTATAAGGAAAGTACAAACATGTAAAATTCACATAACTAATTGAGTATGCCGTGTGTGCTAGATCCAAGGTTTGAGAAAGGAAAAGTAATTGTTTATAATAGTTAATTCTAAATATAGAAATCAAGGTTAATACCAACCTCAAAGGCAAACCCTCCAGAGTAGTCATACATGCCACAGGAATGCATTAATGACAGAGTATTCCTTACAGAGTTGGTAGAAAACACCTTGTCCCCTGTCGTAGGACACACTCCTCCATTAGCTAGAGTAGCTGCTACCACTGAAGCTGAATCACAGTCAACTTCTATTGAACAAAGCTAAAAAAAAAAAATATATTAATTATAAATTAGGTCTGCATCACATGTACTGTCAACTTCTTTGAACAAAGCTAGAAAAAAATATGTACCTCCTCAATACTACAGTACTGTGGAATCATTAATATTTGTTGGATACCAATTTTTCATGGATTTCGTTGGTACATGGGAACCACAAATTTAAATGTTCAACAAATTACAAGTTTTCTTAAGGAATGATGTAGAGTGCCAAAACCACAAAATCAAATATCCAGGAATATTCAAGTTTTCCTCAAACCAAGAAATTAGTTACCACCAAAAATAAATTAATCTACAGTATGTACCTCCTCAATACCAAAGTATTGTGGATTCATTAATATTTGTAGGATACCAATTTTTCGTGGATTTCCTTGGTACATGGGAACCACAAATTTAAATGTTCAACGAAATACAAATTATTTAAAGGAAGAAAGGCAAACTTTACTAAACCACAAAATTTAAATATCCACGAAAATGCAAGTTTTCCTCAATCCACAAAAATGGTATCAGCAAAAATAAATGAATCAATCCACAGTATTAGAGTCATCTGCCATTGAAAATAACTAGAAATTAAAATACATGCATTGTATATATATATATCATTTTATTCTCAGTCTTTGTATAAACAACCTTTTTCCAAAACTGACCAGTTGGCGTTTTTTTTTAAATCCAATTTATAGAACTTGACTTATTCTTGATGCTAACAGCTGTGTGTCAACATTCTAAAACCAATTCTAAAATGAGTTAGCTATTTGGGTTTGTTTTAAATCTACATAGAAATTTGTTTTTCTGTATATATCATAAAAGAATGCAAGTTATAAATATTACTATTGTTAGTGTTGCCATGGTGCATTTAGTTATCTGCAATCCACAAATTCACAGAATTCTGCATACCAATACCAATACAATACAATTATCTCTTATCTAAATGACCCTAAATAAAAAATTAAATAAATAACTTTCAAGTTTGGAAATGATATATTTGATATCTACGACATGATTTTTTTTTTACTGCAAGACACTGATTATACTTTTTCATCAAAATTTTTCATTTATTTGATATTTACTTCAAGAACAGTTTGCAGTAAGTACTGAGAATTTATTATTATTCAACAATTTTTGTGGACTCTTTTGGTACCGTTGAACAAAAAATTTAAATGTTCAACAAAATACAAATTTCTATCAGGTTGTATACAGACTTTTCCATTCTCAATTTTATTTTGCAAAATCAAGAAATCCTGACTATCGACTAAAAAGCAAGTTTTCAGCATTCCACAAAAATTTGTACACATGAAAATAAAGTAATCGTCAGTTATAAAACATTAAGCAAAACCTATTCCATGTCTGGATCTGTGACACTGCATGAAATTGGTTGATGTAACATATATAACTGAGCATAAATAATCATTCCCACACCAAATATCTAAATACATGGTTAGCATATATATTCAAAGAACCACAAAAGTTAAATATCTGATAAATTCGAACAAATGTTTAATTTTGTACCCTTTGGACCTCAACGTGGACCAATTTAATAATTTGGCCCAGAATTCTAAATCTAAATACATTAAAAGATTCAACATACCATCATTTACCTCTTATTTGACGAAAATGTTACTTGTATGAGTGTTGTAAAATTTCAAAACATTGCTAATAGGAAGTGGCTTCAAGGCACATATAAAATAAGCTCTCTCAATACATTTCAACATTAGTATGTTGCAGACTAAATGTTAAATCATTCCCTTTACTGGACAATGAAACAAATAGCCAAGGATAATTAAGGGGAAACAACTCATCAAAAACACACTAAATAAAATAAATTACCCAGTTAGACTAACCTGGAAATAAAAGTCCAATGTTTCCATCAAATTTGTTCCCTCTGGAAAACACTGAAAAATATTATAATATTCAAGGTAATAATCACATTTAAATGCACAGTCATCATGGCTTCTTAGTAAATTCTTTTTTTAATTGGTTAAAATTAGTCATGTGACTGTATACAGTTTTGATGCTTTTACAAAAACATGTATTTAAGGTAACAACCCTATTGCTACTATCTAGTCTGTATGTATTACTCTACATGAAAGAGTTCTAAATGTAATTACTCATGAACAATTATGGAAAAACAATGTTAAAACAGAATTAAATGTCTTAGTGAATGAGAAAAATCTTTTTAGGTCAGCAAAAAAATGTAAGATCTTCAATTTACGCATGCCAAAATTGTTGCAAGAATGAAATTGGATATTTTGAAAGAATTTAATCTATATTAATATTCATAATAATAATGTGACTCCAAATTCCAACACGCACTTAAAGTTTCCATTAGATATTCATATAGGAATTGGTTAAAGCAAATTGGAGTTATTGTACGAAGTGTTGATAGATGGACAGACATTGGTCTTTGGGTGGTGGTGTATAAAAATGAGAAGATAAAATATAGTGACCAGGATATTGGTATGAAAAAAAATAGATAAGGGATATACACCAACGTGAGAGCAAAGTAGCACAGAAAAACCTTAAGGACGTTTGCTACTCTGTTTAAAAATAACAAGCTTTTTAAAAGACTGTTATAAATTGAAAGCATATAAATAAAGAAACTAAAACAGCAAAAAAAAAATGGAGGGTCTGTGTGCTTGTTTTTCGAGATATAAGCTGTTGAAAATTTGGCGGGAAATAATTCTCTCTAGATTTTTCTTTCACTTAACATTGGCATCTTTTTTTATTAAAAAACTATGAAAAAATAACAAGGATTTCATAAGATTTTGAATTATGGCTTTTTAAGTAATATTTAATAAAAAGATGAAAAGAAAAGTAGGGGTTAGTGAGCAAATTTTTAAAATGTTAACACATGGGTAAAACCGGAGGATTCCGAAAATCTGGCAATAATTCAAAAAGTAGAGGAGCAAACATCCTTAAGACTAATAGACAGGTGTCTAAATTATATGTCTAGTTCTAAATTGTCCAGAGTTGAATTTCATCAGTGATCATTTAAGCCCTGCCATCAGCATTAAAGACCATATGTAACTAATTAAATTCTCTTCTAAACTCAAAAACTAAAATAAGCACAGAGAGTTGTCACATTGGCACTCATTACACATCTGCATATTTCTATGGAAAACTAACCACGATTACTGAACCGTGAAAATGATGTCAAGGTAAGGTGAACTTGCTGACCTTAAGATGATTTCAAAAACTAAACATAGTTCACCTGTAACTACACATAGATAACAGATAACTTTAAGTAACTTAAAAAACGAGGATTTTTAAAACTCAAGACTATGGAATTTCAGACCAAATACCAAATTATCTAATTATTCCTAAATACAAAAGCTGAGAAGTATGTGACACAAATTAGATAGTGGAAATGACAGCCAACAAACATGTCATACCTTATTTTCTCTCATATAATATCCCAAAGCAAAATTGCGGTCAGCTGTTTCTCTCTCAGATAAAAACCTATAAATAAATAAACAATAATTAAATTTTATAGTTTAGCCAATTGTTTAATACCTATTTCAAAATTTCAAATAGTCTACTCTCCAGTCATGCTTCATTGATTCCTATATAATCAACCAATTTTTTCCCATGTAAGGGGGAACCCAGCAAACCCCACCCTCACCCCCTGGATCCACCTATGCTTGGGCTGTTTTCTACTCTTTAGTTGGGTTGTTGTCTCTCGGACACATTCCCTGTTTCTATTAAATAATTTACTTGTTTAAGTAGGATGATTTCTTGTCTATAATCTACTTACACAGCATTATTGAATGCCAGATATTCTCCACCAGTCAATCTTTTAAACATCTTTGTAACCTGTAGTTATGAAGAAAAAATTGTTTTTTTTAGAACTTATGCAATAATTTGTAAGCTTTGTTTGATACTTTATAGCAGGTTATTTTCGACGGTGTAAAATTACACGATTTTCATTGAAAAAGGTATACAAAATAATTTGGAGGTTATTATTTTAATGGATTCAATACTTTTATCAATACCTTTGTATGCACATTTTTAAATTGGCAGAATTTATTTTGGCGATTTAGTTCTATCCCTGAAAATAAGCGAAAATTACACCCCGTTAAAATAGCCCACTATACAGTATTTAACTCTACAATTCAGTTTTCACAATCATTTTTTTTATTAACTGCAATGATCTTAATTGACACCGATTGGCAGTTCTAAGTAACAATTCTTTTAATCATAATTTGAGGTCAAAGTTTTTATACCAATATTTCTGTATAATTCATGTTTGAATTCATAATCCATGTTTGAATTAATAATACAATCATCCAACTAATTTATATCTATTTAATCAACATAATTGTGACAAGGTGTGCTATTGAGGACTTAACATGTATTACCTAAGTCCCTGTCATATTCTGAATTTGCCTGTTCTAAGATCTAGAGGAGCCTGTAACTCAGTGGTTGTGGTTTGTTGCTGTATATCATATTTTGTACATCAATCTGCCAGTTGATTTTCTACTTTGAATTATACACATTTTGCCATGTTGTGGTCCTTTATAAGCTTGCAATGAGATAGGGTTTGCTCATTGTCGAAGGACATACAGTGAACTATAGTTACAAACATCAGTATCATTTAGTCTTTGGTGAATAGATGTATTTTTGAAAATAATCTCTCATCTTCTTTCATGATATAGAAAGGACTAAACACTTAATCTGAGCAGTAAATAAAAAAACCTGCTAATTAAGGGGAGACAATCAATTCAAGTAATCAAAAATCATTTTTGATATAGTAGAAAGGAATAAATAAAAAGAAGTAGACTACTAAGTAGAGAAACTTGCATAATCAAACCTATCTGCAAGATTCATATTCTGCTTGAGTAAAGAACAGGTCAGAATGGCTCCAGCATTTATCATTGGGTTGTGTGGTTTATCTGAAATAAGTAATATAAATTCCTCTAACAAAAAACAGGCTACACAACTTCTTGTCACTGTAGTGGACTATAATATTTAAATTACAAGTACCTCAAAAAAATCTATCAATCTGTTTAAATAAATACAAGTGAAACTCATTTGCGAGCTACTGCTCACTGATGATACCCATGCCTAAATATTTCAGTAAACAGGAAGTTGTTTAGTGATGAATTTGAAAACACATCACACTGTATAGCTGAATGATATAAACCTTGTAACCAAATTTAAGAAATCCTTGTATTGTAGTTCCTAAGAAAAATGTGATGAATTACAAATTTGCATAACCGCATGCCTGTAACAGAGGCGGATTTAGAGGGGGGCCATTAGTCCCCCTCATTTTTTTGGTTGTTTGATTATAAAAGGAATCACTGAAGCATGACTGGAGCAGGTCCCCTCTTAAAATAGGCAGTCAGTGGGCCCCCACATCTGATTTTTTTTTTGGATCCGCCACTGTGTACTGTTCCATGTCCTCTTCTTACCATAGAGGGTAAGTAAGACCCAAAGGGCCTCACGCCTATGGATTTTACCAACCCTCTATGGATCGGTAAGGGGTCAGCACACCATAAACTGTAAACCAACTTATTATTGAGGATACTTTATTTCGCATTTTGTTCTTTCTATTCCACTTTGCGGTGATTTAATTTCGCGATATTCTTAATCATTTTATGTAGGAAATGAAAGATCCAAGTTTTACAAATTCGCGACAATTAATATTTGTGTTATCTTTTTACTCACAACTGACGCGAAAATAAATTAGTTGGTTTACAGTAACTTATATGAGAACTAATTCATTTTTTGGGACCCTTAATAGCTTACTGTTCGGTGTGAGCCAATGCTGCGTGTTGAAGACTGCACTTTGACCTATTCAATGCTATAATGTTTTTTCTTTGACAAATTGTGACATGAATGGAGAGTTTTCCCATGGGCACTCATACCACATCATCTTATATCTAATGAGTCCAAACAGTAAGAATTGATATACCTTGTCCTTGCGTTTAGAAGAAATGACTATTAGATATTTAACAAATATACCTTGTCCCTACGCTTTTAGACGTAGTAACTATTAGATATTTATCCAATGTACCTTGTCCTTGCACCTCTAGATGTAGTGACTATTAAATATTTTTTAACTATAATTTGTCCTTTCGGACAATGCTATGTACACAAATGAGATCAAGTTTAAATTTTTAGATCAAGTTTGAATTTGATAACTCTTGGAAGAATTCACATATATGTAATCCACTCAATGTTTCATTTCAAAGAGTCTAAATTTAACAGCTACATTTCAAATTAACCCCGTTAAATAATCAACCTTCTTTACACAAATTCCTCCTTAATTACATTTTCAATAATTCAGATAATTATATAAAATAAAAACAGTTTCTGATTACAAAACATAATCTGAGCAGTGATTTACATAGCTGCACAATTAAGGGGAGATAATCATTTCTAGTCATTTTTTTGTTTAAACACTGGAGAGCCTCTCTGGCCCAAGACCACAATTAATGACCCCGCTTTTCGTTGTCCACGAATATAGTTCCTTTTAATTAGAGTGTATTTTTCCTTAATTTTTTTTCTTTCCTTTCCTCACTCATTCCTTTATTCTTTTTGGGTGGAAATGAAAGAAGAGAGGTCAAATAAATTTTTGGAGGTTGTATTTTAACTGATTTTGATATGGAATGAGTGATTAGGTCAAGTGCAAAAAGGTGATATTTACAGTTTTCGGAACATCTGTTGACTTGTCAATAGGGGTATGGATGTGTATTGGCTAAATTTGTAAAAGTGATTGCTTCAATCTTTCTGAATTTTGGATATATATTTGGACTAGGACAATACATTACACACACAAAAAATTGGACAAAAGTGCATGGTGCAATTTTTTTAATGATGCAAAAGGTTATAAAGAACTGATAGAGGAATTAATTGTGGTCTGTGGCCTAAGAGGTGCATTTCAGCAAATTTAGAATTTTTACTTTGGCATCTTTTCTGAATGATCTATTGGTATTGATTTGTCAAACTATATGAGAAGAAATGATTTTCACTTTCATTTGATAGAAATTTTGTGAAAAAGTCACTTTTCAGGTTAAATGCCTAAAATGTAGCTTTTTCACTTTTTTCACTATTTTTTCAAAAACAGCATGCTTAATTTCTCTCTGACAGTTTTTTTCTGATATCTATTTGTGTTTGTGGTATTTATTTCAGTTGTTTAACTTATTTGTGAACTCTGAACACAAAAAAAAGTAGATAAAAACATAAAAAGAGTGCAAAATGTGCTGTTTTAATAGTCTAAGTCTAACGGTCAGTATACGCAGCAGGTGAAATGTGAAGTTCTATGCACTTAAAAGTTGTATTCCAAAAGAGATTGCACTGAACCTACATCAAAAACATTTATTACTGGTTGCTTAACCATTTCTGTTTCACAGACTACCTTTACTTTCTTCTGTTCGATAGCTAGTGGTTTAAATATTGGCCTTTTGAGGCTGACATTTCATTCAGTTTTTAAACAGTAAAGTTAATAAACTTTGCATCAGACCATACTGTCTGCATATATAGTTGAAAGTGACAGTCTTGTTACATCCAGGCTCCATGTTTTATCATATCTGAGCACAGATTTTAGCAAAAAGAAGTATATCTCCATCTCCCATATCATTTATATGCTTTTAAATATGCAAATGTGGGGAACGGCCTAAACTGGCAATCTGTTTTTTTAAGCATAACATTGCTAAAGACCATTTTATCCACATGCGTTATGCTATTTGAAACTTATATTTCCATCAAAAGTACATTTATAACCTGTTAAAGTTTGTTTAATAACTTAACAACTTCAGAAAATTGTGGTAAGTGAAAAATATTACATTTGATATAAGGCCTCACCCTAATTGAAAACCTCTATTTTTTGGCACAGGCTCATATAAAATTAACTTCTGTCCATTTTGCATAAGTCTGATACATGAAATATGCTTTCTGTTGCTTTAAATAGATGTTAACTTATACATAGAGACATTAAAAAGTGTTAGTTTTGGTATCTTTTGGTTTTTAGAAGCTCAAATTTGATAGTTTTAATTGTTTTAATTCAACGCCACAATTCAGCACCCAAAATTCACATATAAAAAATGCCACATTTTTTTTATTTGGTATCATATGGCTTTGAAACTTTGTAACATGTTTTATAATATACTAAGCTTGAATCATGCCAAGTTTTATTAGAATTGGTCAAGTTTTAGGCCCCTAATAGGCCCAAGACCACAATTAATGACCCCGCTTTTCGTTGTCCACGAATATAGTTCCTTTTAATTAGAGTGTATTTTTCCTTAATTTTTTTTCTTTCCTTTCCTCACTCATTCCTTTATTCTTTTTGGGTGGAAATGAAAGAAGAGAGGTCAAATAAATTTTTGGAGGTTGTATTTTAACTGATTTTGATATGGAATGAGTGATTAGGTCAAGTGCAAAAAGGTGATATTTACAGTTTTCGGAACATCTCTTGACTTGTCAATAGGGGTATGGATGTGTATTGGCTAAATTTGTAAAAGTGATTGCTTCAATCTTTCTGAATTTTGGATATATATTTGGACTAGGACAATACATTACACACACAAAAAATTGGACAAAAGTGCATGGTGCAATTTTTTTAATGATGCAAAAGGTTATAAAGAACTGATAGAGGAATTAATTGTGGTCTGTGGCCTAAGAGGTGCATTTCAGCAAATTTAGAATTTTTACTTTGGCATCTTTTCTGAATGATCTATTGGTATTGATTTGTCAAACTATATGAGAAGAAATGATTTTCACTTTCATTTGATAGAAATTTTGTGAAAAAGTCACTTTTCAGGTTAAATGCCTAAAATGTAGCTTTTTCACTTTTTTCACTATTTTTTCAAAAACAGCATGCTTAATTTCTCTCTGACAGTTTTTTTCTGATATCTATTTGTGTTTGTGGTATTTATTTCAGTTGTTTAACTTATTTGTGAACTCTGAACACAAAAAAAAGTAGATAAAAACATAAAAAGAGTGCAAAATGTGCTGTTTTAATAGTCTAAGTCTAACGGTCAGTATACGCAGCAGGTGAAATGTGAAGTTCTATGCACTTAAAAGTTGTATTCCAAAAGAGATTGCACTGAACCTACATCAAAAACATTTATTACTGGTTGCTTAACCATTTCTGTTTCACAGACTACCTTTACTTTCTTCTGTTCGATAGCTAGTGGTTTAAATATTGGCCTTTTGAGGCTGACATTTCATTCAGTTTTTAAACAGTAAAGTTAATAAACTTTGCATCAGACCATACTGTCTGCATATATAGTTGAAAGTGACAGTCTTGTTACATCCAGGCTCCATGTTTTATCATATCTGAGCACAGATTTTAGCAAAAAGAAGTATATCTCCATCTCCCATATCATTTATATGCTTTTAAATATGCAAATGTGGGGAACGGCCTAAACTGGCAATCTGTTTTTTTAAGCATAACATTGCTAAAGACCATTTTATCCACATGCGTTATGCTATTTGAAACTTATATTTCCATCAAAAGTACATTTATAACCTGTTAAAGTTTGTTTAATAACTTAACAACTTCAGAAAATTGTGGTAAGTGAAAAATATTACATTTGATATAAGGCCTCACCCTAATTGAAAACCTCTATTTTTTGGCACAGGCTCATATAAAATTAACTTCTGTCCATTTTGCATAAGTCTGATACATGAAATATGCTTTCTGTTGCTTTAAATAGATGTTAACTTATACATAGAGACATTAAAAAGTGTTAGTTTTGGTATCTTTTGGTTTTTAGAAGCTCAAATTTGATAGTTTTAATTGTTTTAATTCAACGCCACAATTCAGCACCCAAAATTCACATATAAAAAATGCCACATTTTTTTTATTTGGTATCATATGGCTTTGAAACTTTGTAACATGTTTTATAATATACTAAGCTTGAATCATGCCAAGTTTTATTAGAATTGGTCAAGTTTTAGGCCCCTAATAGGCCCAAGACCACAATTAATGACCCCGCTTTTCGTTGTCCACGAATATAGTTCCTTTTAATTAGAGTGTATTTTTCCTTAATTTTTTTTCTTTCCTTTCCTCACTCATTCCTTTATTCTTTTTGGGTGGAAATGAAAGAAGAGAGGTCAAATAAATTTTTGGAGGTTGTATTTTAACTGATTTTGATATGGAATGAGTGATTAGGTCAAGTGCAAAAAGGTGATATTTACAGTTTTCGGAACATCTCTTGACTTGTCAATAGGGGTATGGATGTGTATTGGCTAAATTTGTAAAAGTGATTGCTTCAATCTTTCTGAATTTTGGATATATATTTGGACTAGGACAATACATTACACACACAAAAAATTGGACAAAAGTGCATGGTGCAATTTTTTTAATGATGCAAAAGGTTATAAAGAACTGATAGAGGAATTAATTGTGGTCTGTGGCCTAAGAGGTGCATTTCAGCAAATTTAGAATTTTTACTTTGGCATCTTTTCTGAATGATCTATTGGTATTGATTTGTCAAACTATATGAGAAGAAATGATTTTCACTTTCATTTGATAGAAATTTTGTGAAAAAGTCACTTTTCAGGTTAAATGCCTAAAATGTAGCTTTTTCACTTTTTTCACTATTTTTTCAAAAACAGCATGCTTAATTTCTCTCTGACAGTTTTTTTCTGATATCTATTTGTGTTTGTGGTATTTATTTCAGTTGTTTAACTTATTTGTGAACTCTGAACACAAAAAAAAGTAGATAAAAACATAAAAAGAGTGCAAAATGTGCTGTTTTAATAGTCTAAGTCTAACGGTCAGTATACGCAGCAGGTGAAATGTGAAGTTCTATGCACTTAAAAGTTGTATTCCAAAAGAGATTGCACTGAACCTACATCAAAAACATTTATTACTGGTTGCTTAACCATTTCTGTTTCACAGACTACCTTTACTTTCTTCTGTTCGATAGCTAGTGGTTTAAATATTGGCCTTTTGAGGCTGACATTTCATTCAGTTTTTAAACAGTAAAGTTAATAAACTTTGCATCAGACCATACTGTCTGCATATATAGTTGAAAGTGACAGTCTTGTTACATCCAGGCTCCATGTTTTATCATATCTGAGCACAGATTTTAGCAAAAAGAAGTATATCTCCATCTCCCATATCATTTATATGCTTTTAAATATGCAAATGTGGGGAACGGCCTAAACTGGCAATCTGTTTTTTTAAGCATAACATTGCTAAAGACCATTTTATCCACATGCGTTATGCTATTTGAAACTTATATTTCCATCAAAAGTACATTTATAACCTGTTAAAGTTTGTTTAATAACTTAACAACTTCAGAAAATTGTGGTAAGTGAAAAATATTACATTTGATATAAGGCCTCACCCTAATTGAAAACCTCTATTTTTTGGCACAGGCTCATATAAAATTAACTTCTGTCCATTTTGCATAAGTCTGATACATGAAATATGCTTTCTGTTGCTTTAAATAGATGTTAACTTATACATAGAGACATTAAAAAGTGTTAGTTTTGGTATCTTTTGGTTTTTAGAAGCTCAAATTTGATAGTTTTAATTGTTTTAATTCAACGCCACAATTCAGCACCCAAAATTCACATATAAAAAATGCCACATTTTTTTTATTTGGTATCATATGGCTTTGAAACTTTGTAACATGTTTTATAATATACTAAGCTTGAATCATGCCAAGTTTTATTAGAATTGGTCAAGTTTTAGGCCCCTAATAGGCCCAAGACCACAATTAATGACCCCGCTTTTCGTTGTCCACGAATATAGTTCCTTTTAATTAGAGTGTATTTTTCCTTAATTTTTTTTCTTTCCTTTCCTCACTCATTCCTTTATTCTTTTTGGGTGGAAATGAAAGAAGAGAGGTCAAATAAATTTTTGGAGGTTGTATTTTAACTGATTTTGATATGGAATGAGTGATTAGGTCAAGTGCAAAAAGGTGATATTTACAGTTTTCGGAACATCTCTTGACTTGTCAATAGGGGTATGGATGTGTATTGGCTAAATTTGTAAAAGTGATTGCTTCAATCTTTCTGAATTTTGGATATATATTTGGACTAGGACAATACATTACACACACAAAAAATTGGACAAAAGTGCATGGTGCAATTTTTTTAATGATGCAAAAGGTTATAAAGAACTGATAGAGGAATTAATTGTGGTCTGTGGCCTAAGAGGTGCATTTCAGCAAATTTAGAATTTTTACTTTGGCATCTTTTCTGAATGATCTATTGGTATTGATTTGTCAAACTATATGAGAAGAAATGATTTTCACTTTCATTTGATAGAAATTTTGTGAAAAAGTCACTTTTCAGGTTAAATGCCTAAAATGTAGCTTTTTCACTTTTTTCACTATTTTTTCAAAAACAGCATGCTTAATTTCTCTCTGACAGTTTTTTTCTGATATCTATTTGTGTTTGTGGTATTTATTTCAGTTGTTTAACTTATTTGTGAACTCTGAACACAAAAAAAAGTAGATAAAAACATAAAAAGAGTGCAAAATGTGCTGTTTTAATAGTCTAAGTCTAACGGTCAGTATACGCAGCAGGTGAAATGTGAAGTTCTATGCACTTAAAAGTTGTATTCCAAAAGAGATTGCACTGAACCTACATCAAAAACATTTATTACTGGTTGCTTAACCATTTCTGTTTCACAGACTACCTTTACTTTCTTCTGTTCGATAGCTAGTGGTTTAAATATTGGCCTTTTGAGGCTGACATTTCATTCAGTTTTTAAACAGTAAAGTTAATAAACTTTGCATCAGACCATACTGTCTGCATATATAGTTGAAAGTGACAGTCTTGTTACATCCAGGCTCCATGTTTTATCATATCTGAGCACAGATTTTAGCAAAAAGAAGTATATCTCCATCTCCCATATCATTTATATGCTTTTAAATATGCAAATGTGGGGAACGGCCTAAACTGGCAATCTGTTTTTTTAAGCATAACATTGCTAAAGACCATTTTATCCACATGCGTTATGCTATTTGAAACTTATATTTCCATCAAAAGTACATTTATAACCTGTTAAAGTTTGTTTAATAACTTAACAACTTCAGAAAATTGTGGTAAGTGAAAAATATTACATTTGATATAAGGCCTCACCCTAATTGAAAACCTCTATTTTTTGGCACAGGCTCATATAAAATTAACTTCTGTCCATTTTGCATAAGTCTGATACATGAAATATGCTTTCTGTTGCTTTAAATAGATGTTAACTTATACATAGAGACATTAAAAAGTGTTAGTTTTGGTATCTTTTGGTTTTTAGAAGCTCAAATTTGATAGTTTTAATTGTTTTAATTCAACGCCACAATTCAGCACCCAAAATTCACATATAAAAAATGCCACATTTTTTTTATTTGGTATCATATGGCTTTGAAACTTTGTAACATGTTTTATAATATACTAAGCTTGAATCATGCCAAGTTTTATTAGAATTGGTCAAGTTTTAGGCCCCTAATAGGCCCAAGACCACAATTAATGACCCCGCTTTTCGTTGTCCACGAATATAGTTCCTTTTAATTAGAGTGTATTTTTCCTTAATTTTTTTTCTTTCCTTTCCTCACTCATTCCTTTATTCTTTTTGGGTGGAAATGAAAGAAGAGAGGTCAAATAAATTTTTGGAGGTTGTATTTTAACTGATTTTGATATGGAATGAGTGATTAGGTCAAGTGCAAAAAGGTGATATTTACAGTTTTCGGAACATCTCTTGACTTGTCAATAGGGGTATGGATGTGTATTGGCTAAATTTGTAAAAGTGATTGCTTCAATCTTTCTGAATTTTGGATATATATTTGGACTAGGACAATACATTACACACACAAAAAATTGGACAAAAGTGCATGGTGCAATTTTTTTAATGATGCAAAAGGTTATAAAGAACTGATAGAGGAATTAATTGTGGTCTGTGGCCTAAGAGGTGCATTTCAGCAAATTTAGAATTTTTACTTTGGCATCTTTTCTGAATGATCTATTGGTATTGATTTGTCAAACTATATGAGAAGAAATGATTTTCACTTTCATTTGATAGAAATTTTGTGAAAAAGTCACTTTTCAGGTTAAATGCCTAAAATGTAGCTTTTTCACTTTTTTCACTATTTTTTCAAAAACAGCATGCTTAATTTCTCTCTGACAGTTTTTTTCTGATATCTATTTGTGTTTGTGGTATTTATTTCAGTTGTTTAACTTATTTGTGAACTCTGAACACAAAAAAAAGTAGATAAAAACATAAAAAGAGTGCAAAATGTGCTGTTTTAATAGTCTAAGTCTAACGGTCAGTATACGCAGCAGGTGAAATGTGAAGTTCTATGCACTTAAAAGTTGTATTCCAAAAGAGATTGCACTGAACCTACATCAAAAACATTTATTACTGGTTGCTTAACCATTTCTGTTTCACAGACTACCTTTACTTTCTTCTGTTCGATAGCTAGTGGTTTAAATATTGGCCTTTTGAGGCTGACATTTCATTCAGTTTTTAAACAGTAAAGTTAATAAACTTTGCATCAGACCATACTGTCTGCATATATAGTTGAAAGTGACAGTCTTGTTACATCCAGGCTCCATGTTTTATCATATCTGAGCACAGATTTTAGCAAAAAGAAGTATATCTCCATCTCCCATATCATTTATATGCTTTTAAATATGCAAATGTGGGGAACGGCCTAAACTGGCAATCTGTTTTTTTAAGCATAACATTGCTAAAGACCATTTTATCCACATGCGTTATGCTATTTGAAACTTATATTTCCATCAAAAGTACATTTATAACCTGTTAAAGTTTGTTTAATAACTTAACAACTTCAGAAAATTGTGGTAAGTGAAAAATATTACATTTGATATAAGGCCTCACCCTAATTGAAAACCTCTATTTTTTGGCACAGGCTCATATAAAATTAACTTCTGTCCATTTTGCATAAGTCTGATACATGAAATATGCTTTCTGTTGCTTTAAATAGATGTTAACTTATACATAGAGACATTAAAAAGTGTTAGTTTTGGTATCTTTTGGTTTTTAGAAGCTCAAATTTGATAGTTTTAATTGTTTTAATTCAACGCCACAATTCAGCACCCAAAATTCACATATAAAAAATGCCACATTTTTTTTATTTGGTATCATATGGCTTTGAAACTTTGTAACATGTTTTATAATATACTAAGCTTGAATCATGCCAAGTTTTATTAGAATTGGTCAAGTTTTAGGCCCCTAATAGGCCCAAGACCACAATTAATGACCCCGCTTTTCGTTGTCCACGAATATAGTTCCTTTTAATTAGAGTGTATTTTTCCTTAATTTTTTTTCTTTCCTTTCCTCACTCATTCCTTTATTCTTTTTGGGTGGAAATGAAAGAAGAGAGGTCAAATAAATTTTTGGAGGTTGTATTTTAACTGATTTTGATATGGAATGAGTGATTAGGTCAAGTGCAAAAAGGTGATATTTACAGTTTTCGGAACATCTCTTGACTTGTCAATAGGGGTATGGATGTGTATTGGCTAAATTTGTAAAAGTGATTGCTTCAATCTTTCTGAATTTTGGATATATATTTGGACTAGGACAATACATTACACACACAAAAAATTGGACAAAAGTGCATGGTGCAATTTTTTTAATGATGCAAAAGGTTATAAAGAACTGATAGAGGAATTAATTGTGGTCTGTGGCCTAAGAGGTGCATTTCAGCAAATTTAGAATTTTTACTTTGGCATCTTTTCTGAATGATCTATTGGTATTGATTTGTCAAACTATATGAGAAGAAATGATTTTCACTTTCATTTGATAGAAATTTTGTGAAAAAGTCACTTTTCAGGTTAAATGCCTAAAATGTAGCTTTTTCACTTTTTTCACTATTTTTTCAAAAACAGCATGCTTAATTTCTCTCTGACAGTTTTTTTCTGATATCTATTTGTGTTTGTGGTATTTATTTCAGTTGTTTAACTTATTTGTGAACTCTGAACACAAAAAAAAGTAGATAAAAACATAAAAAGAGTGCAAAATGTGCTGTTTTAATAGTCTAAGTCTAACGGTCAGTATACGCAGCAGGTGAAATGTGAAGTTCTATGCACTTAAAAGTTGTATTCCAAAAGAGATTGCACTGAACCTACATCAAAAACATTTATTACTGGTTGCTTAACCATTTCTGTTTCACAGACTACCTTTACTTTCTTCTGTTCGATAGCTAGTGGTTTAAATATTGGCCTTTTGAGGCTGACATTTCATTCAGTTTTTAAACAGTAAAGTTAATAAACTTTGCATCAGACCATACTGTCTGCATATATAGTTGAAAGTGACAGTCTTGTTACATCCAGGCTCCATGTTTTATCATATCTGAGCACAGATTTTAGCAAAAAGAAGTATATCTCCATCTCCCATATCATTTATATGCTTTTAAATATGCAAATGTGGGGAACGGCCTAAACTGGCAATCTGTTTTTTTAAGCATAACATTGCTAAAGACCATTTTATCCACATGCGTTATGCTATTTGAAACTTATATTTCCATCAAAAGTACATTTATAACCTGTTAAAGTTTGTTTAATAACTTAACAACTTCAGAAAATTGTGGTAAGTGAAAAATATTACATTTGATATAAGGCCTCACCCTAATTGAAAACCTCTATTTTTTGGCACAGGCTCATATAAAATTAACTTCTGTCCATTTTGCATAAGTCTGATACATGAAATATGCTTTCTGTTGCTTTAAATAGATGTTAACTTATACATAGAGACATTAAAAAGTGTTAGTTTTGGTATCTTTTGGTTTTTAGAAGCTCAAATTTGATAGTTTTAATTGTTTTAATTCAACGCCACAATTCAGCACCCAAAATTCACATATAAAAAATGCCACATTTTTTTTATTTGGTATCATATGGCTTTGAAACTTTGTAACATGTTTTATAATATACTAAGCTTGAATCATGCCAAGTTTTATTAGAATTGGTCAAGTTTTAGGCCCCTAATAGGCCCAAGACCACAATTAATGACCCCGCTTTTCGTTGTCCACGAATATAGTTCCTTTTAATTAGAGTGTATTTTTCCTTAATTTTTTTTCTTTCCTTTCCTCACTCATTCCTTTATTCTTTTTGGGTGGAAATGAAAGAAGAGAGGTCAAATAAATTTTTGGAGGTTGTATTTTAACTGATTTTGATATGGAATGAGTGATTAGGTCAAGTGCAAAAAGGTGATATTTACAGTTTTCGGAACATCTCTTGACTTGTCAATAGGGGTATGGATGTGTATTGGCTAAATTTGTAAAAGTGATTGCTTCAATCTTTCTGAATTTTGGATATATATTTGGACTAGGACAATACATTACACACACAAAAAATTGGACAAAAGTGCATGGTGCAATTTTTTTAATGATGCAAAAGGTTATAAAGAACTGATAGAGGAATTAATTGTGGTCTGTGGCCTAAGAGGTGCATTTCAGCAAATTTAGAATTTTTACTTTGGCATCTTTTCTGAATGATCTATTGGTATTGATTTGTCAAACTATATGAGAAGAAATGATTTTCACTTTCATTTGATAGAAATTTTGTGAAAAAGTCACTTTTCAGGTTAAATGCCTAAAATGTAGCTTTTTCACTTTTTTCACTATTTTTTCAAAAACAGCATGCTTAATTTCTCTCTGACAGTTTTTTTCTGATATCTATTTGTGTTTGTGGTATTTATTTCAGTTGTTTAACTTATTTGTGAACTCTGAACACAAAAAAAAGTAGATAAAAACATAAAAAGAGTGCAAAATGTGCTGTTTTAATAGTCTAAGTCTAACGGTCAGTATACGCAGCAGGTGAAATGTGAAGTTCTATGCACTTAAAAGTTGTATTCCAAAAGAGATTGCACTGAACCTACATCAAAAACATTTATTACTGGTTGCTTAACCATTTCTGTTTCACAGACTACCTTTACTTTCTTCTGTTCGATAGCTAGTGGTTTAAATATTGGCCTTTTGAGGCTGACATTTCATTCAGTTTTTAAACAGTAAAGTTAATAAACTTTGCATCAGACCATACTGTCTGCATATATAGTTGAAAGTGACAGTCTTGTTACATCCAGGCTCCATGTTTTATCATATCTGAGCACAGATTTTAGCAAAAAGAAGTATATCTCCATCTCCCATATCATTTATATGCTTTTAAATATGCAAATGTGGGGAACGGCCTAAACTGGCAATCTGTTTTTTTAAGCATAACATTGCTAAAGACCATTTTATCCACATGCGTTATGCTATTTGAAACTTATATTTCCATCAAAAGTACATTTATAACCTGTTAAAGTTTGTTTAATAACTTAACAACTTCAGAAAATTGTGGTAAGTGAAAAATATTACATTTGATATAAGGCCTCACCCTAATTGAAAACCTCTATTTTTTGGCACAGGCTCATATAAAATTAACTTCTGTCCATTTTGCATAAGTCTGATACATGAAATATGCTTTCTGTTGCTTTAAATAGATGTTAACTTATACATAGAGACATTAAAAAGTGTTAGTTTTGGTATCTTTTGGTTTTTAGAAGCTCAAATTTGATAGTTTTAATTGTTTTAATTCAACGCCACAATTCAGCACCCAAAATTCACATATAAAAAATGCCACATTTTTTTTATTTGGTATCATATGGCTTTGAAACTTTGTAACATGTTTTATAATATACTAAGCTTGAATCATGCCAAGTTTTATTAGAATTGGTCAAGTTTTAGGCCCCTAATAGGCCCAAGACCACAATTAATGACCCCGCTTTTCGTTGTCCACGAATATAGTTCCTTTTAATTAGAGTGTATTTTTCCTTAATTTTTTTTCTTTCCTTTCCTCACTCATTCCTTTATTCTTTTTGGGTGGAAATGAAAGAAGAGAGGTCAAATAAATTTTTGGAGGTTGTATTTTAACTGATTTTGATATGGAATGAGTGATTAGGTCAAGTGCAAAAAGGTGATATTTACAGTTTTCGGAACATCTCTTGACTTGTCAATAGGGGTATGGATGTGTATTGGCTAAATTTGTAAAAGTGATTGCTTCAATCTTTCTGAATTTTGGATATATATTTGGAC
The DNA here is from genome assembly GCF_965363235.1 of Mytilus galloprovincialis. Lineage (NCBI taxonomy): Eukaryota > Metazoa > Mollusca > Bivalvia > Mytilida > Mytilidae > Mytilus > Mytilus galloprovincialis. The sequence goes on from NC_134849.1 coordinate 44,134,760, forward strand.
TAGGACAATACATTACACACACAAAAAATTGGACAAAAGTGCATGGTGCAATTTTTTTAATGATGCAAAAGGTTATAAAGAACTGATAGAGGAATTAATTGTGGTCTGTGGCCTAAGAGGTGCATTTCAGCAAATTTAGAATTTTTACTTTGGCATCTTTTCTGAATGATCTATTGGTATTGATTTGTCAAACTATATGAGAAGAAATGATTTTCACTTTCATTTGATAGAAATTTTGTGAAAAAGTCACTTTTCAGGTTAAATGCCTAAAATGTAGCTTTTTCACTTTTTTCACTATTTTTTCAAAAACAGCATGCTTAATTTCTCTCTGACAGTTTTTTTCTGATATCTATTTGTGTTTGTGGTATTTATTTCAGTTGTTTAACTTATTTGTGAACTCTGAACACAAAAAAAAGTAGATAAAAACATAAAAAGAGTGCAAAATGTGCTGTTTTAATAGTCTAAGTCTAACGGTCAGTATACGCAGCAGGTGAAATGTGAAGTTCTATGCACTTAAAAGTTGTATTCCAAAAGAGATTGCACTGAACCTACATCAAAAACATTTATTACTGGTTGCTTAACCATTTCTGTTTCACAGACTACCTTTACTTTCTTCTGTTCGATAGCTAGTGGTTTAAATATTGGCCTTTTGAGGCTGACATTTCATTCAGTTTTTAAACAGTAAAGTTAATAAACTTTGCATCAGACCATACTGTCTGCATATATAGTTGAAAGTGACAGTCTTGTTACATCCAGGCTCCATGTTTTATCATATCTGAGCACAGATTTTAGCAAAAAGAAGTATATCTCCATCTCCCATATCATTTATATGCTTTTAAATATGCAAATGTGGGGAACGGCCTAAACTGGCAATCTGTTTTTTTAAGCATAACATTGCTAAAGACCATTTTATCCACATGCGTTATGCTATTTGAAACTTATATTTCCATCAAAAGTACATTTATAACCTGTTAAAGTTTGTTTAATAACTTAACAACTTCAGAAAATTGTGGTAAGTGAAAAATATTACATTTGATATAAGGCCTCACCCTAATTGAAAACCTCTATTTTTTGGCACAGGCTCATATAAAATTAACTTCTGTCCATTTTGCATAAGTCTGATACATGAAATATGCTTTCTGTTGCTTTAAATAGATGTTAACTTATACATAGAGACATTAAAAAGTGTTAGTTTTGGTATCTTTTGGTTTTTAGAAGCTCAAATTTGATAGTTTTAATTGTTTTAATTCAACGCCACAATTCAGCACCCAAAATTCACATATAAAAAATGCCACATTTTTTTTATTTGGTATCATATGGCTTTGAAACTTTGTAACATGTTTTATAATATACTAAGCTTGAATCATGCCAAGTTTTATTAGAATTGGTCAAGTTTTAGGCCCCTAATAGGCCCAAGACCACAATTAATGACCCCGCTTTTCGTTGTCCACGAATATAGTTCCTTTTAATTAGAGTGTATTTTTCCTTAATTTTTTTTCTTTCCTTTCCTCACTCATTCCTTTATTCTTTTTGGGTGGAAATGAAAGAAGAGAGGTCAAATAAATTTTTGGAGGTTGTATTTTAACTGATTTTGATATGGAATGAGTGATTAGGTCAAGTGCAAAAAGGTGATATTTACAGTTTTCGGAACATCTCTTGACTTGTCAATAGGGGTATGGATGTGTATTGGCTAAATTTGTAAAAGTGATTGCTTCAATCTTTCTGAATTTTGGATATATATTTGGACTAGGACAATACATTACACACACAAAAAATTGGACAAAAGTGCATGGTGCAATTTTTTTAATGATGCAAAAGGTTATAAAGAACTGATAGAGGAATTAATTGTGGTCTGTGGCCTAAGAGGTGCATTTCAGCAAATTTAGAATTTTTACTTTGGCATCTTTTCTGAATGATCTATTGGTATTGATTTGTCAAACTATATGAGAAGAAATGATTTTCACTTTCATTTGATAGAAATTTTGTGAAAAAGTCACTTTTCAGGTTAAATGCCTAAAATGTAGCTTTTTCACTTTTTTCACTATTTTTTCAAAAACAGCATGCTTAATTTCTCTCTGACAGTTTTTTTCTGATATCTATTTGTGTTTGTGGTATTTATTTCAGTTGTTTAACTTATTTGTGAACTCTGAACACAAAAAAAAGTAGATAAAAACATAAAAAGAGTGCAAAATGTGCTGTTTTAATAGTCTAAGTCTAACGGTCAGTATACGCAGCAGGTGAAATGTGAAGTTCTATGCACTTAAAAGTTGTATTCCAAAAGAGATTGCACTGAACCTACATCAAAAACATTTATTACTGGTTGCTTAACCATTTCTGTTTCACAGACTACCTTTACTTTCTTCTGTTCGATAGCTAGTGGTTTAAATATTGGCCTTTTGAGGCTGACATTTCATTCAGTTTTTAAACAGTAAAGTTAATAAACTTTGCATCAGACCATACTGTCTGCATATATAGTTGAAAGTGACAGTCTTGTTACATCCAGGCTCCATGTTTTATCATATCTGAGCACAGATTTTAGCAAAAAGAAGTATATCTCCATCTCCCATATCATTTATATGCTTTTAAATATGCAAATGTGGGGAACGGCCTAAACTGGCAATCTGTTTTTTTAAGCATAACATTGCTAAAGACCATTTTATCCACATGCGTTATGCTATTTGAAACTTATATTTCCATCAAAAGTACATTTATAACCTGTTAAAGTTTGTTTAATAACTTAACAACTTCAGAAAATTGTGGTAAGTGAAAAATATTACATTTGATATAAGGCCTCACCCTAATTGAAAACCTCTATTTTTTGGCACAGGCTCATATAAAATTAACTTCTGTCCATTTTGCATAAGTCTGATACATGAAATATGCTTTCTGTTGCTTTAAATAGATGTTAACTTATACATAGAGACATTAAAAAGTGTTAGTTTTGGTATCTTTTGGTTTTTAGAAGCTCAAATTTGATAGTTTTAATTGTTTTAATTCAACGCCACAATTCAGCACCCAAAATTCACATATAAAAAATGCCACATTTTTTTTATTTGGTATCATATGGCTTTGAAACTTTGTAACATGTTTTATAATATACTAAGCTTGAATCATGCCAAGTTTTATTAGAATTGGTCAAGTTTTAGGCCCCTAATAGGCCCAAGACCACAATTAATGACCCCGCTTTTCGTTGTCCACGAATATAGTTCCTTTTAATTAGAGTGTATTTTTCCTTAATTTTTTTTCTTTCCTTTCCTCACTCATTCCTTTATTCTTTTTGGGTGGAAATGAAAGAAGAGAGGTCAAATAAATTTTTGGAGGTTGTATTTTAACTGATTTTGATATGGAATGAGTGATTAGGTCAAGTGCAAAAAGGTGATATTTACAGTTTTCGGAACATCTCTTGACTTGTCAATAGGGGTATGGATGTGTATTGGCTAAATTTGTAAAAGTGATTGCTTCAATCTTTCTGAATTTTGGATATATATTTGGACTAGGACAATACATTACACACACAAAAAATTGGACAAAAGTGCATGGTGCAATTTTTTTAATGATGCAAAAGGTTATAAAGAACTGATAGAGGAATTAATTGTGGTCTGTGGCCTAAGAGGTGCATTTCAGCAAATTTAGAATTTTTACTTTGGCATCTTTTCTGAATGATCTATTGGTATTGATTTGTCAAACTATATGAGAAGAAATGATTTTCACTTTCATTTGATAGAAATTTTGTGAAAAAGTCACTTTTCAGGTTAAATGCCTAAAATGTAGCTTTTTCACTTTTTTCACTATTTTTTCAAAAACAGCATGCTTAATTTCTCTCTGACAGTTTTTTTCTGATATCTATTTGTGTTTGTGGTATTTATTTCAGTTGTTTAACTTATTTGTGAACTCTGAACACAAAAAAAAGTAGATAAAAACATAAAAAGAGTGCAAAATGTGCTGTTTTAATAGTCTAAGTCTAACGGTCAGTATACGCAGCAGGTGAAATGTGAAGTTCTATGCACTTAAAAGTTGTATTCCAAAAGAGATTGCACTGAACCTACATCAAAAACATTTATTACTGGTTGCTTAACCATTTCTGTTTCACAGACTACCTTTACTTTCTTCTGTTCGATAGCTAGTGGTTTAAATATTGGCCTTTTGAGGCTGACATTTCATTCAGTTTTTAAACAGTAAAGTTAATAAACTTTGCATCAGACCATACTGTCTGCATATATAGTTGAAAGTGACAGTCTTGTTACATCCAGGCTCCATGTTTTATCATATCTGAGCACAGATTTTAGCAAAAAGAAGTATATCTCCATCTCCCATATCATTTATATGCTTTTAAATATGCAAATGTGGGGAACGGCCTAAACTGGCAATCTGTTTTTTTAAGCATAACATTGCTAAAGACCATTTTATCCACATGCGTTATGCTATTTGAAACTTATATTTCCATCAAAAGTACATTTATAACCTGTTAAAGTTTGTTTAATAACTTAACAACTTCAGAAAATTGTGGTAAGTGAAAAATATTACATTTGATATAAGGCCTCACCCTAATTGAAAACCTCTATTTTTTGGCACAGGCTCATATAAAATTAACTTCTGTCCATTTTGCATAAGTCTGATACATGAAATATGCTTTCTGTTGCTTTAAATAGATGTTAACTTATACATAGAGACATTAAAAAGTGTTAGTTTTGGTATCTTTTGGTTTTTAGAAGCTCAAATTTGATAGTTTTAATTGTTTTAATTCAACGCCACAATTCAGCACCCAAAATTCACATATAAAAAATGCCACATTTTTTTTATTTGGTATCATATGGCTTTGAAACTTTGTAACATGTTTTATAATATACTAAGCTTGAATCATGCCAAGTTTTATTAGAATTGGTCAAGTTTTAGGCCCCTAATAGGCCCAAGACCACAATTAATGACCCCGCTTTTCGTTGTCCACGAATATAGTTCCTTTTAATTAGAGTGTATTTTTCCTTAATTTTTTTTCTTTCCTTTCCTCACTCATTCCTTTATTCTTTTTGGGTGGAAATGAAAGAAGAGAGGTCAAATAAATTTTTGGAGGTTGTATTTTAACTGATTTTGATATGGAATGAGTGATTAGGTCAAGTGCAAAAAGGTGATATTTACAGTTTTCGGAACATCTCTTGACTTGTCAATAGGGGTATGGATGTGTATTGGCTAAATTTGTAAAAGTGATTGCTTCAATCTTTCTGAATTTTGGATATATATTTGGACTAGGACAATACATTACACACACAAAAAATTGGACAAAAGTGCATGGTGCAATTTTTTTAATGATGCAAAAGGTTATAAAGAACTGATAGAGGAATTAATTGTGGTCTGTGGCCTAAGAGGTGCATTTCAGCAAATTTAGAATTTTTACTTTGGCATCTTTTCTGAATGATCTATTGGTATTGATTTGTCAAACTATATGAGAAGAAATGATTTTCACTTTCATTTGATAGAAATTTTGTGAAAAAGTCACTTTTCAGGTTAAATGCCTAAAATGTAGCTTTTTCACTTTTTTCACTATTTTTTCAAAAACAGCATGCTTAATTTCTCTCTGACAGTTTTTTTCTGATATCTATTTGTGTTTGTGGTATTTATTTCAGTTGTTTAACTTATTTGTGAACTCTGAACACAAAAAAAAGTAGATAAAAACATAAAAAGAGTGCAAAATGTGCTGTTTTAATAGTCTAAGTCTAACGGTCAGTATACGCAGCAGGTGAAATGTGAAGTTCTATGCACTTAAAAGTTGTATTCCAAAAGAGATTGCACTGAACCTACATCAAAAACATTTATTACTGGTTGCTTAACCATTTCTGTTTCACAGACTACCTTTACTTTCTTCTGTTCGATAGCTAGTGGTTTAAATATTGGCCTTTTGAGGCTGACATTTCATTCAGTTTTTAAACAGTAAAGTTAATAAACTTTGCATCAGACCATACTGTCTGCATATATAGTTGAAAGTGACAGTCTTGTTACATCCAGGCTCCATGTTTTATCATATCTGAGCACAGATTTTAGCAAAAAGAAGTATATCTCCATCTCCCATATCATTTATATGCTTTTAAATATGCAAATGTGGGGAACGGCCTAAACTGGCAATCTGTTTTTTTAAGCATAACATTGCTAAAGACCATTTTATCCACATGCGTTATGCTATTTGAAACTTATATTTCCATCAAAAGTACATTTATAACCTGTTAAAGTTTGTTTAATAACTTAACAACTTCAGAAAATTGTGGTAAGTGAAAAATATTACATTTGATATAAGGCCTCACCCTAATTGAAAACCTCTATTTTTTGGCACAGGCTCATATAAAATTAACTTCTGTCCATTTTGCATAAGTCTGATACATGAAATATGCTTTCTGTTGCTTTAAATAGATGTTAACTTATACATAGAGACATTAAAAAGTGTTAGTTTTGGTATCTTTTGGTTTTTAGAAGCTCAAATTTGATAGTTTTAATTGTTTTAATTCAACGCCACAATTCAGCACCCAAAATTCACATATAAAAAATGCCACATTTTTTTTATTTGGTATCATATGGCTTTGAAACTTTGTAACATGTTTTATAATATACTAAGCTTGAATCATGCCAAGTTTTATTAGAATTGGTCAAGTTTTAGGCCCCTAATAGGCCCAAGACCACAATTAATGACCCCGCTTTTCGTTGTCCACGAATATAGTTCCTTTTAATTAGAGTGTATTTTTCCTTAATTTTTTTTCTTTCCTTTCCTCACTCATTCCTTTATTCTTTTTGGGTGGAAATGAAAGAAGAGAGGTCAAATAAATTTTTGGAGGTTGTATTTTAACTGATTTTGATATGGAATGAGTGATTAGGTCAAGTGCAAAAAGGTGATATTTACAGTTTTCGGAACATCTCTTGACTTGTCAATAGGGGTATGGATGTGTATTGGCTAAATTTGTAAAAGTGATTGCTTCAATCTTTCTGAATTTTGGATATATATTTGGACTAGGACAATACATTACACACACAAAAAATTGGACAAAAGTGCATGGTGCAATTTTTTTAATGATGCAAAAGGTTATAAAGAACTGATAGAGGAATTAATTGTGGTCTGTGGCCTAAGAGGTGCATTTCAGCAAATTTAGAATTTTTACTTTGGCATCTTTTCTGAATGATCTATTGGTATTGATTTGTCAAACTATATGAGAAGAAATGATTTTCACTTTCATTTGATAGAAATTTTGTGAAAAAGTCACTTTTCAGGTTAAATGCCTAAAATGTAGCTTTTTCACTTTTTTCACTATTTTTTCAAAAACAGCATGCTTAATTTCTCTCTGACAGTTTTTTTCTGATATCTATTTGTGTTTGTGGTATTTATTTCAGTTGTTTAACTTATTTGTGAACTCTGAACACAAAAAAAAGTAGATAAAAACATAAAAAGAGTGCAAAATGTGCTGTTTTAATAGTCTAAGTCTAACGGTCAGTATACGCAGCAGGTGAAATGTGAAGTTCTATGCACTTAAAAGTTGTATTCCAAAAGAGATTGCACTGAACCTACATCAAAAACATTTATTACTGGTTGCTTAACCATTTCTGTTTCACAGACTACCTTTACTTTCTTCTGTTCGATAGCTAGTGGTTTAAATATTGGCCTTTTGAGGCTGACATTTCATTCAGTTTTTAAACAGTAAAGTTAATAAACTTTGCATCAGACCATACTGTCTGCATATATAGTTGAAAGTGACAGTCTTGTTACATCCAGGCTCCATGTTTTATCATATCTGAGCACAGATTTTAGCAAAAAGAAGTATATCTCCATCTCCCATATCATTTATATGCTTTTAAATATGCAAATGTGGGGAACGGCCTAAACTGGCAATCTGTTTTTTTAAGCATAACATTGCTAAAGACCATTTTATCCACATGCGTTATGCTATTTGAAACTTATATTTCCATCAAAAGTACATTTATAACCTGTTAAAGTTTGTTTAATAACTTAACAACTTCAGAAAATTGTGGTAAGTGAAAAATATTACATTTGATATAAGGCCTCACCCTAATTGAAAACCTCTATTTTTTGGCACAGGCTCATATAAAATTAACTTCTGTCCATTTTGCATAAGTCTGATACATGAAATATGCTTTCTGTTGCTTTAAATAGATGTTAACTTATACATAGAGACATTAAAAAGTGTTAGTTTTGGTATCTTTTGGTTTTTAGAAGCTCAAATTTGATAGTTTTAATTGTTTTAATTCAACGCCACAATTCAGCACCCAAAATTCACATATAAAAAATGCCACATTTTTTTTATTTGGTATCATATGGCTTTGAAACTTTGTAACATGTTTTATAATATACTAAGCTTGAATCATGCCAAGTTTTATTAGAATTGGTCAAGTTTTAGGCCCCTAATAGGCCCAAGACCACAATTAATGACCCCGCTTTTCGTTGTCCACGAATATAGTTCCTTTTAATTAGAGTGTATTTTTCCTTAATTTTTTTTCTTTCCTTTCCTCACTCATTCCTTTATTCTTTTTGGGTGGAAATGAAAGAAGAGAGGTCAAATAAATTTTTGGAGGTTGTATTTTAACTGATTTTGATATGGAATGAGTGATTAGGTCAAGTGCAAAAAGGTGATATTTACAGTTTTCGGAACATCTCTTGACTTGTCAATAGGGGTATGGATGTGTATTGGCTAAATTTGTAAAAGTGATTGCTTCAATCTTTCTGAATTTTGGATATATATTTGGACTAGGACAATACATTACACACACAAAAAATTGGACAAAAGTGCATGGTGCAATTTTTTTAATGATGCAAAAGGTTATAAAGAACTGATAGAGGAATTAATTGTGGTCTGTGGCCTAAGAGGTGCATTTCAGCAAATTTAGAATTTTTACTTTGGCATCTTTTCTGAATGATCTATTGGTATTGATTTGTCAAACTATATGAGAAGAAATGATTTTCACTTTCATTTGATAGAAATTTTGTGAAAAAGTCACTTTTCAGGTTAAATGCCTAAAATGTAGCTTTTTCACTTTTTTCACTATTTTTTCAAAAACAGCATGCTTAATTTCTCTCTGACAGTTTTTTTCTGATATCTATTTGTGTTTGTGGTATTTATTTCAGTTGTTTAACTTATTTGTGAACTCTGAACACAAAAAAAAGTAGATAAAAACATAAAAAGAGTGCAAAATGTGCTGTTTTAATAGTCTAAGTCTAACGGTCAGTATACGCAGCAGGTGAAATGTGAAGTTCTATGCACTTAAAAGTTGTATTCCAAAAGAGATTGCACTGAACCTACATCAAAAACATTTATTACTGGTTGCTTAACCATTTCTGTTTCACAGACTACCTTTACTTTCTTCTGTTCGATAGCTAGTGGTTTAAATATTGGCCTTTTGAGGCTGACATTTCATTCAGTTTTTAAACAGTAAAGTTAATAAACTTTGCATCAGACCATACTGTCTGCATATATAGTTGAAAGTGACAGTCTTGTTACATCCAGGCTCCATGTTTTATCATATCTGAGCACAGATTTTAGCAAAAAGAAGTATATCTCCATCTCCCATATCATTTATATGCTTTTAAATATGCAAATGTGGGGAACGGCCTAAACTGGCAATCTGTTTTTTTAAGCATAACATTGCTAAAGACCATTTTATCCACATGCGTTATGCTATTTGAAACTTATATTTCCATCAAAAGTACATTTATAACCTGTTAAAGTTTGTTTAATAACTTAACAACTTCAGAAAATTGTGGTAAGTGAAAAATATTACATTTGATATAAGGCCTCACCCTAATTGAAAACCTCTATTTTTTGGCACAGGCTCATATAAAATTAACTTCTGTCCATTTTGCATAAGTCTGATACATGAAATATGCTTTCTGTTGCTTTAAATAGATGTTAACTTATACATAGAGACATTAAAAAGTGTTAGTTTTGGTATCTTTTGGTTTTTAGAAGCTCAAATTTGATAGTTTTAATTGTTTTAATTCAACGCCACAATTCAGCACCCAAAATTCACATATAAAAAATGCCACATTTTTTTTATTTGGTATCATATGGCTTTGAAACTTTGTAACATGTTTTATAATATACTAAGCTTGAATCATGCCAAGTTTTATTAGAATTGGTCAAGTTTTAGGCCCCTAATAGGCCCAAGACCACAATTAATGACCCCGCTTTTCGTTGTCCACGAATATAGTTCCTTTTAATTAGAGTGTATTTTTCCTTAATTTTTTTTCTTTCCTTTCCTCACTCATTCCTTTATTCTTTTTGGGTGGAAATGAAAGAAGAGAGGTCAAATAAATTTTTGGAGGTTGTATTTTAACTGATTTTGATATGGAATGAGTGATTAGGTCAAGTGCAAAAAGGTGATATTTACAGTTTTCGGAACATCTCTTGACTTGTCAATAGGGGTATGGATGTGTATTGGCTAAATTTGTAAAAGTGATTGCTTCAATCTTTCTGAATTTTGGATATATATTTGGACTAGGACAATACATTACACACACAAAAAATTGGACAAAAGTGCATGGTGCAATTTTTTTAATGATGCAAAAGGTTATAAAGAACTGATAGAGGAATTAATTGTGGTCTGTGGCCTAAGAGGTGCATTTCAGCAAATTTAGAATTTTTACTTTGGCATCTTTTCTGAATGATCTATTGGTATTGATTTGTCAAACTATATGAGAAGAAATGATTTTCACTTTCATTTGATAGAAATTTTGTGAAAAAGTCACTTTTCAGGTTAAATGCCTAAAATGTAGCTTTTTCACTTTTTTCACTATTTTTTCAAAAACAGCATGCTTAATTTCTCTCTGACAGTTTTTTTCTGATATCTATTTGTGTTTGTGGTATTTATTTCAGTTGTTTAACTTATTTGTGAACTCTGAACACAAAAAAAAGTAGATAAAAACATAAAAAGAGTGCAAAATGTGCTGTTTTAATAGTCTAAGTCTAACGGTCAGTATACGCAGCAGGTGAAATGTGAAGTTCTATGCACTTAAAAGTTGTATTCCAAAAGAGATTGCACTGAACCTACATCAAAAACATTTATTACTGGTTGCTTAACCATTTCTGTTTCACAGACTACCTTTACTTTCTTCTGTTCGATAGCTAGTGGTTTAAATATTGGCCTTTTGAGGCTGACATTTCATTCAGTTTTTAAACAGTAAAGTTAATAAACTTTGCATCAGACCATACTGTCTGCATATATAGTTGAAAGTGACAGTCTTGTTACATCCAGGCTCCATGTTTTATCATATCTGAGCACAGATTTTAGCAAAAAGAAGTATATCTCCATCTCCCATATCATTTATATGCTTTTAAATATGCAAATGTGGGGAACGGCCTAAACTGGCAATCTGTTTTTTTAAGCATAACATTGCTAAAGACCATTTTATCCACATGCGTTATGCTATTTGAAACTTATATTTCCATCAAAAGTACATTTATAACCTGTTAAAGTTTGTTTAATAACTTAACAACTTCAGAAAATTGTGGTAAGTGAAAAATATTACATTTGATATAAGGCCTCACCCTAATTGAAAACCTCTATTTTTTGGCACAGGCTCATATAAAATTAACTTCTGTCCATTTTGCATAAGTCTGATACATGAAATATGCTTTCTGTTGCTTTAAATAGATGTTAACTTATACATAGAGACATTAAAAAGTGTTAGTTTTGGTATCTTTTGGTTTTTAGAAGCTCAAATTTGATAGTTTTAATTGTTTTAATTCAACGCCACAATTCAGCACCCAAAATTCACATATAAAAAATGCCACATTTTTTTTATTTGGTATCATATGGCTTTGAAACTTTGTAACATGTTTTATAATATACTAAGCTTGAATCATGCCAAGTTTTATTAGAATTGGTCAAGTTTTAGGCCCCTAATAGGCCCAAGACCACAATTAATGACCCCGCTTTTCGTTGTCCACGAATATAGTTCCTTTTAATTAGAGTGTATTTTTCCTTAATTTTTTTTCTTTCCTTTCCTCACTCATTCCTTTATTCTTTTTGGGTGGAAATGAAAGAAGAGAGGTCAAATAAATTTTTGGAGGTTGTATTTTAACTGATTTTGATATGGAATGAGTGATTAGGTCAAGTGCAAAAAGGTGATATTTACAGTTTTCGGAACATCTCTTGACTTGTCAATAGGGGTATGGATGTGTATTGGCTAAATTTGTAAAAGTGATTGCTTCAATCTTTCTGAATTTTGGATATATATTTGGACTAGGACAATACATTACACACACAAAAAATTGGACAAAAGTGCATGGTGCAATTTTTTTAATGATGCAAAAGGTTATAAAGAACTGATAGAGGAATTAATTGTGGTCTGTGGCCCTCTCAGTTCATCATTTAGTGCTGCTAAAATGGGATTCTTTAGAGGGGCAGAACCAGACATTTTAATACAGGGGAGTTCCAGCAATACCTTGTTCATCAGTGGTATTTTATACATGTATATACATGTATCAATATGGCAATATTTTAATGGGTCTTACATCTATTGTTTTTACCTTATTTTGACAAAATTGAACCATACTGGATGCTAAAAGCGAATTATTATTTCACTATTTTCATTTGATTAATGATAGAGCCAAAAAAATATATTAGATTTTTTATATCTTTGTCCCCTTTATCATATACAAGGCCAACAAGCATAAGCCTTTCAAAAAGGGCTAGTCCACTCTTAGCTGATGAAAATTGAAAGTGCTCTCGCTTTGTAGATTAATTCATTTACTAGAATAGCCACGTGCATCAATCAACAAATTTTACCACACACGTGAGGTCACACGTTATCAAGTAGTATACATGTATATCGTTTAATGTTGTTGTTTACGAAACTCCTGAAGATTCGACTATTTATAGATAAAAGTTACCTGTGTACTAATATCATGAATATGCATGATTAATGACCAGGCAAAATCTAATTGCTAAAATAGACAGGACAAATCCTATACTCTACGGTTTGGAGGACATTTACTAGGTTAGGATTGTCTCCCTGTTTTGATTAATGTGTAGTAGCACTTTCTAGGCTTATCAAACATAATCGTTCTTCTGAGGTGGATTGGTTTTTATGTCTTGACAAAATCAGGACCACAACAGTGTTCATTACGGGGTACCTGGGAGGATACACTTAAGACCAGGGAATGAATTGCATGACAGGTGCCACATGTGGAGAAGGATCTGCTTCCCCTTCTGGAGCACCTGAGATCACCCCTAGTTTTTGGTCGGGTTCATGTTGTTAATTGTTTAGTTTTCTATGTTGTGTCATGTGTACTATTGTTTGCCTGTTTGTCTTTTTAATTTTTAGCCATCATGCGTTGTCAGTTTATTTTCAATTTATGAGTTTGACTGTCCCTTTGGTATCTTTCGTCCCTCCAAAGTCATAAAGGAACTCTTTAACCTGACAGGATTGAAGAAGACTCACACTACTAGTTACCATCCTCAGGGCAGTGGTGTACAAGAGGTTTAACTACATACTACTGTAAATACAGAAATTATTGCGAAAAATGCAACAGGGTTATAATCACAATTATAACTTAAATTTGCATTTTTTAAATTTTTTATATGAATTTAACCGGATTTTTCTCAATTTCGCAAAATTTTTTGTTCAAAATGACAAAAATAATAAATGCAGGCAATAATTTTTGAATTTACAGTACTTGATGAGATAGGGCATTATGGCATTCTAGAATTATCAAATATATCTTACTTGCAGGATCGAGAGAAATGGCATTGAACGTAATCCCACTGGGTTCATGGCCAACATACTGATGAACTGTTTCTTGATTTAATTCCTCTTGAACTAGGGCATACACTAGTGGTTTACTAGTTGACTGTAAGCAAAATGGTACATTATAGTTCCCAACAGAATGCCTAAAAATAGAATAATGATACATTATAGTTCCCAACAGAATGCCTAAAAATAGAATAATGGTATTATAGTTCCCAGCAGAATGCCTAAAAATAGAATAATTGTACATTATAGTTCCCGACAAAATGTCTAAAAATAGAATAAAAATCTATGTGAATAGTCCTGATTTTTTTGTAATAGACATTTTTTTATAATGGCTCTGGGTTTTTTTCATAATGGCCCTGTTGATTAAAAATGCCCTGTTTATTCCTTATGGTCCTGTATTAAATAATGGCCTGTATTAATGTAAGAAACGGTTTTGCTTTTATCAATAACTTAAGGGGAAATTTTTATACATTATGCACAAAACTGGTTAAATGGTTAAAGGCCCCCAAAATGAAAAATATGAAAAAATCAATTGAGAAAACTAAGGGCCTTATAAATAACAAAATAATTTACGAAAAAAAATGTATTACAAACATGAACCAACAACAACCACTTAACTACAGGCACCTGACTTAAGACAGGCACACAAATAATGTGACTGGGTTAAACATGTTTGTAAGCCCTCAATACCATCCCCCCCCCTCCCAAAAAAAAATAAAAATAAAAAAAATAATATTAAAACCTGGGACAGTGGTGTGGCAGCACATAATAAAAACAAACAGTTGAAAAAGTAACATTTTTGTATCTGGAATAATTATTATATTCCTTTAATAGAAAATTTAAATCCCTAAGATATTTGAAAGATTATTATCAACTTTAATTATCTGAGTCAGGTATTTTAGGTGTCATTTAAATGTTTACATATTAATGTCATATCACCTGAATCAGGTATCGACATGTCCTTATTTACCTCCTGGTAAGGTGGACATTTTTAAATCAGTGAAGGAAAATAAATTTTAAAAAGTCGATACTCACAGCTGATGTAAATTTTGTCATTACAACTTCAAGAGGTATTTATTTAAATCTTAACTATACTGTCAAATGCTTTGTTTGGTATATTGAATGAAGAGGTGTTTCTTGAATTAAGATTCCATAGACATAATATGCAGGATATGCAAAAATGGACACAATATTCTCTCTTGATACAGATCTGAATTTGAAATGTGATTAAATATTTTACACATAATAGGTTTCTGACACAGAATAACTGTAGTCAAAGAACTTGAAATTGGTTATATAATTTGAATTTATATACTTTTTGCTTTCGTGCAATACACTTTACTGTTGCAAATTGACCCCCTAACCCCCCCCCCTCCCCACTCAAAAAAAAAATTAACCCCCTTTGTCAAACATACACAAAATTATATTTTAAATGTATTTGTATTACCTCCCTTACACTACTTTTAAATTGTCTTAATTGTCCATTAACCAGAAAAACCCACTGGGCATTTTTTGCCCCCTAATTAATGGTTTCAGCCACACACTCCCCCCCCCCCCTAATAATTTCTTAATTTACTGTATTTAATAATAAATATTCCTTTATGTGCCAATTTTAGAGATAAATCTACCAGGGGATGAAATCTAAGATATTAACTTACTACCGGTATTTCTGTGTTGCAAGGATCCCAAATACAAAATATACATGTAGTTATCCTATTACTCATAATAAGTGAGTATTTCACACAATGAAAAAGTTATATTGTTATATAAGGAATTTGCATACATGGTATGAAGCATAAAGTCTTCTAATGTCAGAAATATATACAAATAATTTACAATGTCACCACCGCTGCCATGATTGTTATACCTATGGCTCTGATACTTTCCTCGCAGTGGAGACAAAAACAACTGTTCTATTATAACAATCGTTTCCATGCAAATTATACATCTTTCTATGTGTAGCAGGAGAAACTAAATTAATTGGTTACACCATCAGACAAAATATCATGTCTTCAGATAATCAGGACTATTTACCATCTAATAAGTCTAGTTAGTTTTCATTTTCCAATTAGTAATTCTTGCAGATCTTCATACAGAGTGAAATGTGTCAGCTATGTGTATACAACACTAAATAATATGTTTAAACATTCAAACTTGGAATGATTATTCATTTAATAGGTAATTTGTTAAATAAAAACACAGTGACCTATATTACAGTGTAAATTGGCAATTGTATTTGACAAAACTTCTAAGAATTTTGGTCCTCAATGCCCTTCAACTTTGTACTTTATTTGGCCTTTTTAACTTTTTTGGATTCGAGCGTCACTGATGAGTCTTTTGTAGATGAAACACGTGTCTGGCGTAGATACTAAATTTAGACCTGGAATCTATGATGAGTTTATTTGGCATGACTTCTATATCAAGTATTTTGGTCTGTGAACAAGATACTGTAATATACAAATTTGTCCAGTAATGGCAGACAAAAAGAGATAAGGTGTATTTAGGTCCCTGACATGACAAGGTGTATTTAGGTCCCTGACATGACAAAATGTAAAACATTTCTAACAAGAAAACCAACAGCATAATTTATCTTGTATATGTTCAGGTCATGGCGTCCAATAAACCTATACCATGTGGACCCTGCCAAGAAGGAAAGGTAAACAATGAAGCTAACATCTGGTGTAACAACTGTGATGAAGGATTATGCTCTACATGTTCCAGTCATCACAAACGATCCAGAGGAACACGTAATCATAAGACTATTGATATCAAAAGCTATAAACAATCCATTCCTGTTATTAAGACTGAATGTGACAAACATGGTCAACAACTCAACTTGTATTGCCCCAGTCATTTAATCCCTTGCTGTGATAAATGTATTTCCACTAGTCATTCAAAATGTTCTGGAATAAAAAGTTTAGCTAGTGTTGTGGAGATAACAAAAATTGAAGAGTCCACACAGTCCATAGAAAGACAAATTGACTCCATCAAACATTTTCTGGAAAAATTGATTGAAGACAAATCTATAAACATTAGAAGAGGTGAACAAGAAAACAAAAACATCCAAAAACTTATTATTAATATTCGCAAGAAAATAAATAATCATTTTATCAATTTGGAGAAGAAGTTTTGCAATGAAGCAGATGCCATCTTGAATCAGGAAAAATCTAAAGCAACAGATTTCATGACTGAAATTAAGGGAAAACAGAGAAAATTACAGGAAATGAAAGACCACTTACACACAGTCATATCTAACGATTCAAAACTACAATCATTTTTAGGAGTACATCAGATTGAACAACAAGTACACCAGTGTCAACGATATGTTGAAGATCTTGAAAGTGATGACAGGGCAAAAGAATTTGACGTCAAAATGAAACAAAATGATGAAATACAAGTAATTCAAAGTAAGTTAGAATCATTGGAAAATCTTGGAGAAATAATGGTTGTTAAAACTGATATGGACTGGAATAAAGATACAAGTGTGAGGAGGAAAGCACAAGTAGAATCACAAGAACAATCGAACATAAATAACATGACAATGAATATTGAGAAAAATATAGTGATCAACAATAAGATGTTGATTAGTGACATGATCTGTCTGATGGATGGAAGATTTATAGTAGTCGAAAGAGAAAGTGAAGTTAACCTACTTACTTCATATGGCAACCTTGAAAAACAGGTTCCTATATCTGGTAAGGCCATCAGTGGCACACAGATCAATCAGAACACTATTGCCATAACTTATCCTTATGAGAAAGCCATTAAGATCTTCAATATGGACAGTAAAACAGTTACAAAAGTTATCACATTAGACAAAGCATGCTATGGTTTATCATTCTCTAATAATTCTCTGGTTGTAGGTTTGAGCAGTGCTGAAATCCGTATTATAGACTTAGAAGGAAACACACTGAAATCAATACAAGTTCAGAGTGAATCAGAACTGTGCAACCTTGTTTACTGTAATGACAGAGTAATCTATAGTGACTATAATGGTAATGCCGTTTACTGTGTGGATGGATCAGGTAAACAGCTCTGGCAATATAAACAGGATTTAAAAGGACCAGAGGGACTTTGTACAGATACTTATGGTAACATTATTGTAGCAGACTCTTTCTCTGTTAGCATAAAAGTAATATCTAAAGATGGACAGAATAGAAAAGTATTAATAAGTGGAAAGAACGGACTAAAGAATCCTCAGTGTATTTGTTTTAAACATAATGAGTCTTCAGGTTATATTTGTGATCGCTATGGCAAATACTTAGTAAAGTTTAATTTATCTTCGAGATAAAATATGGACTAAGAAGTCAAATGATCATGTACTACAACAAACTGCATATATTCTTTTATCATATAAAGTTACACTTAAATTTGAATTGCAGATAATGCCCAGGTATAAGAATTATGCAATAGTATTTATCATTTCAAGCAAATTTATGATATTGTAACTTAATTTAACCTAATAAAGAGATTTAGATGAATATATCTATATATACCACTGATTTACCAAATTAAATAGACCATCCTTTTTATACATATTTTGTGTTTTGATCTTTCTTTTGGAAAAAAATGAATCTCTTATTATAATCATATATCTTTACGAAATAATTGACAGAACCATTCTATGAATTTAGAGATCTGCACCATCACTAAACCCAAAGTGATCACATTGATCTAGCAAGATTGAATAAAAAATCTCCATCAGTTCAGTTCAGACAAATGCCTGAATTTATGAATGGTTATTTGGATACACAGTTAAATTCTATAATTAAATTTGTCATTTTACATCAGGGGAGGGGAATGCCAATACTCCATGGCTGAAAATTGACATAGGGGTTACAAAAGGTTGTGAAATCTAAAAATAAAAACAATTATCGCTTTTTAATGAAATTTTCCTTTGATCTTACTGACTGAAAATTTCCTTTCTCAGCACAGTAGAGTAATATGAAAATTTAAGGATAGAAATAAAGGGCGCACATGCTTGTTGTCAATGAAATTAAAAACATCGTCATAGGTAAAATAGTGATGAACAGATTATCATTGGTCATGTCAACTTAATTGCTGTTCTCACTTTGAAAGTGAGAAAAGCAGTCTTGTTGAGATGATCAACGATAATCTATAAGTAGCAATTACAAGCGAGTAACCTGAAATAACTTTAAAAAAATTTTGGTCTGAAAATAGTATTACCTTTGCCCGTCTATTGTGCAGATAGATATTCCCCAATCATCAGGGCTGTACCTGGCCAACTGTGGTATATAATTGGCTACCTGTTAAAATATTTTACATTTTCATGTTTTTCAATTACAAGTAAATATCTGTTAATTCAGAAAATTTTTGGATGCTTTAATTAATATGTAAAATTCTACAGGGTTTTCATCGCAATAATTAAAACTTGAATTTTGAAATTTTTTATATGAATCAAACAGGATTTTTTGAATATCGCAAAAATTAAAATCACATTTTAGTTCAATTCAATTCACTATTTTATTGCCATAAATAAATATCTAAACTTTAGTCTTAAATGACAAAATCAAGTCTAAAATCGCAATAATAAATGCACACAATAATTTCTGAATATACAGTTAGATATGCAAATTGCAAAAAATCAGTTATAAATGAGGATAATTAAATTTCTAAAATCAATTCTTACTAAAGTAATGGAACTGTCAAGATTTATTTTATTTACTTTAAAATTACTACGAACAGTCAAAATGACATAATTACCTACTAAGTTAGCATGTTTAACACAGCCAAATTCTGTATGTGCCTGTCCAAAGTCAGAAGTTTGTAATTCAGCGGTTAACACTATGTATATCATGTATGTTTTTCATTTATTGTTTTGTACATAAATTAGGCCATTAGTTTTATGATTGAATTGCTTTACATTTGTTACTAATAATTCAATACTGTGGATTCATTTATTTTCGTGGGTATCAATTTTCGTGGATTGAGAAAAACTTGCATGATCGTGGATATTTCAATTCATAGTTTCAGCAAAGTCTGTATTCATGCCTTTAGAAAATATGTCATTCCTTAAATATTTGAATTTGTGGTTCCTCTGTACCCACGAAATCCACAAAAATTGGTATCCAACGAATATTAATGAATCCACAGTACGGGTTTTGTTCATTGTTGAAGGCTGTACAGTGACCTACAGTTGTTAACTTTTACTTCATTAGGTCTCTGGTGGATAGTTGTCACAGAAGCTGATTTAACATAAAATTCTTGATATCTCCTTCTGACAAATTTTGAAATTTCTTTCAAATCGTCTTCTGCGGCACCTCCTTCATATTTGTTATGTGGGACGTCATGATATCATGAATCTAAATTTAGCAAGATTTTTAATATTGATCATGAATATAAAATAAAAATAGAAACATAGCGTAAATATACATAGAAATATTGAAACAAGGCTTCGAATACATAAAATAACCTTTGAAACATGTAATTGTAATATCCAATGTAAACAGGAGAATGCTACACAAAAAGTCATATGAAATATTCTAGTATCTTAGATCCGAGACCACAATTATTTCTTAGTGTATTTCTTTTAGACAATAAATGCAAATAAAAAAATTCCACCTGTGATTTCTCAATAAATTTTTTAGTGTGTTTTTTTTTTTGGGACAAATTATATCAAAACTATAGAAAACTGCATCGACTCTCTTAAACTCAAAATATAGATAATTTTATGTTTAGGGGGTCTTGAAATGTTTTGACAGCTTCCGACATGCTAATTTTTAACAATTTTCAGCTGGACCAAATCCCTACTTTACTTTGCAATTCTGGACCCAATTTTCTGTACAGTGTAAGTTTACCCCCTACTTGTCATTTGAGGCATAAAACATTGAGAAATAAATTTAGAAATCAAGGGACAATAAATGTGGTCTCGGACTATATATAGTGTGTAGTGCATTTTGATTTAAGATTTAAGATTCATGCTCATAAATATTTTTCACAGCATATACTAACTTATCAGTTTCACAGCATATACTAACTTATCAGTGTGACCTGTTTAATAGGATTTATAACTTGTATGATACCCATGCATAATAGTTTGATTATCTCCCCTTAAATTGACAAAATAAGTATCTATCTTATGAATAGTATCTTAACAATTTAAAAATATTTATAGAATGACGGTCCACACATATTTAAATATGAAAAGAACCCTTTATATTTGTTTTTCTTTGAAATCAATCACAATAACTAACAATAATATTATCAAAATATATTTAATGAGAATTAATTATAAATGTCAAGATATATAATGCAAAAAATAATAGTCTTGCCACATGTGACAAAAAGTAAAGTAGATATGTTTAGTATTTTTTAATACCATCCAGTTAGACAGAAAACTTATATTTTATTTGGTACACATAAATATACAAGACATTTATTTAGCATTTCAAATTGTTGCTTTATTCAATCAGTATATATGTAGTAGTCATTACGTCTTATTGTTGATTGAGTTTGACGAACAAATAATACTGCTATTGTTACATATTTTTACTTCTATCCCTTAAGCTTACATATGTGTATGTTCATGAATGTCATTGAAGCTTTTTATTAATCTATGATTTTAATTTACAGGCTTTGTATTGTATTTGCATATTTCATGATATTTGACTTACTGATCTGTTTTCAATTAATAAACATCTATATTTCAAGTTTCTCTTGGATTGTTTTCAGAACCCCAGTGAAGTATCTTATTCAATTATTGGAATACTGTGGACTCATTATTATTCGTTGGATACCAATTTTCTGGGATTTTGTCGGTACAGGTGAACCATGAATTTAAATGTCCAACAATCAACAAATTTTTCTTAGGCTTGTATGTAGAATTTGGCAAAACAATTAAATTATATCCACGAACATGCAAATTTTGCTCAATCCACGAAAATTGGTACCAACCAAAAAAAATGAATCCACAGTACCCAAGTTTACCCGAACACACATCAATGTCCACAACAAACAAGCAAAATTCCCACCTGGTCAGTATAACCTTACCCTGCCAGCACTATTACTCTTAGCTTTCCAATAAAGAACCTTACCCTGCCAGCACTATTACTCTTAGCTTTCCAATAAAAAACTTTACCCTGCCAGCAATTTTACTCTTCAATATAGCTTTCCAATATAGAACCTTACCCTGCCACCACTATTACTCTTAGCTTTCCAATAAAGAACCTTACCCTGACAGCACTATTACTCTTAGCTTTCCAATAAAGAACCTTACCCTGCCACCATTTTTACTCTTAGCTTTCCAATAAAGAACCTTACCCTGCCAGCACTATTACTCTTAGCTTTCTAAAAAGAACCTTACCCTGCCAGTACTATTACTCTTCGCTTTCCAATAAAGATCATCTATTTGTTGTCTAAACATAGGGAAATCTGGTATGATAAAATTGTTGTGGAAGGCTTTGGCTATCAAGACTATATTATCTGCTATACAACTGAAATAAACAAGTAGAATTAGAAGCTATTGTTAACTAATGATACCCTCTTTTAGTATTCTTTAAACAGGAAGTTAAAGAGGAATCAAATCACAACATATAACATAATTAATCGCATCAAGCTCAATAAGAAATTTGAGGAAGCTCTTATTTGTATATTTTCCCTAAAATAGTGTGACAAAAATGTTATGCATGGCCTGTATGTGTCAGTATAATACATGTGACGTTGAGATGAAGAACAGCAATAAAATCCCTGTTGCTTTGTTTTTTGTGTGTTTATTGCTGTTCATGTACTGATTTTTTTTGTGTCTTGGATGGATACCCCATATTCTTCTGGTTTTTTTTATGACATGTAAGTATTTGGTAAACAGAAAGTTGATATGGGATGAACCTGATTCTGAATTTGTGTCACATGGTATAGAATGCTGAAATGAAGCCTGAGAATAAATTTCAGGAAGTGATTATAAGAAGTTCCTTAGCAAATGCAACGAAATTTTAGTCTTAATTGTTTTACAGTTTGTCATGTCAGGGCCTGTATTTGGTACAATTTCTGCTCAATGTGAAGGCTATACAGTGACCTATATTTTCTTAACATCTACCTCCTTTGGTAACTTGTGGCTAGTTATCTCATTGGCAATCATACCAAATCCTCTTATTTTATATAAATGGGAGACAACTCAAAATTACAAAGCAAAGAGATAAGACGCTTTATTACTATACAAATATAAAATAGATTCTTAACACAATTACATTTCAAGTGGGTTTCCTTCCCCTTTAAATCATCATTCCCTTAGAGTTTCATTCACAAAACAGCCATTACTTTAGTTCTGTTAAAACTGAAACAATGTAAATAAATATGTATGGTTTTGTTTTTTCCCTTTATGCTTTTTGCTTTTTATCATATTTACTGTTTTAAATTTTAGTGTCTGATGAAAAGTTTATTCCAAAAACAGTCCCTGCACACTGTCTCTGACCCATATTTGTGATGTAAAATGCATGACTGAATAACCAAAATATCCCAAGATAACATCTAAAAGTCTATATAACTTACTCTTTAAATGTGTTTTTGTCAACAAACAAACCATGTAGGTCTGCCTGTGCTTGTACATTGTTCAAATTATCCATACTCTCTTTCAACCTTGGGTCAGAATCACGTAAACCATAATTTGCTATTGCCTGAAGAATGAAGAAAATAACAATTTTTCATACAATTGACCTAGTCCCAAGTCAGGAGCCTGTAATTAGGTGGTTGTCGTTTGTTTCTGTATTATATCATAATTGATTTTGGGGTGTATTGTTTTGTTAAGAAATGGTTGGTTTTCTTGTTTCAATAAAATTGAGAATGGAAATGGGGAATGTGCCAAAGAGACAACAACCCGACCATAGAAAAAAACAACAGCAGAAGGTCACCAACAGGTCTTCAATGTAGCGAGAAATTCCCGCACCTGGAGGCGTCCTTCAGCTGGCCCCTAAACAAATATATACTAGTTCAGTGATAATGAACGCCAAACTAATTTCCAAATTGTACACAAGAAACTAAAATTAAAATAACACAAGACTAACAAAGGCCGGAGGCTCAAGACTTGGGACAGGCGCAAAAATGCGGCGGGGTTAAACATGTTTGTGAGATCTCAACCATCCCCCTATACCTCTAGCCAATGTAGAAAAGTAAACGCATAACAATACGCACATTAAAATTCAGTTCAAGAGAAGTCTGAGTCTGATGTCAGAAGATGTAACCAAAGAAAATAAACAAAATGACAATAATACATAAATAACAACAGACTACTAGCAGTTAACTGACATGCAAGCTCCAGAATTCAATTAAACTGACTGAAAGATTATGATTTCATCATATGAACATCAGGCACAATCCTTCCAGTTAGGGGTTTAGTATCATACCATCATAAAAGAAGAACATAACCCGTGTCATGCCAACAACTGGTTTTTGAATAAATGTGTTTAGTTCCGATGCAAAGACCCTATAAGTGAATCAATATTAACGCCAAAATATGCATCTTTAATGACCTGACAACATTATCGTAACTATATCCCTTCTTAATAAGTCTATTCAAAGGTTTTATTAGTTTTTGAGGTGAATACTGACACCTTTCTGCTTTATAAAGAATATTTCCATAAAAAATTGGATGTGAAATACCTTCATCTCACGTATAAGAAGTCTGCATGTTGAGCTATATTTACGAATGATGTCCTTATACTGATGATAAATTTAGTAAATGTTTTGACTAGTTTGTGATATCGAAAACCCTGGTGTAATAATTTTTCAGTAATACATGTACATAAATTTCTCTCGTTCAAATCTAAAACATTGTAACATACACGAGCAAATCGTACAAGTTGAGATATATAAACACTGTAGACCACTTGCGAGTTCATCTGTCACCAGAAAAAACTCATCAATTATGAGCACCTTTATGACGTCATTTACCAGATAGAGGGGGTCGCCTGTATCCCTGCACTATTAACGTTCATCAAGTGCCTTAGTGATCGTCATTGTGCAGGATAAACTAGAAATAATTTTTGTTTTGTAGGTACTTAATTACAATTTCCTAATGACAGCAGTGTTGATTGTCAATTATTAGAATTTAATTTGCCGAATGATTCGTGCAATATAACATTATAGTTTCCTGACCACTGGCTCAACATTGGAACGGAAGTGACGATGCACCTAAACGCACGAATGATGTTCACTAAAACCAGAGTTTTTGACGGAAATGCATCGAACTCCAAAGTTGTCTATTGTTTTACATTTTGTTATGCAAGCTAAGGCTCTCTTATAGTTGACTATTTGGTAAGGGTTTT
Source organism: Mytilus galloprovincialis (assembly GCF_965363235.1). Classification (NCBI taxonomy): domain Eukaryota; kingdom Metazoa; phylum Mollusca; class Bivalvia; order Mytilida; family Mytilidae; genus Mytilus; species Mytilus galloprovincialis. Next base: position 44,159,777 of record NC_134849.1, read on the forward strand.
GCTCATTGTTGAAGTACAGTGATCATGAGCTGCTTACAACTGCATCATTTGGACTTGGTGGATAGTTGTCTCATATACATTTTATACCACTATACTTGATCTTCTTATTTTTATATGATCATGCTGAATAAAAAAACAATCGGATTAAAATAAAGATCATGTGTCTAAGTTTTGTTTTATACGAGGATCTGAAAACACTCAGCTCTACTTTCTGTTTTTAAAAACCTTTCAAGAATCCTCTGATTTTGTTGAATTAAAACACACCATCAAGAATTTGAAAGCTGAAATTTCATTGGCTGAAATAATAAATACCAGAAATTAAAGTAAAATGGAGTCTTGTCACATCCTAATGAGCAATGTTTGAACTCTTGATCTGTATTTTAATCAGATAGAATAAAAACAAGGAATTATTTGAATCTGGAAAATTGATGAGAAATTTAGAATGAAAACTAAACCAACTAAATAGGGTTAGCTGTGAGTCCATGGCTAAGGCCCAGTAAAGGGGGTTAATTAATTCATACTGAAATGATAGTGAAAGTAAAATTGACCTTAGCCAGGCTCACATGACTAACCCTATTTAGCATGTTTAGTTGGGTTAGTTTTCATCATACATTTTCGCCGCGATATAGCCTTTTTGTGCTAATGCGGTGTAAAGCAACCAACAATCAATCAATCATCATACATTTAAATTTCTAATCAATTTTCGAGAATTCAAAATTATTCCAGATTCAACTGATTTCTAGTTTAAACATGATAAAATGGCATTTCTTACAGTTCTAAATTTCTGCACGCTCAACCTGTCTCCATTATCACTAAGGTAATTAAACAACCGATCTTCAAAATTCTGTATTGCCCAGGATTCTCTACAAAATATAAAGTTCTATTTATTTTGAGTTGGTTTATTTATCTACACACAATTAATGATGTACCTCATGTTGATGAAGTTGATAATTCAAACAGACAAACTACAGGATGTGTTGCATAAATATAGATTCTACCACTGCATCGAGTGTAATACAATATTTATCCACTCGAGACAGTTAAATTTTTAAATTTAAAATGCGAGGCTTGCCCGAGCGTTTTAAATATTTAAAATTTAACTGTCGAGAGTGGATAAATATCGTATTACACGAGATTTGGTGGTAGAATCTGTTTCTCTAATGATTTTCTAACTTTATGCAGGCAACTTATTCCTTCTTTTCCTATGATCTGCAAAAAGATGTGTTCTTTCTATGTGACGTCATCGGGCATGGTCGCCTTTTTTCATGCCGTCACAATAGGAAATTCAGAGGAAAGCAAGAAAATTCGACGTCATAATCAAATTTTAATCAATGAAGTACTGAGATCAAGCGAACCACACGTTGATGAATTTTTTTTTTATACAATGGGTGCATAAAGGGATAAATTGACGAAGAATTAGAGAGAAATATATACATGTACATGTGTGTAAAAGTTACATGGATATACATGTATATATATATATTACAAAAAATGTTCAATTTTATTGTGAAATGTAAAAATGTGCAAACAACCCTGTATATCTGGTACCAATGTGCAGACAATACACACACAGGGGGATTTAATTTAAATATCACTCTGGATTGTGATCAGTGATTTACTCTAAAATATTGTCATGACACATATTTAAATCTTTGTCAAATATAACATTTTGCACACAGAAAGATATTTTGGAGTGAAATTAGAACACTGTTCATAAAAAACTTTACACCCCCAAAAAGAGATTTTAACTGACTTGCATGTGTATGTTAAAGCAGTGTCTAAAAGAAGAATAAAAATATAAAACACCATGCACAAGTTGTGTTGAAATCGTTTAGAAAAAAAAGTGCACATGAAAAACAATCTTGCTAGAAATTACCGTTCTTTTGGTAGTTCTCTTGATGCAAGAACTCTGTAAAAGATATATATAATATATTATCACAATTACAGTTACCATGGTGAAACAATTAAATCTTAGTTGAATAAATGTCTCATTTTAAGTAGATCGGGCATATATTACAATGCATACATGTCCCAAATCATGTCTCTGGCCTTTGTTAATTCTGTATGTTTTATAATTTAAGTTTATTTATATGTTTTAGTGACATTCATTTTGATTGAACTAGCTAGTACACATTTTATTTAGGGGACAGCTGAAACCCGCCTCTAGGTGCAGGATTTTCTTGCTATGTAAAGACCCATTGGTGGCCTACCGCTGTTTTCTGCTCTTTGGTCGGGTAACGTTGTTGTCTCTTTGATACATTTTCCATTTTCATTCTCAATTTCATGACCTGATCAAGCTATGTCTCTAAGTACTGGAAACAATAATGTTTTGTTATAAAAATGAAAGTTAGAAGGAGGAATCCTGAATGAATTACATGTATTAAAGTGTACCAAATTCTGGACCCTAATTTGGACCAACTTGAAACCTGAGCCCATAATCAAAAATCTACGTACATGTTTATATTCAGCATATTAAAGAACCCCAAGAATTCAATTTTTGTTAAAATCAAACTAAGTTTAATTTTGGACACTTTGGACCTTAATCATGTTAATGTACATTGTCAGATTGTAGACCAATTTGAAAATGGGATCAAAATTTAAGAATCTAAATACACTGTTAGAATCAGCATATCAAAGAACCCCAACATCAATCCCAACTTTTTTTTTTGTGGTCATAAACCTTGTGTTTAAATTTTATAGATTTCTATTTTCTTATACTAAAGTTATTGTGCGAAGACCACAAACTAGAGGCTCTCAAGAGCCTGTGTCGCTCACCTGTTAATGTGTTTACTGATGTCGGCCATCTTCGTTGGTAGGTGGGGTCATAAGACACTTTTTTTTAAATAGATACCCTAGTATTATGATTGTGGCCAAGTTTGGTTAAATTGGCCAAGGACGTTTTAGAAAAGATTTTTATACAAGTTACAAAAATGATGAAAAGTTGTTCAATATTGACTATAAAGGGCAATAACTCCTTAAGGGGTCCTCTAACAATTTTGATCATGCTGACTTATTTGTAGATCTTACTTTGCTGAACATTATTGCTGTTTACAGTTTATCTCTATCTATAATAGTATTCAAGATAATAACCAAAAACTGCAAAATTTCCTTAAAATCACCAATTTTAGGGCAGCAACCCAACAACAGGTTGTCTGATTCAACTCAAAATTTGTGAGGGGATATATCTTATTCTGATGGACATTTAAATCTTGAAAGATTTGCCCTAAATGTCTTAATTTCAAAGATATAAAGCAAAAACTGCATTTTACCACTATGTTCTAATTTTAGCCATGTCGGCCATTTTGTTTGGCATGCTGGGTCATCGGACACATTTTTTAAACTATAAACCACAATGATAATTGTGGCCAAGTTTGGTTAAATTTGGCAAAGTAGTTTTGGAGAAGAAGATTTTTAGAAAAGTTACAAAAAATGACGAAAAGTTGTTAAAAATTTACTATAAAGGGCAATAACTCCTTAAGGGGTCAACTGACAATTTTGGTCATGTTGACTTATTTGTAGGTCTTACTTTGCTGAACATTATTGCTGTTTACAGTTTATCTCTATCTATAATAGTATTCAAGATAATAACCAAAAACTGCAAAATTTCCTTAAAATAACCATTTCACAGGCAGCAACCCAACAACAGGTTGTCCTATTCGTCTGAAAATTTCAAGGCAGATAGATCTTGACCTGATCAACCATTTTACCCCGTGTCAGATTTGCTCTAAATGCTTTGGTTTTTGAGTTATAAGCCAAAAACTGCATTTTACCCCTATGTTCTATTTTTAGCCATGGCGGCCATCTTGGTTGGTTTGACGGGTCACGCCACACATTTTTTAAACTAGATACCCCAAGGATGATTGTGGCCAAGTTTGGTAGAATTTGGCCCAGTAGTTTCAGAGGAGAAGATTTTTGTAAAAGTTTACAGATGACGGACGCAGGACGACGGACGCCAAGTGATGAGAAAAGCTCACTTGACCTTTCAGGTCAGGTGAGCTAAAAATGCTTATTTGTGCCCATTTTTGGCCCCTAATTCCTAAACTGTTGGGACAATAAAAACCAAATTCATTCCCAACATTCATTTAGTGATTATGAACCTTTAGTTAAAATTCTATTGATTTCTATTTACTAATACTAAAGTTATTATCCAGAAATAATCTGTCTGCGGAAGATGCTGACGACGACATGATACCAATATGACCAATATATGACTAAAAAAAAATTTGTCATTCGAATAAAAACTAAAGGGTCAAAAGAGCCTGTGTTGCTCACCTTGGTCTATATATATGTGCATATAAAACAAAGGACAGGTGAGCTATAAAAATCCAATAAAAACATTGAATGTAAATGATCAATGATATGAACCTCAGGCTCTGAAGTCGTATATTATAGGACTTGTGCATGTTCTGTAAAATCTTGATGTCGTCAATGTCATTACATCTTGTTCATGCTATGATTGTAAAATCTTGGTGTCAGCAATGTCTCATAGCTATTTTTTAAGTCTGTGTAAAATTTAAAAGTCAGTCATCATCACTTTAGTTTGGCTACATTCTTTTGTATAATCATGGTGTTAGCAACGTTCAAGTTTTAGAAAAAGAGTCAATTTGCCACCCCTATATATACAGTTAAAGACTTTTTAATGGTCGTGTCATTGGTTTGCAGTCTCCTTTTTATATACTTAATAGTCATGATAGTAGAAAGGAAATCCAGGATTCATTCTTAAACTGATTCTAAACATGAAGAAACTAGCTAATTTCCTAATTTTTCATAATTCAATATTTCCTAGTGTGAGCAATACAACAAGCATATCTACAAGAACATATTTGCAATTATGTATAAATCATGATAAATATAGGCATAACTTACTTTTCCTCTTTTGCTGGAAACTGTGTATGGTAAGTGTTTGGATTGTTGGTACCTGTGTTGTACCAGTGTCTGTTTATTACAGAGTTACAAGAACCAACCAGTGTAAAACCATTCTTAGAATATCGTCCAAAGTTTTCAAGCTTGATTATTTTCTTTACAAAGGTTACATGTCGATGCATAGTACTAAATTAATAGTAGATTTTCGTCCAATGTTGTAAGCCAGTAGAAATGTTTTACGTTGAATCTAATTAAATCTGTCTTTTACATAAACAAAGGCAAGATTTTTCTGAAAGCACCTGTACAAACTATCATATAAGCAAGTTTTTCCACATGTAAATTAATTTTAGAGAAAAATGTCTTCTGTTAATATTTCAACAGGAAGTAGACTGGCTTTCTTGCAGTCTGGAAGTTTGCAATCGTATAGAAAATGTTGTTAGATGACAAGGGAAACTACTCATAACTTTGGAGGTGTGTACAAATACGGCATTTTAATTGGTTGATAAGTACATTTTTGTTTGAAGATGTCAACAAATACACGTGGAAAACCAAAACCCTTATATATGTATATGTGTATATAGCCTGGGGTCCTGGCTAATCTTGTCGACGCGCAGCTAGATTGGGCCGGATCCCAGGCTAATGTGTATAACTTTCTTATTTCAATAAACATGTACGAGGGTGTGAATAGGGTTATTAAATAGAGAATAATAATATAAAAATAACTTTATGATAACCGAGGGTTTTGATGGGGTTAAATGATTTAAAAAGAATAATGCCCTTAAAAATGAAGATTAGAAAATAACGGGCAAAAAAATGAAGATTAGAGAAAAAAGGGGTTAATTTTTTGAAGATTAGAGAAAAAAGGGGTGAAAATTAAATGTTTACAGAATAAAAGACCACCCCCCCCCCCCCCCATCCAAACCCTCATAACCGACCATAACACAAGTCCAAATAATTATGACTTCTTGCAACATTGTTATACTCATTTTCTTGAAAATTATATGCAAGTTAAATAATTTGTCAGAGGCGGATTAAGGGGGGGGGGGGCTTTTTAGGGGAAAAAATGGTTGCTTATATATATATATAGGGAATAACTGGAGCGTCCCTCTTAGGCAGTCAGTGGGCCCCCCGAAATCCTGGGCTTAAAAACACGAGATCCCAAGGTCCCGAATTCAAATAAATGAAATCCCGGCATCCCGAAATTTGAAAAAAAGAATTTCCGGATCCCGAAAGGGTCAATCCCAAAATCCCGAGTTTAAAAACACTTGATCCCGGAGTTCCGATAAAGGTCCTTTCCCCCTTCTTGAATGATTGACTGATAAGAAAACGTAGCCGGTAGGCATTTTCTCCAAGTTGCATTGACTTCCAAAAGGCTAATTTTTTGTCAATGAAATTGTTTAAAAATATCGTTTGTTTAAAATTTTAGAAAATATCAATGTAGTTTGAAAATGAATGATAAAAATCGACCAGGAGCTGTCTCGGGCTCCCGTAGAATGCTTTGCAGAAGATTACGTACTTTCTCCGAGTTGCCGCGTGGCTTCCAAAAGACTTTATGTTTTGAAATGGGAAACATGTCAAAGAGACAACAACCCGACCAAAGAGCAGACAACAGACGAAGGCTACCATTAAGTCTTTTGATTATATTGCTCAAATTTTGACACCATGATTGGTTAATGAGGGTCGTTAATGAAAATATTTTTTTTTAATATTTACTTTCCCTCTTGATAATTTCATTTTTTTGAGAATTTCGCAAGTTGGCATTGTTTACAGCAGATACATTGTATTATATGTCTCTGATGGCAGCTAAAGCTAGACACTGGCTTTCTGCTCTTATCTGGAAAAATAAACTGGTTTAATAAGGGTGTGTTTTTTTAATTGGGGTTAAAAGTTACAGTGCATGTGTTGATGGTCATTAGTTAGTACCATATTGTTGTCTCACCTGTGACAAAAGTCGTAGAATCCAAGACCTATATGGAGTAAAATCCAGTGGCTGTGGCGTCGTAAACGATTTGTAGAAAGCTTTATATTCCATAATGTAGAAGAGCTGACTGCATGCAATAGGTAGGTTTTGTCATAATAGAGGCCATTCGGGATGATGATCGGGAAAATTTCGACTGCCACTGGAAAATGATGGGATATTGGATTGGGACAGAAATTTTCCATTGCAACATGCCACCTACGGACCCCTCAAAGAGTTGATGCAAAGGTGTTTACACGAGGCATCGGTTTTAACGTCCCCATTCTGACCGGACGTGACTGCGAACTTGATACATCCCGCACAACCAAACGGACGCCCAACTTCGTTATACTGGCGATCGGGGGAAGACCAAGTGACCATATTTCATTTCCCCAGTCACCCTTGGGGAACTTTAAATTAGAAACAACAGAAATCCATATATGTGATCAAATTGATCGACATGTATCATCACAACCTGACACTTTTATACGATCTCGCGCTCAGTTTCTTCTTTGTAGTTTGGATATGAAAACAGGATTTTTGTGTAAAAGAAAAACCTCTAAACGTGTTGACAGTCTTTTAAGTTGTGCTTATTAATGTGAGTAATCATTTATCCATGCATAATCAAGTACTTATTGAAGTCAACACCTGTGCAATTAAGTAAAACAGTCACTGAAAAATTAGAATTTGAACTTGCTGTCAGTTTATTAATAACGATTGTTAGTGATGTAATTTGTTCTTCCATAAGAAAAAGCCTTTCTCATGTAGCACATCCTCTATATATACCGATCAATTTTACCCAAAGTTGTCTCTGATGCTTACCAAACTGCCAAACTCCAGAACTAACTAGATATTGTGACACCTTACAATTCAGACACAGTGGGGCCAAGGGATATGAATTATAGAGTTTAGCTCTGAACTCAATTTAGGGGATGCCATATCTGCTGCAGGAAAAATTGAAGTCTATATTAAGATTTTCAGAATTACACCAAGGTGTGTCTGAAAATATCAAGGATACATTAAAAGTAGAACAATTACTTCATCCTGCCACCAGTGCTCTTATGAACTATGTCCTCGTTTTGGTATTTCTATGGAAATGATGCCCGCATAGCTTGTTAATAGATATAGGAAGATGTGGTATGAGTGCCAATGATACAACACACCATCCAAGTGACAATTTATAAAAGTAAACCATTATAGGTCACGGTCCAGTGGCGGATCCAGAAATTTTCATAAGTGGGGGCCTACTGACTGACCTAAGAGGGGGCCCGCTCCAGTCACGCTTCAGTGATTCCCTATATAAGCAACCAAATTTTTACCCAAAAAGGGGGGGCCCGGGCCCCCCGCCCCCCCCCTAAATCCGCCTATGCGGTCCGGTCTTCAACACGGAGCCTAGGCTCAAAAGTTCATTTGATAGTTAATCGATGAAAAATAACACAAAGGCGCTTCTGAACCGTATATTGTCCCTAAAGATAACAAAAATTTGTAAATGTATGGCTATTACAAAATCAATCGTTTCTGTAGCAACATTCGCCCCGGCCATTACATTTGGGATTGGCAGTGCAGATACATCATGCATATGCATATGGGAATATGGGTCACGAACATTGATCGAAACGTTGTACTCACATTTCTTTTGTGTTTCCTATGCAAAGGTAAGACTATATCTGACGAGTTTGACCAAATCATGACGGTATTTACGCTCCAGATAGCATTTGTACTAAAAAACTGTGTTTGCTTTGAACAAACTCTGTCCTGCGCCGAACTTGTTCTTATTCTTATAAAAAAAAGGGAAGTGTCTTGTAATGCTAATACGCGTACTGAATCCGCATATGATGACTAAGAGATTGATTCATGTCCCTATTTTGTGAATACTTGAGCTATTGTGTGTCGCTTTTTAAAATTTATATAAGGATCATGAGTCATGACTGATTTTGAATTACAACATTAGAAAATTGGCATTGCATTGTATAATTTTTCATCCTTCCCTTAAAAAATTAATGAGTTAACTAAAAAATGTTTATGCACCAAACTGACTGTTTTACACTCAATTTTTTTTAAACCTCGCATTCGCCTCGGGTGACTATAATATATTTTGTGTAATAACTGCTCTGTCCAGACTTTCCAAATACATATGTATTTATCTATAACTAGATACTAATTTTCACAAAATACACAACCTTAAAGATGCAAAATTAAATGCACTGTTTCAGCGCTTGAATTTTGTTTTTTTCAAAGATAGAAAAAATATTGAAATAATTTGATAAACTGGTGTTTTATACTTTAGAAAATAATTCTGTAATATACTATAATGAAATACTATACACAATATGAAAATTTATGGATGTGAAAAGGCCAAGGCCACTTCTTCTTTTGCTATGTCTTAAATGGAAAAAAATCAGAAGGTTCCAAATCAACGCCATTTTGTAATGGCAACTCTTCATATAAGTAGTCAAATTTGTCGTTTTAACATCGTTTATAGCATATGCTTATGATTGAATCGTTTTTGTAGCATTCTATTGAATAAATATCATAATATTTCTCCTTTTTGTTCTTGTGGTTGAAATATTGATATTTTTAGGTCTGACCTTTGGCCTCAATTTCACAAAATTGTGAACACTCTGTATTTTTACGACCCAACTTTTCTTATTGTACACGTTTCCCTCTTTCCATCGATATATAATTTAGGTGTGTGTTCTTCCGGACCATTAAAGTTTTTTAAAATGAACTCTGGTTGCAGTACTATTAATTAACCTTTCCGAGGCTTTTAAATACCTCGGACTGTAGGTTTTCATAAACAATTTCATGTTTAATAAAGGTCGTACGATCACCTTTTTAAATAATTACAAGTAGCTTACTTCTATACCGGCCATTTGGTCTCTTGTTGAAAATTGGTCTCTTTGATAGTCATGAACGCCAAATCTTAATTCACGTGTTATAAATATTCTTAATTTTCATTCTTAATTTTATTGGTTAAATAAGTAAGAACGCAAATCTTTCTAAACTGGACAATCTAAAAAGACCGTGATGTACGTATGTGTTATTCTATTTTTTTTAATTTTAATACGAGCATGAAGTAACGATGATTAATAGCATTTGTTTAAATAAAAGTCATAAATGACTTCAAATAAAAAAATAAAATAAAAAAATATGTCTCATACACTTGCTTTTTTTTTATTACCATGATTGTAGTTGCGTAAACTATCTTTTACAAAACATACAAAGTGAAACTATCTAATCTTATAGCGACATATCTAGCAGCAGTATCAATTATTGAGAAATTGGTTGTAAAAGCATACCAAGCTTATAAAAGCAGTTTTATTGACCAATTTGTTGTAAAAGGATACCAAGCTTACAACAGCAGTTTTATTGACCAATTGGTTGTAAAAGGATACCAAGCTTACAACAGCAGTTTTATTGACCAATTTGTTGTAAAAGGATACCAAGCTTACAACAGCAGTTTTATTGACCAATTTGTTGTTAAAGGATACCAGGCTTATGCCAGCAGTTTTATTGACCGATAGGTTGTAAAAGAATACCAGGCTTATGCCACCAGTTTTATTGACCAATTGGTTGTAAAAGGATACCAGGCTTATAAAAAAGTACAACAAAGGAGCTCGGAAATCCAAGATTGGGAATCTAAAATCTAACGTTTTTCACTAGCGGAACGAGTGAAAAACAACTATCATATGCTTGATTTGGTACAGAAAAGAAGGGCGAAAGTTACCATGCAGTGGCATATTTCCAAAAGAAAACTGTGGGTTAAACCTGGTTTCATATCCAGCTTAATTTTCCACATGTACGACAGGTCATTCTGTTATATTGACAAAATTGGGTGAGCAACCCAAATAGACATACATTGTACATGTAATAGGGTTAATAAGTTAACGTAACAATAATTTGGACACCGTCAATCGAGCGATAGTTGTAAGATCTTGTAATGGCAAACCAAGCCGTAGATTAAAAAATAGTTTTTGTTGTTTATGTACATGTACACTGTATTTAGAAAAATAAAATTACAAAACTAGTGACCTTCGTAGAAAATTCAAAACGGAAAATTCCCAATCAAATGGCAAAATGAAAAGTTCAAACATATCAAACGAAGGGCGTATTGCATTTCCGCTAATTTTTCATATTCCCAATACTACGTTTCCGCAAATTTCCTGACACCGAGGAAACGAGAACAACAAATTCGAATGGTGCCGAGTCTTTTCAACGTGTTGGCTACAAATATTCTGCCAGAACTGACTTATGAACTCATATCAACATGATCAAGTATATCTGATTAGTGCTGACTTTTGTACATATGTTTTCACACATTTTAATGATGAATTTCACATGCATGTTATGATGACCTTTAACTTAATAAACATTTATTTTGTATTATGAATTTGCTTTCGATCAAAAGGTATTCTTTAAATAACTTAAGATTCATGCTTGAAAAAATACCAAAGAGATATAAATGAATTATTATTTTAATTGGCAAAATAAAGGCCACGGCTCACAAATTAATCAAACATTAATTTATCCTCAATAAAGATGAAACATTAGCATGATCATGAGTCACAAATGATCAAAATTAACACTTTAGCGTGGATCACTTTTGATCAGTTATAACATTAGAATGGATCACGATTGATCGATTAAAAACCTTTAGCATGGATCACGATTGATCAATTATAACGTTAGCATGGATCAAGAATGATCAATTAGAACCATCTGTACAAAAAGAGCACTTTATCATTACTGTCCAATACTGACATTGACTTTAAAAATACTGGCCCTGGGAACAGAAGCTCAGTAACGGATATTAGAGTCCATTGTGAGAACATGGTGCAAGATTGCAGGCGTTGTGTCGTTTTCCCGCCAATTTTCTTCGGATAGTCCTTCAAGAAATTAGTTGAAAATTAATAGAATGAAAAGTTTATTAATCCAACGCTTCTGTGTCAAAATATTTCAACATTTGTCCATTAGTTAAGGTGTACAAAGTTCAATTATAGAATCACGATCAAAATTTGAACGGAATATAGCGAATAAAATCTCTTCTTGAGTCATCTTGGAATTTCTACACTTGGTGAGCCATGACGAATCATCATACAACATTGGGTGCAAGGAAATAAAATATGTCCATAAAACCTGAAAAATAAATCATTTATACATTTATCACCTATTTTCCTACGTTAATTATAGGAGAAACCCCATTCCTAACTCTTTATATATTTAATTTCCTTTGGGTCAGTGATCATGACGTCTTTCCGTACACATTCCACGGTTTAAATTGCAATCGTTTTTAATATAATACGACGTTTATCGACAAAACAATTTTATTTTTCTCAACATGTTGTTTTGATTCAGTTACTTCCAGAAGGGAGACAACTCGAAACGATAATATGGAAGACTCCATTTCGCCTGAAGGGGTGTTGTAGTTACCTTTACGATGTGGACTACATTTATTTTAATTTAAATGATGCATATGATTTAGAATTATGCAACAAGAATAACCCTCAATAGTAGACATACATAGAAAGGATCCCATGAGTTATAAATTAATAAATTGAGTGGGAAATCCAGAGCAACTATTCAATCTAATACCCCTTGAAGTCAAGAAAACTAACGCATGCGCATAATTACCTAAACAAACCCTAGAGCAAGAACGTACATTAATTAAACGACCTAGATGGTTCTCTATTTCTTTATGGAAGTACATTATCAAATACCAGTTTCATAACAGTGACATATAAGAAAAACTTCACTTCAGTTCGTATATGACAGAAATAGATTTTAAATTATTGGAATTCAGAGAACTCTTGCATTTTTATCACAACTGGGGAATTCCCTCTGACGTGTTTCTAAATTTATAAAAACACTAAATACAAATACTGCTTAATTCTGATTTTCCGTGTTGTTAAAAACACGCATATAAGTCAAGGGAAATATCAAACATGAAGATTATGAAAAGAACATTATAGGACAGTTGTTTAAGTTCAATCCATTTGTTTGTTTTTACCTTTTAAACCAAGACAATCATAAGAATCTGAGATGTTCCAAAATGTTTAGAATAAAACGGTTGACGTGAGGGCATGACACCCTGAGCCAATCGTATAAGTCTACAGATTGCTTGAAAGCAATCGTATCCCAAAAACCTTCACTTGAGTCACTAAATCATGAAAATAGGGTCAGATGACACCTGTCAGCTAGACATGTACACCTTACAATCATTTTATACACAAAATATAGTACACCTATTGCATATAGTATAAGAAAAACAGACCAAAACACAAAAACTTAACTATAACCACTGAACCATGAAAATGAGATCAAGGTCAGATGACACCTGCCAGTTGGACATGTACACCTTACAGTCCTTCCTTTCACCGAATATACAAGACCTATTGCTTATAGTATTTGAGATATGGAATTGACCACCAAAACTTAACTTTGTTCACTGATCCATGAAATGAGGTCGAGGTCAAGTGGAAACTGTCTGACGGACATGAGGACCTTGCAAGGTAGGCACATACCAAATATAGTTATGTTATTACTTATAATAAGAGAGAAATTAACATTACCAAAAATGTTCACTTTTTTCAAGTAGTCACTGAACCATGAAAATGAGGTCAAGAACATTAGACATGGGACTGACGGAAACTTTGTGACATGAGGCATCCATATACAAAGTTTGAGGCATCCAGGTCTTCCACCTCCTAAAATATAAAAGCTTTTAAGAAGATAGCTAATGCCTCCGCTGGATCACTATCCATATGTCAAGCTATTGCGAAAAAAAGTCACAGGCTCTACAAAAACCACACAAACAAATATCCACGAATATGCAAGTCTTCCTAATCCATGAAAATTAGTACCCAAAAAAACTAAATGAATCCACAGTAGTTGTATTATGATATTTCATTTCTAATCACGTCTGTCTTTAATTTGGCACTTACATAACAGTTGACAAAATGGTTTTAATACGGAAATAAATTATCCAAATCATAGAAAGGCTATTTCTTTATCAATAAGTACCTCACAATTACAGCAAAAAAAGTACTCTTAAGCTAACCAGCATCTGCTTTTTACAAAACCAAATGAACTGACATCATTGCATCACAGGAACAAAACTGCCAAATTTTCATAGTCATCTTGTTTTCTAATGTGTTTAATACAGCAATAATGTTGAGAAAGATAAATGATGATGTCCATGTCTGTAAATAAAAAGTTTTTCCTTCTCATCAGTCCATAAATGTGTGAATGAAAACTTAACGAACATCATAGAATATAATATGTCATATAAGAACATAATACAAACATTGTTTTCCTGGTATAAATTGTTTTCTTTGTGAATTATAGAAAGCACGTCATATGTGAACATAATACAAACATTGTTTGCCTGGTATAAATGGATTTCTTTGTGAATTATAGAAGGCATGTCATATGTGAACATAATACAGACATTGTTTGTCTGGTATAAATTATTTTCTTTGTGAATTATAGAAGGCATGTTATATGTGAACATAATACAGACATTGTTTGTCTGGTATAAATTATTTTCTTTGTGAATTATAGAAAGCATGTCATATGTGAACATAATATAGACATTGTTTGTCTGGTATAAATTATTTTCTTTGTGAATTATAGAAAGCATGTCATATGTGAACATAATACAGACATTGTTTGTCTGGTATAAATTAGACATTGTTTTCCCAGTATACATTGTTTTCTTTATGAATTATAGAAAGCATGTTATATAAGAACATAATACAGACATTGTTTTCCCACTAAATTGTTTTCTCTGTGAATTATAGAAAGCATGTCATATGTGAACATAATACAGACATTGTTTTCCCAGTATAAATTGTTTACTTTGTGAATTATAGAAAGCATGTCATATAAAAACAAAATACAGACAATATTTTCCCAGTATAAATTGTTTTCTTTGTGAATTATAGAAAGCATGTCATATGTGAACAAAATACAGACATTGTTTTCCCAGTATAAATTGTTTTCTTTGTGAATTATAGACAGCATGTCATATGTGAACATAATACAGACATTGTTTTCCCAGTATTTTCTTTGTGAATTATATAAAGCATGTCATTTAAAAACAAAATACAGACAATATTTGCCCAGTATGAATTGTTATAGGACAGACAGACGCACAGTCTTTGTTAGAGACTTCTGTTTCTGACAACATACCTGGTAACTGAAGCTTGGCCAAAATATTTGGTCGATTTCTGATGTGCTCTATCACCTGCTCCTCATTTGCATCTGCATAATTTATCCATAGTTGTTTGGATCTAAAAAATAATAAAAACATAATCATTGATGATGTTTTAACATGTTTATATACAAGTAAATAAGTGAATTGCATACATTTGTAACATAAAGAAAGATGTTAAAAATATACATGGTATATGTCCCCTTTGTTATCTAAATTAGGAATCCAGCTGCAAGGATTTCCTTGTGGTTTAACTTGCTATGTCACATTTCAGAAAAAAAGGAGCGATTTGAGGGATACTTTTAATCGGACTGCACATCTATATGACAATTATGAGATTGCCAACAATAAGTATTTCACATTTTTATTCGTAATCTCATCAACCTTCATGTACTCACTCAACACTGAAGTGCTAGGGTTTGGAAACTGTGGACTCCTTATGCAATTCTTGACCCAAGTATTATGTCTGTTCTTCTGCTTCCTATTTCCACAGTTTCCCTCCCTATTCTCCTCGGTTAAAGCAGGTGTGTTACATTCTTCAGCAACCACCTTTAAAACATGACAAAGGGAAATACATATGTATAGTATAGTATTAAAGGAAGTATAATACAAGATGATTTTACATGTTTTAATTTTGCTTTAATCTTAATCAATTACCCTATACCATATACTGTTATATTATGGTAAGGACAGGGTGTACTCACTAGAATGTAGTTGTATAAAAAAAATGTATGTTTTTATGCTGCTGCCACGAATGACCCCTTGTCCGTAACTCCTACAGTTTTGTTAGCTTCCCCTTATTTTTCAGGATGTTTATAAAATTAAATAAGGTGTGCATGACATATGATTTTGTTTTTCATCAAATATTCTTGATATGACAGGAAGTTGGACAAAGCCATTAATCCATTTATCAAGAATAGCCTCGGTAGTTGTCATGGACATCTGACCTGTTAAATACAGTATAAAAACACCATTTATCAAGAATATGCCTCGTTAGTTGTTATGGACATCTGACCTGTAAAATACAGTTAAAAACACAATTTATCAGAAACATGCCTTGCTTGTTGCTATTATGGACATTTGACCTGTAAAATACTGTATAATAAAAACACAATTTAACAAAAACAGGCCTCGTTAGTTGTTATGGACATTTGACCTGTAAAATACAGTATAAAACACAATTTATCAAAAACAGGCCTCGCTAGTTGTCATGGACATGCATCTGACCTGTAAAATACAGTATAAAAACACCAATTATCAAAAACATGCCCCGGTAGTTATTATGGACATCTGACCACTTTTTTTTAAAAATACAGTTAAAAAACACAAATTATCAGAAACATGCCTCGCTAGTTGTTATGGACATCTGACATGTAAAATACAGTATAAAAACACCATTTATCAAAAACATGCCTCGCTAGTTGTTATGAACATCTGACCTGTAAAATACAGTATAAAAACACCACTTTTAGAAACATGCCTCGCAAGTTGTTATGGACATTTGACCTGTAAAATACAGTATAAAACACAATTTATCAAAAACAGGCCTCGGTAGTTGTTCTGGACATTTGACCTGTAAAATACAGTATAAAAACACAATTTATCAAAAACAGGCCTCGCTAGTTGTCATGGACATCTGAACTGTAAAATACAGTATAAAAACACCATTTCTCAAAAACAAGCCTCGGTAGTTGTTATGGACATCTGACCACTTAAATACTGTATAAAAACACCATTTATCAGAAACATGCCTAGCTAGATGTTATGGACATTTGACCTATAAAATATTTCTTGATTTAATTCCTCTTGAACCAGGGCATACACTAGTGGTTTACTAGTTGACTGTAAGCAAAATGGTACATTATAGCTCCCAACAGAATGCATAAAAATAGAATAATGGTACATTTCAGTTCAAGGTGACACAATTCAAGTAACGTAATATTTTTAGCATTTTCAAGTATACAGTTCATGCATGTTCTTTTGCATTTGCATTTTTTGGTGAAGTTGCTAAATTTTCTAAAACAATTGAACTCCCACATTATGTTTACTTCCGATATCTTCAATTTCAGTGTTCATAATACAATTAATGTATTACTGATCGACATGCTTAATACAAGAGATTAACATATTTAATTAGCGTGAATTAAAAAAAGTTAAAATATAAAGTTTTTGTTTCAATTACAATTAAACTTTTTTATATTAATTTGATAGTTAAATAATGTTGATCTGCTATATGCATTTGTAATAAATTTGACCAACTTTTTAATATTAGTCAGACCGTATGAGTATTTTAAAAAAGTACGCATACGGTCCAGACCGTACGCGTACGGTCCAAACACTCATACGGTCTGGAACACATACACTAGTGGTTTACTGGTTGACTGTAAGCAAAACAGTACATTATAGTTCCCAACAGAATGCCTAAAAATAGAATAATGGTACATTATAGTTCCAAACAGAATGCCTAAAAATAGAATAATGGTACATTATAGTTCCCAAAAGAATGCCTAAAAATAGAATAATGGTACGTACATTATAGTTCCAAACAGAATGCCTAAAAATAGAATAATGGTACATTATAGTTCCCAACAGAATGCCTAAAAATAGAATAATGGTACGTTAGAGTTCCCAACAGATTGCCTAAAAATAGAATAATGGTACATTATAGTCCCAACAGAATGCCTAAAAATAGAATAATTGTACATTATAATAGTTTCCAACAGAATGCCTAAAAATATAATAATAGTACATTATAATTCCCAACAGAATGCCTAAAAATAGAATAACAAATTTATGTGAATAGCCCTGATTTTTCATATAAATGGACATTTTTTATAATGGCTCTGGGTTTTTTTCATAATGGCCCTGTTGATTAAAAATAGCCCTTTTTATCCCTACTTGCCCTGTATTAATGGCCTGTTAGTTTGTAAGAAACATTTTTGCTTTTATTAACATGATTAATAAGGGGACAGTTTTATACATTATGCACAAGACTGGTTAAAGGCCCCAAAATAAAAAATATGAAAAAATTCAATTGAGAAAACTTCATGCCTAATTTATAACAAAATAATTTACGAAAAAAAAAATATTACAAACATGAACCAACAAAAACCACTAAACTGACTTGGGACAGACACATGACGCCCTCAACACCCCCCCCCCCCCCCAAAAAAAAAAATAAATAAAAATAAAATAAAACCTAAGACAGTGATGTGACAGCACATAATAATAACAAACTGTAAAAATTAATGGAAAAAGTCACATTTTTGTATCTGGAATAATTATTATAGTCCTCTAATAGAAAATTTAAATCCCTAAGATATTGAAAGATTATTATCAACTTTAATTATCTGCGTCAGGTATTTCAGGTGTCATTTAAATGTTTACATATCACATGTATCACCTGAATCAGGTATCGACATGTCCTAATTAACTTCCTGGTTATGGTGGACATTTTCAATATAGTGAAGGAAAACAAAGTTTCGATAGACATACACACAGCTGATGTAAATTTTGTCATAACAACATCAAGAGGTATTTGGCTGAAATCTTAACTTTTCTATCAAATGTTTTTTTTTAGTATATATCAGGGGCGGATCTAGCCATTTTAGAAAGGGGAAGGTTCCCAACCCAGGATTAAGGGGGTGTTCCAACTATTTTTCCCCATTCAAAAGATTTTTATCGTACAAATCCCGGAACCCCCTCTAGATCAGCCACTGTATATTGAATGAAAAGGTGTTTCTTGATTTATATATTCAAAAGACATGTCATCATAAAGCCTGTACTGCTTTATGTATCAATGACTAATACCAGAATAGGCCCCTTCATCTCAATGAAACCTATCAAGCATCTATAATTTTATGACAATTTTGTCCTTATAAATTGAATTGTTTAGCTTTTCGTATCATAAAGAAGAAATTTTCATTCATTGACCAAGGTTCATGTAGCTGGATCACAACCAAAACTCGGAAAAGGAGATGAAAAATAATTGTTTCTCTCAAAAATTAAACATTGTAACAAGAGTTCATATGCTGAAATGTCTCACCTGCTTTACTTATTATGATTAAAATTCATACAATACCATGAAAATAGTTAGTCTATTGCTTATAGTATCTGAGAAACAAACGTATTTATTAAATGTGACCATTGAATTAAAAATAAATGAGGTCACAGTCATAAGAACACTTCCAAACCTGCCAATTGATATTCTATCGTGTGTTTTTCTATGTTGTGATGTTGCCATTGTTTCAGAAAAAGGGAGAAGGTTTGGTACCATTAAAACGTTTAATACCGCTGCAAATGTTTGCACCTGTCCTAAGTCAGGAATCTGATGTACAGTAGTTGTCGTTTGTTTATGTGATTTATACGTGTTTCTCATTTCTCGTTTTTTATAAAGATTAGACAGTTGGTTTTCCCGTTTGAATGGTTTTACACTAGTAATTTTGGGGCCCTTTATAGCTTGTTGTTCGGTGTGAGCCAAGGCTCCTTGTTGAAGGCCGTACATTGACCTATAATGGTTTACTTTTATAAATTGTTATTTGGATGGAGAGTTGTCTCATTGGCACTCACACCACATCTTCCTATTTCTAATTACGAATATTTTCTTCTTTTAATTGTTTCATACACCATATATAAATGACTAATCTTTTGCTTATGGTATCTGAGAAATCACATATCAAACCCAAGTAACTCACAAGCATGTGATACCATACTGTTTTGATCCCACAGGGATTTAGTGCGAATTGAACAAGAAACTGTGAATTTACAAAAAAGGTTGAAAAATTGATCATCTTAGTGAATATTCTAAGTCAAAGGACCATAGCTCTGCACAAAATTATCAGACTAAATATCCAACAAAATCTTTTAAAAAAGTTAGTTATCTCCCTTTGATTAGTGAAAATTGAACTTGAACTGTGTCTTGTCATGATAAAACAATACACCAAATATCAAATCAATATCTTCAGACAGACAGACCTAAAGTCCCATTCGACTTCATCAGTAGGGGACTAAAAAAATAAAACATCTCAGAAACCAATTTAATTAATTACAACATTGAACACAGTATCCTGTCTTTAGATGATCAGGACTGTTTAAAGTTCAAACCAATAAGTCAAGTTAGTTTTCATTTTCCAATGAAAAATTCTTGCAGATCTTTATGTAATATATGCATATTTCATACTGAGTGTAATGTGTAAGCTATATTTTTTAGCATTCAAACTTGGGATGATTGTTTATTCAATATAAAAATTTGTCAAATAGAAACACTGAGTAATATATATTACAGTGTAATTAGGCAGCCGTTTATAGCTTGCTGTTAGGTGCATGTGAGCCAAGACATTCATTACACATCTACTTATATCTATAATTTCTATATCAAGTATTTTGATCAATGAACAAGTGAGAAGCCTTTGTGTGGTATGACTTTACACATGAGTCAAAGTGACATAGATGTAAGCAGATATAAATCAATGTACAGCTTTCAACACTAATTAAAACCAATACTGTAAAGTAAACTATTCGTGACAAAATGTAAAAGATTTCAAACAATAAAAAAAACAGCATAATTTATCTTGTATATGTTTAGGTCATGGCGTCCAATAAGCCTAATATACCGTGTGGACCTTGTCATAAAGGAAAGGTAAACACTGAAGCTGAGATCTGGTGTAACAACTGTGATGAAGGATTGTGCTCAACATGTTCCAGTCATCACAAACGATCCAGAGGAACACGTAATCATAAGACTATTGATATTAAAAGCTATAACCCATCCATTTCTGCTATCAAGACTGAGTGTGACAAACATGGTCAACAGCTCAACTTGTACTGCCCAAGTCATTTAATGCCTTGCTGTGATGAATGTATTTCCACTAGTCATTCAAAATGTACTGGAATCAAAAGTTTAGCTGATGTTGTGGAGAAAACAAAAATTGAAAAGTCCACACAGTCTATAGAAAAACAAATTGACTCCATCAAACATTTTCTAGATAATTTTATTGAAAACAAATCTGTAAACATTAGCAGAGGTGAACAAGAAAACAAAAACATAAAAAAACTTATTGTTAATATTCGCGAGAAAATAAATAGTTATTTAATCAATCTGGAAAAGAAGTTGTGCAATGACGCAGACACCATCTTGAATCAGGAAAAATCTAAAGCAACAGATCTCATGGCTGAAATTAAGGAAAAACAGAAAAAAATACAAGAAATGCAAGACCACTTACACACAGTCATATCTAACAGTTCAAAACTGCAATCATTTCTAGAAGTACATCAGATAGAACAACAAGTAAACCAATGTCAACGATATGTTGAAGATCTTGAAAATGATGACAGGGCGAAAGAATTTCACATCAAAATGAAGCAAAATGACGAAATAGAAATAATACTCAGCAAAGTAGAATCATTGGAAACTCTTGGAGAAGTATTGGTTGTTAAAACTGATAAAGACTTAAATAGAGATACAAATGTGAAGCGTGAAGCCCAAGTAGAATCAAGAGAACAATCCAACATAAATAACATGACAATGAATATTGAGACAAAGATAGAACTCAACCTACAGAAAAGGATTAATGACATGATTTGTCTGATGGATGGAAGAATTTTAGTAGTGGAATGGAAAGGTAAAGTTAACCTACTTACTTCAAATGGCAAACTTGAGAAACAGGTTCCTATATCTGGTGATGCCTTCAGTGTCACACAAATCAATCAGAACACTATTGCCATAACTTATCCTTGTGAGAAAGCCATTAAGGTCTTCAATATGGACAATGAAACAGTTACCAAAGTTATCACATTAGACAAACCATGCTTTTATTTATTATTCTCTAATAATTCTCTGGTTGCAGGGTTGAGCAGTGATGAAATCCGTATTATAGACTTCGAAGGAAATACACTGAAATCAATTCAAGTCCAGTTTAAAAAATACTTAATGTATCACCTTGTTTACTGTAGTGACAGAGTAATCTATAGTGACTATATCGATAATGCAGTATACTGTGTGGATGGATCAGGTAAACAGATCTGGCAATATACACAGGATTTAGAACTTAGACCAAAGGGACTTTGTACAGATACTTATGGTAACATTATTGTAGCAGACAAAGGCACTGATAGAATAATAGTGATATCAAAAGATGGACAGAATAGTAAAGTACTGATAAGTGAAGATGAAGGACTAAGGAATCCTCTGTGTATTTGCTTAAAACATAAGGAGTCTTCAGGTTATATTTGTGATCTATATGGTAAATGCTTAGTAAAATTCAATTTATCTTCTGTATAAAATATGCACTGAGAAGTCATACGATCAGATCATGCCATTGCAAAACTAGAGGCTCTAAAGAGCCTGTGTCGCTCACCTTGGTCTATGTGCATATTAAACAAAGGACACAAATGGATTCATGACAAAATTGTATTTTGGTGATGGTGATGTGTTTGAAGTTCTTACTTTACTGAACGATTTTGCTTCTTACAATTATATCTATAATGAACTTTGCCCATTAGTAACAGAGAACTATATTTGGTAAAAATTTACATATATTTACCAAATTAATGAAAATTGTTAAAAATTGACTATAAAGGGCAATAACTCCTTAAGGGGTCAATTGACCATTTAGGTCATGTTGACTTATTTGTAGATCTTACTTTGCTGAACATTATTGCTGTTTACAGTTTATCGCTATCTATAATAGTATTCAAGATAACCAAAAACGGCAAAATTTCTTTAAAAATTACCAATTGGAGGGCAGCAACCCAACAACCAGTTGTCCAATTCATCTGAAAAATTCAGGGCAGATAGATATTGACTTGATTAACAATTTAACTTCTTGTCAGATTTGCTCTAGATGCTTTGAATTCATAGTTGTAAGCCAAAAACTGCATTTTACCCCTATGTTCTATTTTTAGCCGTGGCGGCCATCTTGGTTGAATGGCCAGGTCATCGGACACATTTTTCAAACTAGATACCCCAAAGATGATTGTGGCCTAGTAGTTTCAGTGGAGATTTTGTAAAAGATTACTTAGATTTATGAAAAATGGTTAAAGATTGACTATAAAGGGCAATAACTCCTAAAGGGGTCAACTGACCATTTTGGTCATGTTGACTTATTTGTAGATCTTACTTTGCTGAACATTATTGCTGTTTACAATTTATCTCTATCTATAATAATATTCAAGATAATAACCAAAAACAGCAAAATTTCCTCAAAATTACCAATTCAGGGGCAGCAACCCAACAACCGATTGACCGATTCATCTGAAAATTTCAGGGCAGATAGATCTTGACCTGATAAACATTTTTATCCCCATGTCAGATTTCCTCAAAATGCTTTGGTTTTTGAGTTATAAGCCAAAAACTGCATTTTACCCCTATGTTCTATTTTTAGCGGTGGCGGCCATCTTGGTTGGTTGACCAGGTCACGCCACACATTTTTTAAACTAGATACCCCAAAGATGATTGTGGCCAAGTTTGGATTAATTTGGCCCAGTAGTTTCAGAGGAGAAGATTTTTGTAAAAGATTAATTTAATTTATGAAAAATGGTTAAAATTGACTATAAAGGGCAATAACTCCTAAACGGGTCAACTGACCATTTTGGTCATGTTGACTTATTTGTAGATCTTACTTTGCTGAACATTATTGCTGTTTACAATTTATCTCTATCTATAATAATATTCAAGATAATAACATAAAACAGCAAAATTTCCTCAAAATTACCAATTCAGGGGCAGCAACCCAACAACCGATTGACTGATTCATCTGAAAATTTCAGGGCAGATAGATCTTGACCTGATAAACATTTTTATCCCGTCAGATTTCCTCAAAATGCTTTGGTTTTTGAGTTATAAGCCAAAAACTGCATTTTACCCCTTTGTTCTATTTTTAGCCGTGGCGGCCATCTTGGTTGGTTGACCAGGTCACGCCACACATTTTTTAAACTAAATACCCCAAAGATGATTGTGGCCAAGTTTGGATTAATTTGGCCCAGTAGTTTCAGAGGAGAAGATTTTTGTAAAAGATTACTTTAATTAACGAAAAATGGTTAAAAATTGACTATAAAGGGCAATAACTCCTAAACGGGTCAACTGACCATTTTGGTCATGTTGACTTATTTGTAGATCTTACTTTGCTGAACATTATTGCTGTTTACAGTTTATCTCTATCTATAATAATATTCAAGATAATAACCAAAAACAGCAAAATTTCCTCAAAATTACCAATTCAGGGGCAGCAACCCAACAACTGATTGACCGATTCATCTGAAAATTTCAGGGCAGATAGATCTTGACCTGATAAACATTTTTACCCCATGTCAGATTTGTTCTAAATGCTTTGGTTTTTGAGTTATAAGCCAAAAACTGCATTTTACCCCTATGTTCTATTTTTAGCCGTGGCGGCCATCTTGGTTGGTTGACCGGGTCACGCCACACATTTTTTAAACTAGATACCCCAATGATGATTGTGGCCAAGTTTGGTTTGATTTGGCCCAGTAGTTTCAGAGGAGAAGATTTTTGTAAAAGTTAACGACGACGGACGACGACGGACGACGGACGACGGACGACGACGGACGACGGACGCCAAGTGATGAGAAAAGCTCACTTGGCCCTTCGGGCCAGGTGAGCTAAAAATACATATATTCATTTACCATAGGTACTAGCATATAAGTCGGAGTTTGAGAGAAAATGCAGAATCCAGAGAGAGAGATACCAAATTATAAGCAAGATTCAGCGACCAAAAAATCCAAGCTGGAGAGATGTGAATTTCCTGCGGAAACTATATTGTTTATAGCAAAATCTACTTAAATTTCTAAATAAATTGTTTGTCAATAATAAATGACTACAAGACTGTCTATGTGAAATTCAGCAATTTTTATCAGCTGATGGTCAAAAAGACAAGTTTCTCTCCCAAAATTTATTATTAAAGGTATAGAACCACTAACGCATGTCTGGTTGGAAAGAACATTCAAGAAAGAAGTTTATATTTTAAACAAAATAGTTCCTAAGCATATCTGCATCTTTTTCAATAGTTGAAATATTTGGATTGTTTAGATATCAAATAAAAGCTTGGGGACTTGGGATCAAAGTAAAACCCTCGGTGAAAATGTCTTTTGAATAATATGAATAATAAGTAAATATAATTTTGATAGGAGGACCAATTTGCCCTGTTGCCAGATAAGAAGTACCCGTTTTTGTACTATCAAACTTCTGGGAACCAATATGCTCTAAAATGTAATAAAAGGTATCTTTAATTTTTCAACACTAGTCAAGATAAGGTATACATTGTATAGTTTTGAGTCAAAACTTTTGACATGGAATAACTGCCACTATATTTGAACTTAAATACAAAGTAGCCATTAATGCTTAAAATTGCATAATTTAACATTGAGAGCAGTGGGGCTATGAATTAGTGGTTTTATACCTATATGGTTGAGTTAAGGAATACAGAATGTCTATTTTTAAACATTGGTATATAATGTATAACTCATCTGAAAAGGATAATTTGTTGAATTTTTTTTATAATTATATGCCACTGAAGATAACAGCTAGCTTATTTTAAAGCCTTTATTTTATTCTTGTGAAGAAATTCAAAGAACATATAAAAATTCTTACGTATTTTTAAATAACTGTATAGTTCTCAAATATGTTTACCTTTATCACGAAATAGATTTAATGTTGAAATGTTCTCTTACCTAAAAAATTGTATTTAATTGCATGCAAAAAGATGAAGTATTTCCAAATATTGATACAAATTCTTTTGATCTTTCAATTTTAAAACGAGCACAGATTTCTAATAACATCATTGAACATTTGTTTATTAATTAATTAATTTGGCATGATTAGAAATAGAATCTTCAAAGGAACATGTAGTATATTTTTATTGCAGTTTGACTTAATAATTCAAAAAAAGAAGACTTTAATTTTCAACAACAAAAAATAAATAGGCTGTAATTTTTTTTCTTCATATTTTTCATGTCATTGCTTTATAAATAGCCTACTAAATGGTAGTACATTGTTGAAGGCCTTAAATTTGCCTATAATTACTTACATCCACTTTATTTGATATTTGAATAAAAAATTTCCATCAGTTCAGTTCAGACAAATGTCTGAATTTATGAATGGTTATTTAGATACACAGTTAAATTCTGTAATTCAATTGGTAATTTTACATGAGGAGGAGGGGGAAGTCAATATTCCATGGCCGAAAATTGGGGTTACAAACTAGAGGCTCTTAAGAGCATGTGTTGCTCACCTTGGTCTATGTGCATATTAAACAAAGGACACAGATTCATGACAAAATTGTGCTTTGGTGATGGTGATGTGTTTGTAGATCTTACTTTACTGAACATTCTTGCTACTTACAATTTTCTATATCTATAATAAACTTGGCCCTTTAGTAACAGAGGAAAATATTTTGTAAAATTACCAAATTAATGAAAACTGTAAAAATAATTTACTATAAAGGGCAATAACTCCTAAAGGGGTCAACTGACCATTTTGGTCATGTTGATTTATTTGTAGATCTAACTTTGCTGAACATTTTTGCTGTTTACAGTTTATCTCTATCTATAATAGTATTCAAGATAGTAACCAACAAGAATGTGTCCATAGTACACGGATTCCCCACTCGCACTGTCATTTTCCATGTTCAGTGGACAGTGAAAATGGGGTCAAAACTTTAATTTGGCTTTCAAATTAGAAAGATTATATCATAGGGAACATTTGTACTAAGTTTCAATTTGATTAGACTTCAACCTCATCAAAAACTACCTTGACCAAAAACTTAAACCTGCACTTTGCACTGTCATTTTCTATGTTCAGTGGACCGTGAAATTTGGGTCAAAACTTTAATTTGGGATAAAAATTAGAAAGATCATATCATGGGTAACATGTGTACTAAGTTAAAAATTGATTGGACTTCAACTTCTTCAAAAACTACATTGACCAAAAATTTTAACCTGTAGCAGGATGAATGGATGCACAGACGAACAAACAGACAGACAGACAGACAGATGAATTGACGTACAGACCAGAAAACATAATGCCCCTCTACTATCGTAGGTGGGGCATAGCGTAGGTGGGGCATAAAAACGGCAAAATTTCTTTAAAAATTACCAATTGGGGGCAGCAACCCAACAACCAGTTGTCCAATACATCTGAAAATTTCAGGGCAGATAGATAGATATTGACTTCATAAACAACTTTACCCCTCTTCAGAGTTGCTCTCAATGCTTTGGTTTCAGAGTTATAAGCCAAAATCTACATTTTACCCCTATGTTCTATTTTTAGCCATGGTGGCCATCTTGATTGGTTGGCTGGATCACCGCACACATTCTTAAAACAAGATATCCCAAAGATAATTGTGGCTCACTTTGGTTAAATTTGGCCAAGTAGTTTCAGAGGAGAAGATTTTTGAAACGATTATAAAAATTTATGAAAAATTGGTAAAAAATGACTATAAAGGGCAATAACTCCTTAAGGGGTCAACTGACCATTTTGGTCATGTTGACTTATTTGAAGATCTTATTTTGCTGAACATTAATGCTGTCTACAGTTTATCTCTATCTATAATAATATTCAAGATAATAACCAAAAACCGCAATATTTCCTTAAAATTACCATTCCAGGGGCAGCAACCCAACAACAATTTTACCCCTGTCAGATTTGCTCAAATGCTTTGGTTTCAGAGTTATAATCCAAAATCTACATTTTACCCCTATGTTCTATTTATAGCCATGGCGGCCATCTTGGTTGGTTGGCCGGGTCACTGGACACATTTTTAAAATTAAATACCCAAATGATAATTATGGCCAAGTTTGGTTTAATTTGGCCAAGTAGTTTCAGAGGGGAAGATTTTTGTAAAAGTTAACGACAACAGCGCCGGACTCAAAGTGATGAGAAAAGCTCACTTGGCCCTTTGGGCCAGGTGCGCTAAAAAGTTGAGAAATTTAAAAATAAAAACTATCATAGCTATTTTACAAAATTTTCCATTCATCTTATTGACTTATAATTTCCTTTCTCAGCACAGTAGAGTAACTAATTCTTTTTTCGCTAGAAACTGAGGGCACACATGCCTGTTGTCAATGAAATTAACACTGTTGTCATAGGTAAAATAGTGATAAACAGGATATCATTGGTCATCTCAACTTGACTGCTTTTCTCACTCTCACTGTACCGGCTTAAGTGAGAAAAGCAGTCTCATTGAGATGATCAACACTAATCTATAATTAGCAATCACAAGTGAGTTACCTGAAATGACTTAATATTTTTTTTCTTGGTTTGAAAATAGTATTACCTTTGCCCGTCTATTGTGCAGACAGATATTCCCCAATCATCAGGGCTGTACCTGGCCAACTGTGGTATATAATTGGCTACCTGTAAAAATATTTTACATTTTTTTATGTTTTTTGTTTTTCTATTACAAATATATTACTGTAAACTCAGAAATTATTGTGATGTTTTTGTCAATATGAAAAATGTGACAGGGTTATCATTGCAATAATTACATTTGCATTTTGAATTTTTTTATATGAATCAAAAAGGATTTTTCTAAATATTGCAAAAATTAAAATTCCAAAGTCAGTAGCTATAATTTTTGCAGCAGTTATCCCTACTGTCATGACTGTGGATTCGTTTATTTTCGTGGGTACCAATTTTTGTCGATTAGGAAAATTTGCATGTTAATGGATATTTAATTTTGTGGTTTTGAAAAGTCTGCGTACAAGCCTATGTAAAATATATCATTCGTTGAACTTTTAATTTTGTGGTTCACTTGTACCCACGTAATCCACAAAAATTGGTAGCCAACAAAAAACTAGAGGCTCTTAAGAGCCTGTGTCGCTCACCTTGGTCTATGTGAATATTAAAGGAAGCAGATGGATTCATGACAAAATTGTGTTTTGGTGATGGTGATGTGTTTGTACATCTTACTTTACTGAACATTCTTGCTGCTTAAAATTATCTCTATCTATAATGAACTTGGCCCATTAGTTTCAGTGGAAAATGTTAGTAAAAATTTACAAATTTTATGAAAATTGTTAAAAATTGACTATAAAGAACAATAACTCCTAAGGGGGTCAATTGACAATTTCGGTCATGTTGACTTATTTGTAAATCTTACTTTGCTGAACATTATTGTTGTTTACAGTTTATCTTTATCAATAATAATATTCAAGATAATGACCAAAAACAGCAAAATTTCCTTAAAACTAACAATTCAGGGTCAGCAACCCAACAACGGGTTGTCCGATTCATCTAAAAATTTCAGAGCAGATAAATGTTGACCTGATAAACAATTTTACCCCTGAAAGATTTGCTCTAAATGCTTTGGTTTCAGAGTTATAATTCAAAATCTACATTTCACCCCATGTTCTATTTTTAGCCATGGCGGCCATCTTGGTTGGTTGGCTGGGTCACGCCACACATTTTTTAAACTAGATACCCCAAAGATGATTGTGGCCAAGTTTGGATTAATTTGGCCATGTAGTTTCAGAGGAGAAGATTTTTGTAATAGATAACTAAGATTTACGAAAAATGGTTAAAAATTGACTATAAAGGGCAATAACTCCTAAAGGGGTCAACTGACCATTTCGGTCATGTTGACTTATTTGTAATTCTTACTTTGCTGAACATTATTGCTGTTTACAGTTTATCTTTATCTATAATAATATTCAAGATAATAACCAAAAACAGCAAAATTTCCTTAAAATTACATATTCAAGGGCAGCAACCCAACAACGGGTTGTCTGATTCCTCTGAAAATTTCAGGGCAGATAGATCTTGACCTGATAAACAATTTTACCCCACTTCAGATTTGCTCTAAATGCTTTGGTTTTTGAGTTATAAGCCAAAAACTGCATTTACCCCTATGTTCTATTTTTAGCCATGGCGGCAATCTTGGTTGGTTGGCAGGGTCACGCCACACATTTTTTGAACTAGATACCCCAATGATGATTGTGGCCAAGTTTGGTTTAATTTGGCCCAGCAGTTTCAGAGGAGAAGATTTTTGTAAAAGTTAACGACGCCGAACGACGACGACGCCGGACGCAAAGGGATGGGAAAAGCTCACTTGGCCCTTCGGGCCAGGTGAGCTAATAATGAATCTACAGTATGTTAATCATATTTGTTTTTCATTTATTGTTTTGTACATAAATCAGGCAAATAGTTTTATATTTTATATTATTGTTTTTTTTAGGCTAATTATATGCAGTATCGGTTTTGTTCATTGTTGAAGGCTGCACAGTGACCTACAGTTGTAAACTACTATTTCATTTGGTCTCCATTGGAGAGCTGTCTCAGTAGCTGCTAAGAGGAAATGGTTGCTATTAGCGATCATTTCCTCTTATCAGTAATACAATGTACATGTATTACCTTACCCTCCCACCACTTTTACTTTTAACTACCAAATAAAGATCATCTTTTTTTGTCTAAACATAGGGAAATCTGGTATGATGAAAATCTTTTGTAAAATAAATTATAATTACAGCTTACCCTTTTTTCTATGTCTAGTCATTATTGTAAATAATATGCTTTATATATATATATTTGTATATACATCAGTAATTCTCGATCGAATCTTTCATTAAAAATGTATGTTCATTTATATGAAAATTTAAATTTTGAAACCTAATTATAAATAGCTAGTTTTAAATCAAGTCAGATAACCCATTTCTATTGTGATAAAAAATAGAAAGGTGCTTTGTAAGAGAAAGCAAGTTTTAACTTTGAAAAAGAAGTTTAGATTCATGGTAAGACTGGAAGAATTTCTATATAATAATGTTATCCATTACAAGGTTATCTTAACATTTGTTCGATGTATACAGAATCAATTTTAGTCTTGATATAGGTATGACTATATTGGCATACTGGTAACACGATTTTAATCATGAAGTTAAGTAATAAAAATTGTAATGTTATTGTCTTAAATATGGAAATGTATATATTGCTTTTTTCCTAATATATTTTGTGGTGAATAATTTCTCCCCTGGCAGAATAAAAATCATTAGTAATTTCATTATGGGATATAATTAATAACAATTTTTATTCTGACAGGGGGAAGTTATTCACCACAATTAAATTAATTGAGATTGATTATCTCCCCTTATTTTGTTTTAATCATTAGCTGTAAGTTATTATTTAAGTATGTATAGTGTGTAATGCATATTAATTTCAGATTCATACTCAGAACTATGTTTTTCACAGCACTTAATAACTTATCATCCTTCAAATAGAATGTATAGCTTGCAAGACACCCATGCATAAAAGTACATGTATAATTATCTCCCCTTGAATTGACATGTATCATTTTTCAAATAAGTATTTATCTTATGAATAATATCTTAACGACTTAACAAATTATAGAATAAAGGTCCACACTTTCCAAAACTTGATAAAGGAGCTAGTTTCTCCCTTATTTATTGTATATGTATGTAAATTCAGATTCTATATTATCTACCCTTCAATTTTTAATATGCTTAATTTTGCAAGGTGCTTTTTGTTCGTTTGTTTGTTTTGCTTTCAGTATAGATTTTTGTATTGAGAAATATGAATAAGTTTAAATATGAAAAGAACCCTTTATATTTGTTTTTCTTTTAAATCAATCGCAATAACTAACAATAATATTTTCAAAATATTTTTAATTGAGAATTTCTTATTATTCATGGCAACCAAAATTATACATGTCAAAAATAATGGTCTTGACATGACGAGAAGTAAAGTAGATATATTTAGAATTTTTGAATACCATCCAATCAGACAGAACACTTATATTTTATTTGGTAAGCATAAGTATACACATTTATTTATGAATTTCACCTTGTGGCTTTATTCATTAGTAGTCATTACATCTTAATTTTGGTTGATTGAGTTTCATGAATAAATAATAATGCTATTGCTATGTATTTTTGACTTCTATCAAATGTGTATGTTCATTTTGATGTTCATGAATGTCATTGATAGTTTTTATTACTGTAAATTCAGAAATAAATGCGAGGTTTTTATTATTGCGAAACATGCGTCCGAGTTGTAAACTCAATAATTCTAACTCGCATTTTGAAATATTTTATATGAATTAAACATGATTTTTCTTAAAATCATCAAATTAAAATCGCATATCAGTCTAAAATGACAAAATCTCAATAATAATTCAATGCCCGCAATAATTTCTGAATTTACAGTAATCTATTGAAATATTTTATATGAATTAAACATGAATTTTCTTAAAATCGTAAAAATTAAAATCACATATTAGTATAAAATGACAAAATCTCAAAAATAATTCAATGCCTGCAATAATTTCTGAATTTACAGTAATCTATGATTTTAATTTACAGCCTTTGTATTGTATTTGCATATATGACTTACTGATTTGTTTTCAATTACAGTAATAAACATCCATATTTCAAATTTTTCTTGGATTGTTTTCAGAACCCCAGTGAAGTATCATATTTGATTCTTGGAATACCCAAGTTTACCCGAACATAACAACCTTATCAGACAAACATCAATGTCCACAACAAACAAGTAAAATTCACATCCTGTCAGTACAACCTTACCCTGCCAGCAATAAAACTCTGAGCTTTCCTATATAGAACCTTACCCTGCCACCACTATTACTTTTAGCTTTCCAATAAAGATCTCTACCCTGCCAGCACTATTACTCTTAGCTTTCCAATAAAGAACCTTACCCTGCCACCACTATTACTCTTAGCTTTCCAATAAAGATACCTACCCTGCCAGCACTATTACTCTTAGCTTTCCAATAAAGAACCTTACCCTGCCACCACTATTACTCTTAGCTTTCCAATTAAGAACTTTACCCCGCCGGCACTATTACTCTTAGCTTTCCAATGAAGAACCTTACCTTCCCAATAAAGAACCTTACCCTGCCAGCAATAATACTCTTAGCTTTCCAACAAAGAACCTTACCCTGCCAGCACTATTACTCTTAGCTTACCAATAACGAACCTTACCCTGCCAGCACTATTACTCTTAGCTTTCCAATAAAGAACCTTACCCTGCCGGCACTATTACGCCTAGCTTTCCAATAAAGAACCTTACCCCGCCGGCACTATTACTCTTAGCTTTCCAATAAAGAACCTTACCCTGCCAGCACTATTACTCTTAGCTTTCCAATAAAGATCATCTACTTGTTGTCTAAACATAGGGAAATCTGGTATGATAAAACTGTTGTGGAAGGCTTTGGCTATCAAGACTATATTATCTGCTATACAACTGAAATAAACAAGTAGCGTTGGAAGCTATTGTTAACTTATGATAACCCTGTTTCGTATTCTTTAAACAGGAAGTTAAAGAGGAATCAAATCACAAAATAAAACTTAATTGCATCAAGTTCAATAAGAAATTTGAGGAAGCTCTTACTTGTATATTTTCCCTAAAAAAAGTGTAACCAAAATTTTATGCATGGCCTGTATGTGTCAGTATAATACATGTGACGTTTAGATGAAGAACAGCAATTAAATCCCTGTTGCTTTGTTTTTTGTGTGTTTATATGTCATGGATGGATACCCCATATCCTTCAGTTTTTTTTTATGACATGTAAGTATTTGGTAAACAGAAAGTTGATATGGGATGAACCTGATTCTGAATTTGTGTCACATGGTATAGAATGCTGAAATGAAGCCTGAGAATAAATTTCAGGAAGTGATTATAAGAAGTTCCTTAGCAAATGCAACGAAATTTTAGTCTTAATTGTTTTACAGTTTGTCATGTCAGGGCCTGTATTTGGTACAATTTCTGCTCAATGTGAAGGCTATACAGTGACCTATATTTTCTTAACATCTACCTCCTTTGGTAACTTGTGGCTAGTTATCTCATTGGCAATCATACCAAATCTTCTTATTTTATATAAATGGGAGACAACTCAAAATTACAAAACAAAGCTCTACTTAAATCATTCCCTTAGAGTTTCATTCACAAAACAGCCATTACTTTAATTCTGTTAAAACTGAAACAATGTAAATAAATAATGTATTTGTATGGTTTTGCTTTTTCCCTTTATGCTTTTTGCTTTTATCATATTTACTGTTTTAAATTTTAGTGTCTGATGAAAAGTTTATTCCAAAAACAGTCCCTGCACACTGTCTCTGACCCATATTTGTGATGTAAAATGCATGACAATAACCAAAATATCCCAAGATAACATCTAAAAGTCTATATAACTTACTCTTTAAATGTGTTTTTGTCAACAAACAAACCATGTAGGTCTGCCTGTGCTTGTACATTGTTCAAATTATCCATACTCTCTTTCAGCCTTGGGTCAGAATCATGTAAACCATAATTTGCTATTGCCTGAAGAATGAAGAAAATAACAATTTGTCATACAATTGACCTAGTCCCAAGTCAGGAGCCTGTAATTAGGTGGTTGTCGGTTGTTTCTGTATTATATCATAATTGATTTTGGGGTGTTTTGTTTTGTTAAGAAATGGTTGGTTTTCTTGTTTCAATAAAATTGAGAATGGAAATGGGGAATGTGCCAAAGTGACAACAACCCGACCATAGAAAAAAACAACAGCAGAAGGTTCCCCAATCTAATTAAAAACCGATCTCTCATCGCTCCTGTTTCTGATATGTCGCGTGGGAGATCTAACGAAACCGGCTTTGAGGTCACATGTGAGTGAACTAAAAGTCATGAATTTATAAAGATATGCAAATGAGTTGACGACCTAT
This sequence comes from Mytilus galloprovincialis, assembly GCF_965363235.1. Taxonomy (NCBI): domain Eukaryota; kingdom Metazoa; phylum Mollusca; class Bivalvia; order Mytilida; family Mytilidae; genus Mytilus; species Mytilus galloprovincialis. Next base: position 44,194,487 of record NC_134849.1, read on the forward strand.
TAATAAGCCAATCAAAAAGGTTTATGAATTATTTTGACTGACGATTTCGTCGTAAATAAAATGAGTTACATCCCTTTGCCTTACGTTAAACTTCCAAGATCGTGGAAGACTCAATTTCATTGGTCGAAAAAGACACACCTACGAGGTCACTCACATGTGACCTCAAAGTGGGTTTCGTTAGATCTCCCATGCGACATATCAGACACAGGAGCGATGAGAGATCGGTTTTTAATTAGATTGAAGGTTCCCAACAGGTCTTCAATGTAGCAAGAAATTCCCGCACCCAGAGGCGTCCTTCAGCTGGCCCCTAAACACATTTATACTAGTTCAGTGATAATGAACGCCAAACTAATTTCCAAATTGTACACAAGAAACTAAAATTAAAATAACACAAGACTAACAAAGGCCAGAGGCTCCTAACTTGGGACAGGCGCAAAAATGCGGCGGGGTTAAACATGTTTGTGAGATCTCAACCCTCCCCCTATACCTCTAGCCAATGTAGAAAAGTAAACGCATAACAATACGCACATTAAAATTCAGTTCAAGAGAAGTCTGAGTCTGATGTCAGAAGATGTAACCAAAGAAAATAAACAAAATGACAATAATACATAAATAACAACAGACTACTAGCAGTTAACTGACATGCCAGCTCCAGAATTCAACTGACTGAAAGATTATGATTTCATCATTTGAACATCAGGCACAATCCTTCCCGTTAGGGGTTTAGTATCATACCATCATAACATATATGAGAAGAACATAAGCCGTGTCATGCCAACAACTGGTTTTTGAATAAATGTGTTTAGTTCCGATGCAAAGACCCTATAAGTGAATCAATATTAACGCCAAAATATGCAATCTTTAATGACCTGACAACAGTATCGTAACTATATCCCTTCTTAATCAGTCTATTCAAAGGTTTGATTAGTTTTTGAGGTGAATACTGACACCTTTCTGCTTTATAAAGAATATTTCCATAAAAAATTGGATGTGAAATACCTTCATCTCACGTATAAGAAGTCTGCATGTTGAGCTATATTTACGAATGATGTCCTTATACTGATGATAAATTTAGTAAATGTTTTGACTAGTTTGTGATATCGAAAACCCTGGTGTAATAATTTTTCAGTAATACATAAATTTCTCTCGTTAAAATCTAAAACATTGTAACATACACGAGCGAATCGTACAAGTTGAAATATATAAACACTGTAGACCACTTTCGAGTTCATCTGTCACCGGAAAAAACTCGTCAATTATGAGCACCTTTATGACGTCATTTACCAGATAGAGGGGGTCGCCTGTATCCCTGCACTATTAACGTTCATCAAGCTTCTTAGTGATCGTCATTGTGGAGTATAAACTAGAAATAATTTTTGTTTTGTAGGTACTTAATTACAATTCCCTAATGACAGCAGTGTTGATTGTCAATTATTAGAATTTAATTTGCCAAATGATTCGTGCAATATAACATTATAGTTTCCTGGCCACTCGCTCAACATTGGAACGGAAGTGATGATGCACCTAAACGCACGAATGATGTTCACTAAAACCAGAGTTTTTGACGGAAATGCATCGAACTCGAAAGTTGTCTATTGTTTTACATTTTGTTATGCAAGGCTCTCTTATAGTTGACTATTTGGTAAGGGTTTTGCTCATTGTTGAAGTACAGTGATCATGAGCTGCTTACAACTGCATCATTTGGACTTGGTGGATAGTTGTCTCATATACATTTTATACCACTATACTTGATCTTCTTATTTTTATATGATCATGCTGAATAAAAAAACAATCGGATTAAAATAAAGATCATGTGTCTAAGTTTTGTTTTATACGAGGATCTGAAAACACTCAGCTCTACTTTCTGTTTTTAAAAACCTTTCAAGAATCCTTTGATTTTGTTGAATTAAAACACACCCCATACAGAAAAAATGATCACTAGGCCAACTGTATTGCTCAACTGGCTGCCAGTTGAGCTAACAGTTGAGGGCCAGTTGAGGGCTAGCTGGCCATCAGTTGAGCAAATAGTTGAGGGCCAGTTGAGGGCTTGCTGGATTTTTGCCATGCAAATTAGGTAGCCCTCAACTATCAATGCTCAACTTTATTCAAATTAGTTGAGAATGTTGAGAAAATATCATAGTTGAGGGCTAGGTGTCCAACAGTTGAGCAATTATAGTTGAGGGCTACCTGGCCAACAGTTGAGGGCCAGGTCATTAAAAGTTGAGGGCTAGGTAGCCAATAGATGAGGGCCAGGTCATTAAAAGTTGAGGGCTAGGTCTTAAAAAGTTGAGCATTATGTGGTAATTGCAAACTGATGACTACACATTGTAGAAAAAATAAATTTAAAGTGTGTATTTTTATAGCCAAAATACTGCTGAAAGATCTTAACTCACAACATACTACATGAATGCTTTATCCTTGCTTTTTAGAAGTTATCTAGCAAATAAGAATAGATCTCTAGTTTTATACCAAATTCATTATATTAGAATATTCTTATTTTATTAGTAATACTTTCTAAAACAAATTGTCTTAATAATAAAATAAACATGTCTCCTGTCTTACACATTTTGACAATATATAAATTAATGCATAAATATTTTGTCTCATTTTTTTCTTCACTCTTTAAAGTTTATAAAGAAAACACTTTAAATATCACTATTTTGAACTAAAAGAGCATAATTATACACTTATTCAAAATGGTGGAAATCAAATCTTATCCAATGTACTTACCAAAAGATGTTTCCAGAAATATGTGTTAAACATCAATCTTCCTAGATCCAAGAGTCATGTCATCAGAAGAATACACTGCACTTTTCAATGTCAATACAGTTATTTGTAACTTTTTTTATCTACATTCATTGTAAAATTCATATTTTATTCATGATAGCTAGAAGACGTCTTTGCTTGCCATGTGCATGCTCAAACCCAGTTCAAATTTTAAATGTTTGAGGTTCTTTTGGGTATTGTGACAGTGTGATCACTTTGAGATTTGCCCCTAATAATAACTGTTAATTACCTAAATCTTGAATATTTGATATATCTTATAATAAAAGAAATACTGTTTGTTTTTTTATCTTTATGTCAAAGATTTAGTTAAGTTAAGATACAGAAAAAATGTATAAAATTGAAAGCTTCCCTTAATTTTGCCTCAAACTTTGTGTACAATTATAATAATACTTCCTGTCCATTTGCACTAAAGACAGATAAACCAGATGGCACATAACATTTATATCACCAGGTCATATTTCTATTTGCTCAACTTTTGCTCAACTATAAAGAAAATCAAAGTCTGAACGCTCAACTTTTCCTCAACCACAAAAATTTCAAAATCTGAATGCTCAACTTTTGCTCAACTACAAAAATTTCGAAGTCTGAAAGCTCAACTTTTGCTCAACTATATGAAAACCAATGAAAGATCAATTGCTCAACTTTTCCTCAACTTAATGGCCAGCTTCAGTTGAGGGCCAGTTGAGCAACATCTATCCAACATACAGTGCTTGGCCAGGTTTGAGTTGAGCTAAGATGCTCAACACCTAGCCCTCAACTATTTTGCTTAAAACAGCTAGCCCTCAACTGTCCGCCACATGGCCATCAACAGGCCCTCAACTTTTTTTTCTGTAGGGGACCATCAAGAATTTGAAAGCTGAAATTTCATTGGCTGAAATAATAAATACCAGAACAGAAAGTAAAATGGAGTCTTGTCACATCCTAATGAGCAATGTTTGAACACATGATCTGTATTTTAATCAGATAGAATAAAAACAAGGAAGTATTTGAATCTGGAAAATTGATGAGAAATTTAGGATGAAAACTAAACCAACTAAATAGGGTTAGCTGTGAGTCCATGGCTAAGGCCCAGTAAAGGGGGTTATTAATTCATACTGAAATGATAGTGAAAGTAAAATTGACCTTAGCCAGGCTCACATGACTAACCCTATTTAGCATGTTTAGTTGGGTTAGTTTTCATCATATATTTAAATTTCTAATCAATTTTCGAGAATTCAAAATTATTCCAGATTCAACTGATTTCTAGTTTAAACATGATAACATGGCATTTCTTACAGATCTAAATTTTTGCACACTCAACCTGTCACCATTATCACTAAGGTAATCAAACAATCTATCTTCAAAATTCTGTATTGCCCAGGATTCTCTACAAAATATAAAGTTCTATTCATTTTGAGTTGGTTTATATATCTACACAAAATTAATGATGTACCTCATGTTGATGAAGTTGATAGTTCAAACAGACAAACTACAGGATGTGTTGCATAAATATAGATTCTACCACTGCATCGAGTGTAATACGATATTTATCCACTCGAGACAGTTAAATTTTTAAATTTAAAACGGGAGGCTTGCCCGAGCATTTTAAATATATATATATATTTAAAATTTAACTGTCGAGAGTGGATAAATATCGTAATACACGAGATTTGGTGGTAGAATCTGTTTCTCTAATGATTTTCTAACATTATGCAGGCAAACTTTTCCAATGATCTGCAAAAAGATGTGTTTTTTCTATGTGACGTCATCGGGCATGGTCGCCTTTTTTCATGCCGTCACAATAGGAAATTCAGAGGAAAGCAAGAAAATTCGACGTCATAATCGGATTTTAACCAATGAAGTGCTGAGATCAAACGTTGATTAAATTTTTTTTATACAATGGGTGCGGAAAGGGATAAATTGACGAAGAATTAGAGAAAAATATATACATGTACATGTGTATAAAAGTTACATGGATATACATGTATATATATATATATATATATATATATTACAAAAAATGTTCAGTTTTTATTGTGAAATGTAAAAATGTGCAAACAACCCTGTATATCTGGTACCAATGTGCATACAATACACACACAGGGGGAATTAATTTAAATATCACTCTGGATTGTGATCAGTGATTTACTCTAAAATATTGTCATGACACATATTTATGTCTTTGTCAAATATAACATTTGGCACACAGAAAGATATTTTGGAGTGAAATTAGAACACTGTTCATAATGAAAAAACTTTACACCCCCAAAAAGAGATTTTAACTGACTTGCATGTGTGTGTTAAAGCAGTGTCTAAAAGAAGAATAAAAATATAAAACACCATGCACAAGTTGTGTTGAAATCGTTTAGAAAAAAAAGTGCACATGAAAAACAATCTTGCTAGAAATTACCGTTCTTTTGGTAGTTTTCTTGATGCAAGAACTCTGTAAATGATATATATAATATATTATCACAATTACAGTTACCATGGTGAAACAATCAAATCTTAGTTGAATAAATGTCTCATTTTAAGTAGATCGGGCATATATTAGGCCAAATAAAAATATGTGTGGTTCCAGTAACCCTACCGTCCCTACTTTTTCGGCTAAAAAATACTCTACCCTAAATACTTTATTGTCATTTTTCATTAAGCACTGTTAAAGTCAGAATGTTGCTCCCATAGACTCAACTGCTCAATGTAAAAAAAAACATAAAATAAAAAAAAATTCCCTACCTACCTACCCTAACTTTTTTTCAGATGTAACTGGAACCACACATACTTTTTTATTTGGCCTTACAATGCATACATGTCCCAAATCATGAGTCTCTGGCCTTTGTTAGTTCTGTATGTTTTATAATTTAAGTTTATTTATATGTTTTAGTGACATTCATTTTGATTGAACTAGCTAGTACACATTTTATTTAGGGGCCAGCTGAAACCCGCCTCTAGGTGCAGGATTTTCTTGCGATGTTAAAGACCCATTGTTGGCCTACCGCTGTTTTCTGCTCTTTGGTCGGGTTGTTGTCTCTTTGATACATTTTCCATTTTCATTCTCAATTTCATGACCTGATCAAGCTATGTCTCTAAGTACTGGAAACAATAATGTTTTGTTATAAAAATGAAAGTTTGAAGGGGGAATCCTGAATGGTATACATGTATTAAAGTGTACCAAATTCTGGACCCTAATTTGGACCAACTTGAAACCTGAGCCCATAATCAAAAATCTACGTACATGTTTATATTCAGCATATTAAAGAACCCCAAGAATTCAATTTTTGTTAAAATCAAACTAAGTTTAATTTTGGACACTTTGGACCTTAATCATGTTAATGTACATTGTCAGATTGTAGACCAATTTGAAAATGGGATCAAAATTTAAGAATCTAAATACACTGTTAGAATCAGCATATCAAAGAACCCCAACATCAATCCCAACTTTTTTTTTTGTGGTCATAAACCTTGTGTTTAAATTTTATAGATTTCTATTTTCTTATACTAAAGTTATTGTGCGAAGACCACAATCTAGAGGCTCTCAAGAGCCTGTGTCGCTCACCTGTTAATGTGTTTACTGATGTCGGCCATCTTCGTTGGTAGGTGGGGTCATTAGACACTTTTTTTTAAAATAGATACCCTAGTATTATGATTGTGGCCAAGTTTGGTTAAATTTGGCCAAGGACGTTTTAGAAAAGATTTTTATACAAGTTACAAAAATGACGAAAAGATGTTCAATATTGACTAAAGGGCAATAACTCCTTAAGGGGTCCTCTAACAATTTTGATCATGCTGACTTATTTGTAGATCTTACTTTGCTGAACATTATTGCTGTTTACAGTTTATCTCTATCTATAATAGTATTCAAGATAATAACCAAAAACTGCAAAATTTCCTTAAAATAACTATTTCACAGGCAGCAACCCAACAACAGGTTGTCCTATTCGTCTGAAAATTTCAAGGCAGATAGGTCTTGACCTGATCAATCATTTTACCCCATGTCAGATTTGCTCTAAATGCTTTGGTTTTTGAGTTATAAGCCAAAAACTGCATTTTACCCCTATGTTCTATTTTCAGCCATGGCGGCCATCTTGGTTGGTTTGACGGGTCACGCCACACATTTTTTAAACTAGATACCCCAAGGATGATTGTGGCCAAGTTTGGCAGAATTTGGCCCAGTAGTTTCAGAGGAGAAGATTTTTGTAAAAGTTTACGGATGACGGACGACGGACGCAGGACGACGGACGACGGACGCCAAGTGATGAGAAAAGCTCACTTGACCTTTCAGGTCAGGTGAGCTAAAAATGCTTATTTGTGCCCCTTTTTGGCCCCTAATTCCTTAACTGTTGGGACAATAAAAACCAAATTCATTCCCAACATTAATTTAGTGATTATGAACCTTGTGTTAAAATTCTATTGATTTCTATTTACTAATACTAAAGTTATTATCCAGAAATAATCTGTCTGTGGAAGATGCTGACGACGACATGATACCAATATGACCAATATATGACTAAAAAAAAAATTGTCATTCGAATAAAAACTAAAGGGTCAAAAGAGCCTGTGTTGCTCACCTTGGTCTATATATATTTGCATATAAAACAAAGGACAGGTGAGCTAAAAATCCAATAAAAACATTGAATGTAAATGATCAATGATATGAACCTCAGGCTCTGAAGTCGTATATTATAGGACTTGTGCATGTTCTGTAAAATCTTGATGTCGTCAATGTCATTACATCTTGTTCATGCTATGATTGTAAAATCTTGGTGTCAGCAATGTCTCATAGCTATTTTTTAAGTCTGTGTAAAATTTAAAAGTCAGTCATCATCACTTTAGTTTGGCTACATTCTTTTGTATAATCATGGTGTTAGCAACGTTCAAGTTTTAGAAAAAGAGTCAATTTGCCACCCCTATATATACAGTTAAAGACTTTTTAATGGTCGTGTCATTGGTTTGCAGTCTCCTTTTTATATACTTAATAGTCATGATAGTAGAAAGGAAATCCAGGATTCATTCTTAAACTGATTCTAAACATGAAGAAACTAGCTAATTTCCTAATTTTTCATAATTCAATATTTCCTAGTGTGAGCAATACAACAAGCATATCTACAAGAACATATTTGCAATTATGTATAAATCATGATAAATATAGGCATAACTTACTTTTCCTCTTTTGCTGGAAATTGTGTATGGTAAGTGTTTGGATTGTTGGTACCAGTGTTGTACCAGTGTCTGTTTATTACAGATTTACAAGAACCAACCAGTGTAAAACCATTCTTAGAATATCGTCCAAAGTTTTCAAGCTTGATTATTTTCTTTACAAAGGTTACATGTCGATGCATAGTACTAAATTAATAGTAGATTTTCGTCCAATGTTGTAAGCCAGTAGAAATGTTTTACGTTGAATCTAATTAAATCTGTCTTTTACATAAACAAAGGCAAGATTTTTCTGAAAGCACCTGTACAAACTATCATATAAGCAAGTTTTTCCACATGTAAATTAATTTTAGAGAAAAATGTCTTCTGTTAATATTTCAACAGGAAGTAGACTGGCTTTCTTGCAGTCTGGAAGTTTGCAATCGTATAGAAAATGTTGTTAGATGACAAGGGAAACTACTCATAACTATGGAGGTGTGTACAAATACGGCATTTTAATTGGTTGATAAGTACATTTTTGTTTGAAGATGTCAACAAATACACGTGGAAAACCAAAACCCTTATATATGTATATGTGTATAACTTTCTTATTTCAATAAACATGTACGAGGGTGTGAATAGGGTTATTAAATAGAGAATAATAATATAAAAATAACTTTATGATAACCGAGGGTTTTGATGGGGTTAAATGATTTAAAAAGAATAATGCCCTTAAAAATGAAGATTAGAAAATAACGGGCAAAAAAATGAAGATTAGAGAAAAAAGGGGTTAATTTTTTGAAGATTAGAGAAAAAAAGGGGTGAAAATTAAATGTTTACAGAATAAAAGACCCCCCCCCCTCATCCAAACCCTCATAACCGACCATAACATAAGTCCAAATAATTATGACTTCTTGCAACATTGTTATACTCATTTTCTTGAAAATTATATGCAAGTTAAATAATTTGTCAGAGGCGGATTAAGGGGGGGGGGGGGGCTTTTTAGGAAAAAAATGGTTGCATATATATATATAGGGAATAACTGAAGCGTCCCTCTTAGGCAGTCAGTGGGCCCCCCGAAATCCTGGGCTTAAAAACACGAGATCCCAAGGTCCCGAATTCAAATAAATGAAATCCCGGCATCCCGAAATTTGAAAAAAAGAATTTCCGGATCCCGAAATGGTCAATCCCAAAATCCCGAGTTTAAAAACACTTGATCCCGGAGTTCCGATAAAGGTCCTATCCCCCTTCTTGAATGATTGACTGATAAGAAAACGTAGCCGGTAGGCATTTTCTCCAAGTTGCATTGACTTCCAAAAGGCTAATTTTTTGTCAATGAAATTGTTTAAAAATATCGTTTGTTTAAAATTTTAGAAAATATTAATGTAGTTTGAAAATGAATGATAAAAATCGACCAGGAGCTGTCTCGGGCTCCCGTAGAATGCTTTGCAGAAGATTACGTACTTTCTCCGAGTTGCCGCGTGGCTTCCAAAAGACTTTATGTTTTGAAATGGGAAACATGTCAAAGAGACAACAACCCGACCAAAGAGCAGACAACAGACGAAGGCTACCATTAAGTCTTTTGATTATATTGCTCAAATTTTGACACCATGATTGGTTTATGAAAATATCTTTTTTGAATATTTACTTTCCCTCTTGATAATTTCATTTTTTTTTTAGAATTTCGCAAGTTGGCATTGATTACAGCAGATACTTTGTATTATATGTCTCTGATGGCAGCTATAGCTAGACACTGGCTTTCTTTTCTTCTCTGGAAAAATAAACTGGTTTAATAAGGGTGTGTTTTTTTCAATTGGGGTTAAAAGTTACAGTGCATGTGTTGATGGTCATTAGTTAGTACCATATTGTTTTCTCACCTGTGACAAAAGTCGTAGAATCCAAGACCTATATGGAGTAAAATCCAGTGGCTGTGGCGTCGTAAACGATTTGTAGAAAGCTTTATATTCCATAATGTAGAAGAGCTGACTGCATGCAATAGGTAGGTTTTGTCATAATAGAGGCCATTCGGGATGATGATCGGGAAAATTTCGACTGCCACTGGAAAATGATGGGATATTGGATTGGGACAGAAATTTTCCATTGCAACATGCCACCTACGGACCCCTCAAAGAGTTGATGCAAAGGTGTTTACACGAGGCATCGGTTTTAATGTCCCCATTCTGACCGGACGTGACTGCGAACTTGATACATCCCGCACAACCAAACGGACGCCCAACTTCGTTATACTGGCGATCGGGGGAAGACCAAGTGACCATATTTCATTTCCCCAGTCACCCTTGGGGAACTTTAAATTAGAAACAACAGAAATCCATATATGTGATCAAATTGATCGACATGTATCATCACAACCTGACACTTTTATACGATCTCGCGCTCAGTTTCTTCTTTGTAGTTTGGATATGAAAACAGGATTTTTGTGTAAAAGAAAAACCTCTAAACGTGTTGACAGTCTTTTAAGTTGTGCTTATTAATGTGAGTAATCATTTATCCATGCATAATCAAGTACTTATTGAAGTCAACACCTGTGCAATTAAGTAAAACAGTCACTGAAAAATTAGAATTTGAACTTGCTGTCAGTTTATTAATAACGATTGTTAGTGATGTAATTTGTTCTTCCATAAGAAAAAGCCTTTCTCATGTAGCACATCCTCTATATATACCGATCAATTTTACCCAAAATTGTCTCTGATGCTTACCAAACTGCCAAACTCCAGAACTAACTAGATATTGTGACACCTTACAATTCAGACACAGTGGGGCCAAGGGATATGAATTATAGAGTTTAGCTCTGAACTCAATTTAGGGGATGCCATATCTGCTGCAGGAAAAATTGAAGTCTATATTAAGATTTTCAGAATTACACCAAGGTGTGTCTGAAAATATCAAGGATACATTAAAAGTAGAACAATTACTTCATCCTGCCACCAGTGCTCTTATGAGCTATGTCCTCGTTTTGGTATTTCTATGGAAATGATGCCCGCATAGCTTGTTAATAGATATAGGAAGATGTGGTATGAGTGCCAATGATACAACACACCATCCAAGTGACAATTTATAAAAGTAAACCATTATAGGTCACGGTCCGGTCTTCAACACGGAGCCTAGGCTCAAAAGTTCATTTGATAGTTAATCGATGAAAAATAACACAAAGGCGCTTCTGAACCGTATATTGTCCCTAAAGATAACAAAAATTCGTAAATGTATGGCTATTACAAAATCAATCGTTTCTGTATCAACATTCGCCCCGGCCATTACATTTGGGATTGGCAGTGCAGATACATCATGCATATGCATATGCGAATATGGGTCACGAACATTGATCGAAACGTTGTACTCACATTTCTTTTGTGTTTCCTATGCAAAGGTAAGACTATATCTGACGAGTTTGACCAAATCATGACGGTATTTACGCTCCAGATAGCATTTGTACTAAAAAACTGTGTTTGCTTTGAACAAACTCTGTCCTGCGCCGAACTTGTTCTTATTCTTATAAAAAAAAGGGAAGTGTCTTGTAATGCTAATACGCGTACTGAATCCGCATATGATGACTAAGAGATTGATTCATGTCCCTATTTTGTGAATACTTGAGCTATTGTGTGTCGCTTTTTAAAATTTATATAAGGATCATGACTGATTTTGAATTACAACATTAGAAAATTGGCATTGCATTGTATAATTTTTCATCCTTCCCTTAAAAAATTAATGAGTTAACTAAAAAATGTTTATGCACCAAACTGAATTTGTTTTACACTCAATTTTTTTTAAACCTCGCATTCGCCTCGGGTGACTATAATATATTTTGTGTAATAACTGCTCTGTCCAGACTTTCCAAATACATATGTATTTATCTATAACTAGATACTAATTTTCACAAAATACACAACCTTAAAGATGCAAAATTAAATGCACTGTTTCAGCGCTTGAATTTTGTTTTTTTCAAAGATAGAAAAAATATTGAAATAATTTGATAAACTGGTGTTTTATACTTTAGAAAATAATTCTGTAATATACTATAATGAAATACTATACACAATATGAAAGTTTATGGATGTGAAAAGGCCAAGGCCACTTCTTCTTTAGCTATGTCTTAAATGGAAAAAAATCAGAAGGTTCCAAATCAACGCCATTTTGTAATGGCAACTCTTCATATAAGTAGTCAAATTTGTCGTTTTAACATCGTTTATAGCATATGCTTATGATTGAATCGTTTTTGTAGCATTCTATTGAATAAATATCATAATATTTCTCCTTTTTGTTCTTGTGGTTGAAATATTGATATTTTTAGGTCTGACCTTTGGCCTCAATTTCACAAAATTGTGAACACTCTGTATTTTTACGACCCAACTTTTCTTATTGTACACGTTTCCCTCTTTCCATCGATATATAATTTAGGTGTGTGTTCTTCCGGACCATTAAAGTTTTTTAAAATGAACTCTGGTTTCAGTACTATTAATTAACCTTTCCGAGGCTTTTAAATACCTCGGACTGTAGGTTTTCATAAACAATTTCATGTTTAATAAAGGTCGTACGATCACCTTTTAAAATAATTACAAGTAGCTTACTTCTATACCGGCCATTTGGTCTCTTGTTGAAAATTGGTCTCTTTGATAGTCATGAACGCCAAATCTTAATTCACGTGTTATAAATATTCTTAATTTTCATTCTTAATTTTATTGGTTAAATAAGTAAGAACGCAAATCTTTCTAAACTGGACAATCTAAAAAGACCGTGATGTACGTATGTGTTATTCTATTTTTTTTTATTTTAATACGAGCATGAAGTAACGATGATTAATAGCATTTGTTTAAATAAAAGTCATAAATGACTTCAAATAAAAAAATAAAATAAAATAATATGTCTCATACACTTGCTTTTTTTTTTATTAACCATGATTGTAGTTGCGTAAACTATCTTTTACAAAACATACAAAGTGAAACTATCTTATCTTATAGCGACATATCTAGCAGCAGTATCAATTATTGAGAAATTGGTTGTAAAAGGATACCAAGCTTATAAAAGCAGTTTTATTGACCAATTTGTTGTAAAAGGATACCAAGCTTACAACGTTAACAGCAGTTTTATTGACCAATTGGTTGTAAAAGGATACCAAGCTTACAACAGCAGTTTTATTGACCAATTTGTTGTAAAAGGATACCAAGCTTACAACGTTAACAGCAGTTTTATTGACCAATTGGTTGTAAAAGGATACCAAGCTTATAAAAGCAGTTTTATTGACCAATTGGTTGTAAAAGGATACCAAGCTTACAACAGCAGTTTTATTGACCGATTGGTTGTAAAAGGATACCAAGCTTATAACAGCAGTTTTATTGACCGATTGGTTGTAAAAGGATACCAAGCTTACAACAGCAGTTTTATTGACCAATTTGTTGTTAAAGGATACCAAGCTTACAACAGCAGTTTTATTGACCAATTTGTTGTTAAAGGATACCAAGCTTTCAACAGCAGTTTTATTGACCAATTGGTTGTAAAAGGATACCAAGCTTACAACAGCAGTTTTATTGACCAATTTGTTGTTAAAGGATACCAAGCTTACAACAGCAGTTTTATTGACCAATTGGTTGTAAAAGGATACCAAGCTTACAACAGCAGTTTTATTGACCAATTGGTTGTAAAAGGATACCAAGCTTATAACAGCAGTTTTATTGACCGATTGGTTGTAAAAGGATACCAAGCTTACAACAGCAGTTTTATTGACCAATTGGTTGTAAAAGGATACCAAGCTTACAACAGCAGTTTTATTGACCAATTTGTTGTTAAAGGATACCAAGCTTACAACAGCAGTTTTATTGACCAATTGGTTGTAAAAGGATACCAAGCTTACAACAGCAGTTTTATTGACCAATTTGTTGTAAAAGGATACCAAGCTTACAACAGCAGTTTTATTGACCAATTGGTTGTAAAAGGATACCAAGCTTACAACAGCAGTTTTATTGACCAATTTGTTGTTAAAGGATACCAAGCTTACAACAGCAGTTTTATTGACCAATTTGTTGTTAAAGGATACCAAGCTTACAACAGCAGTTTTATTGACCAATTGGTTGTAAAAGGATACCAAGCTTACAACAGCAGTTTTATTGACCAATTGGTTGTAAAAGGATACCAAGCTTACAACAGCAGTTTTATTGACCAATTTGTTGTTAAAGGATACCAAGCTTACAACAGCAGTTTTATTGACCAATTGGTTGTAAAAGGATACCAAGCTTACAACAGCAGTTTTATTGACCAATTGGTTGTAAAAGGATACCAAGCTTACAACAGCAGTTTTATTGACCAATTGGTTGTAAAAGGATACCAAGCTTACAACAGCAGTTTTATTGACCAATTGGTTGTAAAAGGATACCAAGCTTACAACAGCAGTTTTATTGACCAATTGGTTGTAAAAGGATACCAAGCTTACAACAACAGTTTTATTGACCAATTTGTTGTTAAAGGATACCAGGCTTATGCCAGCAGTTTTATTGACCGATAGGTTGTAAAAGAATACCAGGCTTATGCCACCAGTTTTATTGACCAATTGGTTGTAAAAGGATACCAGGCTTATAAAAAAGTACAACAAAGGAACTCGGAAATCCAAGATTGGAAATCTAAAATCTAACGTTTTTCACTAGCGGAACGAGTGAAAAACAACTATCATATGCTTGATTTGGTACAGAAAAGAAGGGCGAAAGTTACCATGCAGTGGCATATTTCCAAAAGAAAACTGTGGGTTAAACCTGGTTTCATATCCAGCTTAATTTTCCACATGTACGACAGGTCATTCTGTTATATTGACAAAATTGGGTGAGCAACCCAAATAGACATACATTGTATATGTAATAGGGTTAATAAGTTAACGTAACAATAATTTGGACACCGTCGATCGAGCGATAGTTGTAAGATCTTGTAATGGCAAACCAAGCCGTAGATTAAAAAATAGTTTTTGTTGTTTATGTACATGTACACTGTATTTAGAAAAATAAAATTACAAAACTAGTGACCTTCGAAGAAAATTCAAAACGGAAAATTCCCAATCAAATGGCAAAATGAAAAGTTCAAACATATCAAACGAAGGGCGTATTGCATTTCCGCTAATTTTTCATATTCCCAATACTACGTTTCCGCAAATTTCCTGACACCGAGGAAACGAGAACAACAAATTCGAATGGTGCCGAGTCTTTTCATGACCACCTGAACGAGCAGTTTTCGCTAGCCATCCTAACATTTTATCTTTGTCGTTGTGTTATTGAAACTGCAAACAGCATCTTACATTAAGATGATAACTGTAAAAGCATCCGTTCGGAAATATGAAAAGGAGATCCTTCTTGAACAAAATACAAAACTTGTATACGGTGAATGTACAAATATGGACTTTGTGTATACAGTACGACGTGTTGGCTACAAATATTCTGCCAGAACTGACTTATGAACTCATATCAACATGATCAAGTATATCTGATTAGTGCTGACTTTTGTACATATGTTTTCACACATTTTAATGATGAATTTCACATGCATGTTATGATGACCTTTAACTTAATAAACATTTATTTTGTATTATGAATTTGCTTTCGATCAAAAGGTATTCTTTAAATAACTTAAGATTCATGCTTGAAAAAATACCAAAGAGATATAAATGAATTATTATTTTAATTGGCAAAATAAAGGCCACGGCTCACAAATTAATCAAACATTAATTTATCCTCAATAAAGATGAAACATTAGCATGATCATGAGTCACAAATGATCAAAATTAACACATTAGCGTGGATCACTTTTGATCAGTTATAACATTAGAATGGATCACGATTGATCGATTAAAAACCTTTAGCATGGATCACGATTGATCAATTATAACGTTAGCATGGATCAAGAATGATCAATTAGAACCATCTGTACAAAAAGAGCACTTTATCATTACTGTCCAATACTGACATTGACTTTAAAAATACTGGCCCTGGGAACAGAAGCTCAGTAACGGATATTAGAGTCCATTGTGAGAACATGGTGCAAGATTGTAGGCGTTGTGTCGTTTTCCCGCCAATTTTCTTCAGATAGTCCTTCAAGAAATTAGTTGAAAATTAATAGAATGAAAAGTTTATTAATCCAACGCTTCTGTGTCAAAATATTTCAACATTTGTCCATTAGTTAAGGTGTACAAAGTTCAATTATAGAATCACGATCAAAATTTGAACGGAATATAGCGAATAAAATCTCTTCTTGAGTCATCTTGGAATTTCTACACTTGGTGAGCCATGACGAATCATCATACAACATTGGGTGCAAGGAAATAAAATATGTCCATAAAACCTGAAAAATAAATCATTTATACATTTATCACCTATTTTCCTACGTTAATTATAGGAGAAACCCCATTCCTAACTCTTTATATATTTAATTTCCTTTGGGTCAGTGATCACGACGTCTTTCCGTACACATTCCTCGGTTTAAATTGCAATCGTTTTTAATATAATACGACGTTTATCGACAAAACAATTTTATTTTTCTCAACATGTTGTTTTGATTCAGTTACTTCCAGAAGGGAGACAACTCGAAACTATAATATGGAAGACTCCATTTCGCCTGAAGGGGTGTTGTAGTTACTTTTACGATGTGGACTACATTTATTTTAATTTAAATGTGAATATGATTTAGAATTATGCAACAACAATAACCCTCAATAGTAGACATACATAGAAAGGATCCCATGAGTTATAAATTAATAAATTGAGTGGGAAATCCAGAGCAACTATTCAATCTAATACCCCTTGAAGTCAAGAAAACTATACTGCTTAATTCTGATTTTCCGTGTTGTTAAAAACATGCATATAAGTCAAGGGAAATATCAAACATGAAGATTATGAAAAGAACATTATAGGACAGTTGTTTAAGTTCAATCCATTTGTTTGTTTTTACCTTTTAAACCAAGACAATCATAAGAATCTGAGATGTTCCAAAATGTTTAGAATAAAACGGTTGACGTGAGGGCATGACACCCTGAGCCAATCGTATAAGTCTACAGATTGCTTGAAAGCTATCGTATCCCAAAAACCTTCACTTGAGTCACTAAATCATGAAAATAGGGTCAGATGACACCTGTCAGCTAGACATGTACATCTTACAATCATTTTATACACAAAATATAGTACACCTATTGCATATAGTATAAGAAAAACAGACCAAAACACAAAAACTTAACTATAACCACTGAACCATGAAAATGAGGTCAAGGTCAGATGACACCTGCCAGTTGGACATGTACACCTTACAGTCCTTCCATTCACCGAATATACAAGACCTATTGCTTATAGTATTTGAGATATGGAATTGACCACCAAAACTTAACTTTGTTCACTGATCCATGAAATGAGGTCGAGGTCAAGTGGAAACTGTCTGACGGACATGAGGACCTTGCAAGGTAGGCACATACCAAATATAGTTATGTTATTACTTATAATAAGAGAGAAATTAACATTACCAAAAATGTTCACTTTTTTCAAGTAGTCACTGAACCATGAAAATGAGGTCAAGGACATTAGACATGGGACTGACGGAAACTTTGTGACATGAGGCATCCATATACAAAGTTTGAGGCATCCATATACAAAGTTTGAGGCATCCAGGTCTTCCACCTCCTAAAATATAAAAGCTTTTAAGAAGATAGCTAATGCCTCCGCTGGATCACTATCCCTATGTCAAGCTATTGCGAAAAAAAGTCACAGGCTCTACAAAAACCACACAAACAAATATCCACGAATATGCAAGTCTTCCTAATCCATGAAAATTAGTACCCAAAAAAACTAAATGAATCCACAGTAGTTGTATTATGATATTTCATTTCTAATCACGTCTGTCTTTAATTTGGCACTTACATAACAGTTGACAAAATGATTTTAATACGGAAATAAATTATCCAAATCATAGAAAGGCTATTTCTTTATCAATAAGTACCTCACAATTACAGCAAAAAAAGTACTCTTAAGCTAACCAGCATCTGCTTTTTCCAAAACCAAATGAACTGACATCATTGCATCACAGGAACAAAACTGCCAAATTTTCATAGTCTTCTTTTTTTCTAATGTGTTTAATACAGCAATAATGTTGAGAAAGATAAATGATGATGTCCATTTCTGTAAATAAAAAGTTTTTTCTTTCTCATCAGTCCATAAATGTGTGAATGAAATCTTTATGAACATCATAGAATATAATATGTCATATAAGAACATAATAAAAACATTGTTTTCCCGGTATAAATTGTTTTCATTGTAAATTATAGAATGCATGTCATATGTGAACATAATACAACATTGTTTGCCTGGTATAAATTGTTTTCTTTGTGAATTATAGAAAGCATGTCATATGTGAACATAATACAAACATTGTTTGCCAAGTATAAATTGTTTTCTTTGTGAATTATAGAGTGCGATTCATATGTGAACATAATACAGACATTATTTGCCCAGTATAAATTGTTTTCTTTGTGAATTATAGAAAGCATGTCATATGTGAACATAATACAGACATTTCTATGTGAATTATAGAAAGCATGTCATATGTGAACAAAATGCAGACATTTGTTTATCAAAAACTCGCCTCGCTTGTTATTATGGACATCTGACTTGTGAAATACAGTATAAAAACACAATTTATCAAAAACAGGCCTCGGTAGTTGTTATGGACATTTGACCTGTAAAATACAGTATATAAACACAATTCATCAAAAACAGGCCTAGCTAGTTGTCATGGACATCTGAACTGTAAAATACAGTATAAAAACATCATTTATCAAAAACAAGCCTCGGTAGTTGTTATGGACATTTGACCTATAAAATACAGTATAAAAACACAATTCATCAAAAACATGCCTGGCTAGTTGTTCTAGCATGAATGGATTTTAAAACAACCTTGAGAGGTGAACACTGACAAGACTGTGTTTCTTTAATTTGTCATTCAAGTATTACCCTATAGTTAGGCAGCAACCATTTGATTTTCTGGGGGGGGGGGGGGGTATGGATTTTTTTGTAAACAAAAAGTTTGTTTCCAGTTTTGGGAGAAAAAAATAATTTGTTTTTGATTCTGAGAAAAAAAAATTGTTTATTTCACCCTCAGCTGCCACTATATATGAGGGAGGATAGGACCTATATAGGGACTCCGGGATCGGGTGTTTTTAAGCTCGGGATTTCGGGATTTATCCCTTCGGTCTCCGGGAATTCTTTTATTCCGATTTCGGGATCCGGGATTTTTATTTATTTAAATTCGGGACCTCGGGATTTCGGGATCATGACCCCTCCTATCCCCCCTCATATATATAATACTAAAATTGAAAAAATAATTGTTTTTCGCCATAGGCGAAAAAAAAAATTTGTCTATAAAAAAAATCCATAGCCCCCCTCCCCTCCCCCCCCTAGAAAATCAAATGGGGCAGTACATTCATGCTAGCTGGAAGTATATTGGACTTCAGTGTCTTGCTGGGGAATTATTATTGTCAAGTCAGGTCTGCCTAAATGTCCGTTTTTATGGATTTTTGACAAAACGGTGACCTAGATTTCACAGACTAGATTCCTATTGGCCATATTATACCTCGTTGTGTTCCTATAACTCTATGCATGCATATATGATTATAGTTTTTACCAACAGTCACTTCCAGTTTCGTAGTGGCCATCAAAATATACCCATCCCCAACTGATTTTGGCTACTTTTCATGTTTTTCCGATTTTGAACTCTTAAATGGCTTTCAAAGTGCCATATTTTCATGAACAGACATCTGAGAAGAGTTGATGGACCATGAACTGCTTGGTTAAATTCCTTGCTATCATGACAGTTCAGCTGGGGCAGTTAAAAAAAGTATGGAGGGTCATACGGGCCATCAAAGAATGGTTGTCACCATCACGTCTACAGGCGGGATTGGGGGTTAAAGGGTTAAACACATCAAACAAATGGATAACTGTCATATTCCTGACTTCATGGACTAGGTATAGGCATTTTCCTATGTAAAAAAATGGTGGATTGAACCTAGCTTTATAACCAGCCAAACCTCTCACTTGCATGACAGTCGCATATTCAATTACACTGACAACGATGCGCGAACAAAACAAACAGACATAATAGGTAAAAATGTAAAAAATGAATCAGCCAAAATTGTTATACAATCCAAGTCACTATAAAAAAACTAAAACAAAAAACAAATAACAACATAACAGGCAGTTATTTCAACTTCAAATTAATTTTAATTATGGAATTTGCATTATTTCTTGTGCTTTAATTTAAAAATATATATCTTTCTATCTATACATGTAGTTATCCTATTACTTATAATAATTAAGTGAGTATTTCACTTCAAAAAGTTTTTGAAATTTTAAATTTTGATCAAAGTTTTAAAATATCAAAATTCCAAATGTTACAAAATGATTAAGGTATCAAAAATAAAGAGGGGCGGAAAGAGGGATTCCTGTAAAGTGCAAAATGGGATAAAAGTGGAATGAAACAAAACAAAATGAATTGAACAGTTACTGCATGTTACTTAAAAGTTAATGTAGAAAATAAAACTAGTGAGAGGCAAACAGTTGTAAGCCATGAAAAAATATTTCTCAAAAGTGGAGTATTTATTCTAAAACAAGAATAACAGGTTTGGTTTTTAATCACAAACTAATACATGTAAACAAAGGAAAAGTTTCAGTCAATAGACCATAACTGAGAGGGGGGGAGGAAAAAATAATCTCAAATGAAATTACTTATACAACTGCATACAAAATATCATTTTCCATAAACAGACTTAATCATAAACTGATACATTATTGATCTGACGCTGCAGGAAACAACATACCTATATCTTGCTTTTTGACTCCATCAAGGTGAGACAAAAAAAACTTGTTGAAAAAGTATTGTTTTTGTTTTTAGAACAAATATTCTAATTACTGCTCATTGAAAATTTAAATCCCTTTAATGATTGAAAGATTATTATCACATTTAACTATCTGGGTCATGTATTTTAAGTGTCATTTAAATGTTCACGTATTACCTGCAACAGGTATGGACATGTACTAATTAACTTCCTAGTAATGGTGGACATTTTCAAAACGGTGAAAGAAAAGAATTTTTCAACAGACAATACACACAGCTGTTGTTAATTTTGTCATAACAACACCAAGAGGTATTTTGTTGAAATCTTAACTATTCTATAAAATGTTTTGTTTGGTAAATTCAATGGAGAAGTGTTTCTTAAATTATAGATTACAAAAGACATGATTATGGCCTGTACTGCTTTTAGGTACCCATGCCTAATACCAAGAATAGACCCCTCATCTCAATGAAACTTAATTAAGCATCCTTAAATTTGTAATAATTTTGTCCTTGTTTGAACTTTCAACTTTTCGTATAATAAAGAAGTTATGTTCATTCATTTATCAAGTTTCATGTAGCTGGATCATCAACCAAAACTCTGATAAGTAGATTAAAAATGTTTAGTTCACTCAAAGATTAAACAAAAATGCACACACTGAAATGTCACACTTATCAAGATTTAATGTCATAGTCATACCATTACACTGTATATAGTTAGTCTATTTCTTATAAGTATCTAAGAAGCAAACTTATTTACTAAAATTGACCATTGAATTAAAAAAAAGGTCATCTGAACACTTCCAAACAATTATGTACTTCATTCAATGTAATATTGTTCCATATATACTATTATAGATGACCTATTGCTCATAGTATCTAAGAAACTACATATCAAACCACACTTACTCAAGAGCATGTGATACCATATCGTTTTGATCCCACAGGGATTTAGTGCTAAAAACTTAGCAAACAGGCTGTTTCACTTACTAAATAAAAAACAATCCTTCAATGCCAATTTACAGATAAACCTACCAGAGGTCGAAATTTTAACTAATTTCACTACACGAAAAGGCAGATTTACAACAATTTGGACAGTCATGTAAATGTTTGACAAATGTAACTACTTTTCTGCAAGATAAATTTGCAGACCTGCTAATGTGTATGTAAATGAATTATTCCTTTGACATTATTTAGGAGGTCGTCAAAGATATGCTAAAGATAATTATTTTATTTCCATAGCTTTAGTCATTCTTCAAAGATATGTAAAGAAATGCCATAGATTTGCATGCACTTTCCAAGATAGGAGATATATGCAAAGTTTAAAATTTGCATAACTGATTTACAATGGTGTGGGCAGTTTTGAGAGACCGCGGTTTATAAAACATTTACGACCAATGTAAATGCTGACAAATGTTTGTGTTATATTTGCAAACGTTTGTCGATATCGTTCATGTATGTAAAGAAATGTATTTTATCTACTAATACTTTCCAGTATTATAGTTATTTGGATAAATATTGTTATTTGCAACATATCTTTACAGACGTATGCAAAGTTTTGAGAGACCGCGGTTTATAAAACATTTACAACCAATGTAAATGCTGTCAAATGTTTGTGTAATATTTGCAAATGTTTGTCGATATCGTTCACGTATGTAAAGAAATGTATTTTATTTACTAATACTTTCCAGTATTATAGTTATTTTGATAAATATTGATATTTGCAACATATCTTTACAGACGTACGCAAAGTTTTGAGAGACCGCGGTTTATAAAACATTTACAACCAATGTAAATGCTGTCAAATGTTTGTGTAATATTTGCAAACGTTTGTCGATATCGTTCACGTATGTAAAGAAATGTATTTTATTTACTAATACTATCCAGTATTATAGTTATTTTGATAAATATTGATATTTGCAACATATCTTTACAGAAGTACGCAAAGTTTTGAGAGACCGCGGTTTATAAAACATTTACAACCAATGTAAATGCTGTCAAATGTTTGTGTAATATTTGCAAACGTTTGTCGATATCGTTCATGTATGTAAAGAAATGTATTTTATCTACTAATACTTTCCAGTATTATAGTTATTTTGATAAATATTGATATTTGCAACACATCTTTACAGATGTATGCAAAGTTTTGAGAGACCATGGTTTATAAAACATTTACAACCAATGTAAATGCTGTCAAATGTTTGTGTAATATTTGCAAACGTTTGTTGATATCGTTCATATATGTAAAGAAATGTATTTTATCAACTCCCAAAAAATTAGAAAGTGTCTTATATATTATAAGAAATTTTACGTATTGATGGTTTCAGAGACCGTGAAAATATTTGAATTGATTAAATAGATATTGTTCTTCCCGAATCCAAACCAGAACTTTTTGAAGTTATGATATTAAAAATGGCAGGGTGCTTTTTAAATGTCGGACCGATGATATTTTTTTCTATTTGGATGGTTAAGAAAATCTTCAAAGCTTTTATCCAGAACCAAGGAAACTATTTTAAACTTGAATGAGGATTTTTTAAGATCTTGCTGGTATAAAAACACAAATGCTTTAAAATGTATTTATCTTTCCTTACATCAGGGTTTACAATTCGATATGCTTGTTGTATCAGAACGGAAACTTTAACTCATACGACGAATTGTAATAGTAAATTGATACTTTTTTTATAGCTTAAAGACACATAATGAATGGGTTGATGGATTGATTTGTGTAAACGTCCAGCTGCAAATGCTACACGAATCTCAAGTGTAGGGAGAAATGCACTAATATAATAACACTGTACTAAATTATAAGCAGCATTACTTTTATTTTTATTACTTTTTGTACTTCAAATATGAAAAAAGACGACGTAATTCAATGACATTATAATTATTAGAATAAACTCTAAACCAGAATAAATAATGATCAAATCGATAAAAGCGGTACGTTTTCTCAACCCAAGGTAAAGTACCAATATTGGTGTGGAAAAAGTTAGTTTAGTTTCTGCTTATTTGTGATCTTTTCTCATTTTAATCAAGAGAATAATTGAATATTTTTTTTCTTCAATATAACTTAAGCCAAGGCGTGTGTTTTCAATGTTTTGCATGATCGTATAATTTGAAAATACACGAGTATGCACATACATGTACATGTATTTTATCAGAATGATTATGATAACAATTGAAAATGCCTAATAATACAATAAAAAAAGAAAGAGCATTAATCAAGTATCCCTCAATAGGTGGTAAATATGTCACTTGTATGTAAATGAATGGATTTTCCCGACTGTGAAATGGTTCATCTTTTAGCACTACAGGGTTCCTTAAAAGAAAACCGTATGTGTTAATTACCAAAATTGATCTAATAACGCTAATTGGGTATAATAAAATCCAGACGTTCTAAAGAGATTAATAATATAAGCATGTACAAATCATGCCAATTATACGCAAGCCAAGAATATGGCAGATAAAGACATCGAGATTATTTTTATAATTTAACATGCAGTTTGTATTCATGAAAATGTGTTAATACTTTGAAAAAGTCAAATAATTTAAAAGTTTACATGCTAAAAAATTAAAGAAGAAATTAGAACAGTAGCATTGTATCTGAATGCTGTTGAGGATAAACACCATTTCATATTTAAAAGTAGAATGTACACGTTTACAAGCTTATTATATAGAAATATGTTGAAATTATATACAGTAAAAGTATTTTAAAACAATTATCTTTTGTATATAAAAACAAGCATTCTCGTTTCCTCGCTTCTCATATATAGCAGATTTAATAAATTCGATGCAAAGCAAATAATTTAACCTTTGAATTGAATATAATCTCTGTATTTCGTGTTTCAACAAGAATAAAAATGACCAACATTAATGGGAAAAAAAATACATCAACTTCCATAAACTTCCTTCTATTATATTAATCTGATTATACAGTTATATATGAAAATATTTATTCAATTCAGAATAAATATAGAAAATCTTTGTCCTTTTTGTTTTCCAATCTTGACTTTATCCTATTTAAAGATATAATGATCTCAAGAAATATTCCCATGCAGTACATGTATTTGTTCCAATCGAAGGCTCCAAATTTTTAAAACATTTTCTTATCAAGATTAACATTTAATTATTTCAAACTTATATAATGTTGTTGCTGAATGATGTAAATGTTAATCGCCAATATCGAAATCAACCTCCATTTTGTCATAAGTAACAACATATTAAAATTTGAAAACCTTTGGATGAAAGGTTCGTAGATTATCGAACGGAAACGATTGGAGCAGCCCGCCCACTCGTCCGCAGTACATCAATAAATCAATAACGGGACTGGAAATCCCGGAAAAAAAAATAGCAAGTCTTAAATAAAGGTAAAATACATCCGGTTTACTGTCATCCTCATGTATATGTAGTATACTTGTTTTAAAACTGGTGTTTGTCTTTGAGTCTCTTTTTGTTTTTACTCAATGTCATCAGAAGTGTGTCGGCACTGATCAGTGGCGGATCCAAAGAGGGGGGGGGGGGGGGGTCCCAACTTTTTTTGCCGATCAATGCATTTGAATTGGAGCAATATAGTTGGGACCCCCCTTTTTTAAATGGCTGGATCCGCGCCTGCTGATATAACAAGACTGGACGGAAGGACGGACACCCTAAATTTCTATGTTCCCATCGACGCGTCGCGTGGGTGACAAAAATCCAACGACATCTTAAATTCATATTAATTTGTACTTTGGTCTTCGGGGATGTGTGTGTTTTTGGTGTTTTGAGTTAGACATAATGAACAGACCTGGCACAGCTGGTTAAAAACGCACCTTTTCACAAAGTGGGGAGGCAAAACGAGTCACAGACGATTAGCAAAGTTGCCTTTTTGTGGGGGGCATTTTGGTCACATAGGCGTCAGAAAAAGCAAGAGAGTATTCACAATCTCTTATAAGGAGTTTTCTTACAAGTATACAAGTGTTTATGTAAATCAAAAGGGTTGCTATTTCTTTATTTACATAAATAGAAATGTGGGATATACACAGCAACCGGCCAATTAACGACAATCAAAACCAAAGACATATAGATAACACGTGACTAATGCAGGATGGACAACAACATAGAGTATATTTTACTGCTAATCTGTTACAGTATATTTTTAGTAAAGATTCGTTGGTCTCTTGAATATGAAAGATAATAAGTATATTTAGTATTGCAAGTATGAAATCTATCAAATTATAAAATCACATGTTCACAACAATAGTCAGATTTAAGCTATAACATTAACAAAGTTCAATCTCCTTAGACTCCTAGAACGTATTTGTTTGTCTTGATTAAAATCAAACCATTATAACATAAGGAGATGTCATATGATTGCTAATTAAACAATTTTCCATCAAAGACTAAATGACGTACATATATATTTGAGGTCTCCCAATTACCATCCCACTAATACATTTTTTTGTACTATGAACTGCTTATACAAAAAGATATTTTGTCATCAAATGATTTATTATAATTTATAAAATAGAACATCATTATATATGCTAAATAATTTGTGCACCCTTGGCTAAATACTGGGATAATATTGTTTTATCAGTGTCCTTTCGACAGTTCGTCCCGCACTTGGAATACTAGCATATGTTGATATACGGATGATTTCGTCGGATTATGTACAGTTTTTAAGCTTTAACTTTTAAACAATGTACCTGGTGTTAGTACATACACTAAAAATTCGCATCTGGTCATTTTTTTCTCTTTTCGACATATTGATAAATTTGAGATTTTGAAATATATTGCGCCGGTTTATTTGTATGCCCCACCTACGATAGTAGAGGGGCATTATGTGTTCTGGTCTGTGCGTTCGTTCGTCTGTCCGTCCGTTCGTTCATTCGTCCGTCTGTCCCGCTCCAGATTAAAGTTTTTGATCAAGGTAGTTTTTGATGAAGCTGAAGTCCAATCAACTTGAAACTTAGTACACATGTTCCTTATGATATGATCTTTTTAATTTTAAAGCCAAATTAAACTTTTGTCATCAATTTCACGGTCCACTGAACATACAAAATGAAAGTGCGAGTTTCAGGTGAAAGTTTTTGGTCAAGGTAGTTTTTGATGAAGTTGAAGTCCAATCAACTTGAAACTTAGTACACATGCTCCCTATGGTATGATATTTTTTATTTTAATGACAAATTAGATTTTTTACCCAATTTCACGGTCCATTGAACATGGAAAATGATAGTGCGAGTGGGGCATCCGTGTACTTTGGACACATTCTTGTTAAACCTATATTGAGGGTGCACATACATATAATATGTATATTCTCATGACCATTTTTTCTTTAATGACTTTTCACGGACGACAGAATGTTGAACTTGGTGTATTTGAGTAAAATTTTGCATACAGTTTGCAAGGTTTGTCCGACTAACTACGCACACAACCCACACGTTTACATCATACAGAGTATCCTGTATTTTGTATTAGGATGTTGATTTTCTTTTTAATTTTCACAACTAACAGAATGTTTTATCTTTCTTGACTGATGCACAAAATTTTTTGTCAGACACAACAATTCAAATTGCACTGTATCGTCCTGTAAATGCATGAAATATTTGCCACCGGACTTTGAGCAACCATCTATCAATCAATTCAAATTGTACCTCCATATAATGTTTACCAAATTGCGTTATTCCGTAACGTCACACGTTTTCTGCCAAATTCTAAGCGTATCGGTCAACTTTGAAGCAATGTATATAAAAAAACAAGGACGATGACACATGTGTTTCTATATATATATATAAAAATAAGGGGATGTGGTTTGATCGCCAACTCTCCACAAGAGACCAAATGACAATGCAATTTACATCAATAGGTCATTGAACTGTCTTCATCAATGAGCAAAGCTCGTATCGCATAAAGTCAGCTATAAAAGGCCCCGAAATGACATAATATTTATGTAAAACAATTCAAACGAGAAAACTTACGAACTAATTTATGTCCAAAATAATGAACGAAAAACAAATATGTTACATAACAACAAACTGAATTACAGGCTACTTGACTCGGACCGGAACATACACAATGTGGCGAGGTTAAAACTCGTTTAAAGGAGCCAATCCTACCCTAACCTTGGTCATAAACTGGATCCCTGTTGTGTTCACTTATCTCATCAGATGAATACAAATTGAATACATCTAAGAAAAACAGAGTGGACATGGAAGGGTACTTATACATCCAAACAACCAAAAGACTTTAAGTACAGATCTTGGACTACTCGTAGTTACTGACAATTAGTTGAAAGTAATAACAACTAATACAAAAAGCATGGCTCTTAGATGCATGGATTCAGTATACAATCCTGGATATTACGTTAGTTTTTAGTCTTTCTCCGTATAAAAGAACAAAACCATCTATTGAAAAATATAAAAAAAAAAACTCCTGGTATGGATCAATATTTTAAGGGAAAAAATGTCAGGCATAGAAAAGCATATTCCTGAAAAATATTCAACATTTAAACTACACTGTGGTCAGATTGTTAAGGGATACTATACTGCATTGTGGAAAAAACAGCTAGATATAATACATAAACATGGTAAACTACGAACTTATGTAACATTCAAGTGCAACGTCGGTTTTGAAAATTATTTGTCAATAATGCGACATTTTGAGCAAAGGAAATGTATTACTAGATTAAGAATATCTGCTCACAAATTGCAAATTGAATCTGGTAGATACCAGGGTACTCTTCGACAAAACCGAATTTGTCTCAGGTGCACCTCAGGTGAGGTTGAGGATGAAGTTCATTTTTTATTTAAATGTGACACGCATTTATTAAAAAGAGAGGAATTGATGCAAAATATATTAAAATCATGTCCAAACTTTCAAAATTTAAATATTAATAACAAATTAATTTGTATAATGAATAATGAGGATCCCAATGTACTATTTGCATTTTATAAATATATAGAAGATATATACTAATAATTGAAGGAAAACATAATCTACAATAACGAATTTCAATATAACTCTTTAATATGAATTTGGATACCCTGTTAAGCCTGCACAGATCATAAGAAGAATTTCAAATTCTCTGGCACCGTTCCTTGATGATCCTTGCTGGGTGGACCCAGAATCTATAATCCTAAATATATGTTTTTAAAATATTTTTAAAATAATTTAGGAGTTTGACTCATCTGCATTACGTACAAGTAGGGACTCTTGGTGCTTTCTGCAGATAAGTCACACTAAATATCCTTTATTAAATAATACTTGTTATTTGCAGTATACCTCATGGTCAAATGTGCGAGTGCTTAAATTGTTTTTTTTTTTTTTATTTTTTTTTATTTTCTCCCCACAAACTACTAATGCCTCTTGTTTGTCTTTTCAAAGTGAAAATACACTTACCGGGTGCACTTGAGTCACTGAATTCAACATAGTATTCATTGAATAATAATACATTGCTACTTTTATTTTATTATTTTGTTAACACTTGTTATATATATTGTATTGTCTTTGTATTTCATATGTTATTGTTTATAATAATATTGTCTGTATGCTATATGCCCTCCTGGGGCCCTTATTTGGTTAATAAAAATATTCTATTCTATTCTATCCTATTCTATTCTATATTATAAGTATATAATTGACCAATGTGGACCTTATTTTCGCAATTCCATAGATTGCTTTGACGTTACGCGGGATGTTCGTACCGTTTACGTTTTTTGTATGTTTTGTGGGTAAAACTGCGCTGCAGGTGCAGAAAAAAAAACGTATTTCAATTAAAACAAAGATATCATTGTGCTGGATATAAATTTCCTTGTTCATTTATCTTCCATAAAACAATATAAAACGCATTTGGTCGAGTTGTTATGCATTTGATTATGGATTTTAGAAAAATAATGGGCTGTCCCGGGTAACATTTCACAACGAAAACTGAAGTATAAGCCTTCTTATCGACTTTTATTTTGCCGATTTTCATAAAAATTTTTTGGCCGCGAATGGCCATGAAATAACAACCCATTATGATATATTTGTTTGACGGCTAATGGCGTCTTATTCTGTTACGCCAGGTAAATCTGCAAAGTTTCATTGTGTCCCATTTCCATTTTCGAAACTACTTTAAAGAAAAAAAGTTAAAAAATACAGATAAATGATATCATCAGGTGAGAAAATGATATACCTATTATAATGTTGTTTTAATTAATTTATTAATTTCAAACGCAAAATCGGTCAAACACAAAAACAAAAAAGATCCTATTTTTTTTAAAATTTGGTGAATAAAATGTCACACGTTCAATTTTGGCAAAAACGTTGTGAACCGTCGTTATCAAAGTAAACTATGTTTAGTTTTGCACTAGATTGTCGACAATGAAATTCTAATATAGACATGTTATTTTTCTAATCTTTTCAAAATATCTATATTGATCTCCATAGCATTCGTACTTTCCGAGAAAAAAATGTTTGAAAATTGGTGAAAAAGATGTCGCACGTATCAAATTTCTTACGGCGGCAACCTGACGTTGTTTCGAATAGCCAAAACAACCAGAAACGCAGTGCCATAAAAAAACACACAGAACAAGCGCACAACTAGTCGATTGTCGGTGCATGTATTGTTCAACTACATATATATAGAGAGACTTTTTAAACTACGATTTGATTTATCTATATATATATATATATATATGTTACTGATTTTTTTGGATTCTTTTTGTTATTCCGTGATATTGATAAGTATTGCTCTCAACCCGGAACAGATTGCATGTTTTATTTCTACTCGCAAATTTTAAATTAAGTGCAGAACTTGCAAAGGTTTTAAAACGAGTAAAACTTCGGAGCGTAATTGTACCAGCATTTCTTTTGCTTTTCCATCTTATAGCACTAAAGAGGCTTCTTTAAAATTTACGGACAAAATATGTTTCGGATGATGCTGCCAATTCATTAATGAACGAATATATTACTGTGAAAACTACAAAAAAAAACTTGTCAAAGAAAAGTTTGAACTTCAACAAACTTATTTTCAGCGCAACGAGGTATTTTTGTGTCCGTTATTTTTCGACATAGAGGTAGACGGAGTAGAAAGTTTGCCGGATATTTCATGTATTATCACTTTATATTATCGGTTCAGTATAAGTCACGAAATTGTTTTTGAATGTTAGTAAACCGACATTTGTTTCAAACGCGGATATGAAATTTTCGTGAATGGAACCTTAGGACGCAGCCGGGGGCTTTTTAAAGAATCAAGTAAACATAGATTTTTTTTCTCGGGGGAACGAAATAATACAATCTGCGGCAGATCTTTTTAAATATTGCGGTAACATTTGAACGACACTAAGTTACTGTATTGTAAGCGCCGTATATTTAGATATGATGAGAGTATAGATCGTGACACGATATCTTTAAAATCGTTCCTAATATTAAAAGTCTCTAGTATCAAGTTATTTTCATCTTTGGACGATGCTTAATTGACAATTAGGTACCTGTCATGTTATTCTTGTGAAAACTATTTGGTTGGTTCTTACAAAGACTGCATAAATAATTCCATTTGAAGTATAAGGCAACCATACCCACAGTTGTCGGGAAAAACTGAAGCCGCAATTGGGGACCCGCAGAAGATGTGGTATGATTGCCGATGAGACAATTAACTCTCCACAAGAGACCAACATAACACAGAAATTAACAACTATATAGGTCACCGTACGGCCTTCAACAATGAGTAAAGCCCATACCGCATAGTCAGCTATAAAAGGCCCCGCAAAGACAATGTAAAACAAACGGGAAAACTAAGAGCCGTATTTATTTTAAAATGAATGAAAAACAAATATGTAACACATCAACAAAAGACAACCACTGAATTACGGGCTCCTAACTTGGGACAGGCACATACATAAATAATGTGGCGGGGTTAAAATGTTAGCGGGATCCCAACTATAAATATATACATGTAGTCTACAGCACTAGACAAAATATCTGTTTCATTCCGATGTAACTCGATTCAAAGTAAAAGTGTGTTAAAAAAATTTAGAAATCGGGAGATATGCCATTCAGTATCGTGTTATCTTGATATTAGTACACAGCTGTGGAATACAAAGAAAAATTGACAACTTGCAGGGGAACACGAAACTGCATTGAAAATGAAAAAAAATAAAGAATAGAAAAGAAAAAGATAGGCTAACAATTTAAGAATAAAGAATAGTGGGCTTCTAGAATATAAAGAATAGAGAATAACGTGCAAAATTTGTATAGAATAAAGAAAACATGGCGTAAATAATATTAAGAATTAAAGAACACCCACCTCCCTCCTTTTCTAGACCCTCTTTTATCCTATGACTCTTTAAAGAAAGAAGCGCCGTAATTCATAGGAACAAATAGATTTGGAATATATTATTTTCTCTAGCATTTTTCATTTCTGTACTTTTGTCTTTGTGTTGTTAACATTCAAACTTATTTTTTTGTGTAAATGGTTAATGAAACTTGGTTGATAAAAACGAAGCACTCAGTCTGTCATAAATTAGTTTTGGCACAATCTTAGTGCTAAAGATTATTCTTATCTGCTAAGAGTGTATCTAGTAGCAATCTTAGAAGGATTGACAGACCTTAAACTCATGTTGCGCTTGCAACCCTTAGAGTACTCTTTATCCTTCTCGGAACGCTCGGTTAATTTTTATTTGATCTACTTGAATCGCCTTTGAATTCTCATAGCATATGATGTGTGTCAACATTCTTTTTTTACTGAAAAATTGTAATAGTGGTCAGGGGCATCCCAATATTTATCTTAGTTGATGAAAATAGCAACTGCATTTTTTTTTCGAGCGCACAACTGTTGTCCTAACAAACTAGACCATAAGTTCACCAAACTTAACAAGCCGATGCATCACAGGAAAGCAGTATTTTACAGCCCCCCCCTCAAAGAAAAACAAAAAAACACACACACAAAATTACAATAAAAAAAAACACTATTGCTAGTACAAATGTATCTGGACAATGACATGCGACCCCCAATGCTAGTTAACACGGGTGCAGTACTAGTCCATAACTTATGTGCATTGATTATAAGTAGATACAATCGTGAAATGAGTGTGCGTCTTTTGCCAAAAGCAATTCACTATATATAACATTTCTTTTTACAATTGAACACACTATATTTTGGTAGCATTCTTTACAGTGACTTTTGATTTATGAACACTTTGAATAGTTATTTGAATATATATAGGCATTGGCATCGATAGATTCTGCCAGATTTGCAACTTGCATAATTAACTAATTAAAAATTATAGTAATTAAATTCTAAAGGTCACGCTTGGTACCCAAAGAACTACAGCTTCAATAGATAAACCTCTAAATTGAAGTTCAACCTGCATACTAGGTATTACAACATCGTGAACGGAAGAGTTGTACGTAAAAAAAAAGATGTTGTATGATAGCCAATGGGACGAATACTTATATCCGCCAGGTACCAAAGCATGATGCAAGTTAAAGATTGAAAATCAGAAATGTGCCTTGATATATTCATAGACACAGAGGCTTGTCACTTTTTTTGTTTTATCTTTTTATTGGAAAATATTCTTTAATATATCAACTTATTTAAAGTTTTAAACATTTATCAATGCGATTTAACTATAACGATAGTTTATGTATTTTGCCCCTCTTTCTTTTTTTCCCGCCTGTATGGAAAGCAAGTACAATGATATATGTTTCCACTGTTAAAGGACAAATAAGACATGTAGTTATTTTAAGACTTTGCGTAAAATATGTCTAAGAAAGAAGTGCAAGATATTGCTTTCTTCAAACACGAATCATATACATTTCCGCTAAAACTATAAGTCTAGACTTCGTCTTGTTGTACAGGGTACAATTGCCTTATATCTTTTAAAGATATGTTTTCCATGTTTTTTTGTAAGATAGGTTTTTGTACCTTCTGTTTGAGTAAGTTACATGTACTTGTATTATGACTGTCATTTGTTTTTTGTGTTGTGTGTACAGTTTATGTTCTGTAGACCTGTAAGTTTTTGAGATGCTGATCCAAGCCTAAAAGATGTTTTATATACTTTTCTTTTGTTTGAAATTTGCCAGAGAGAGATTCAAAAGATTGAAGAGTAATTGTAATATGTATTTGTCGTTTACAAATCTTCTTGAATTATGTTAAAACAAAATGACTTTGTCACATCGATTCTTGTTTCAATGTTATTTCAATTAAAAAGTATGCAAAGTATGTTAAATGTAATTATTGCAGAAAAAATAAAAAAAAAATAAAAAAAAACTTATTTATCATGACAGAAAAAATACGATTCCTGTAAAAGTACATATGGGAGCTGGGGAGATAAATGAGATATCGAATGACTGATAACTTATTTTAGTTTTGCGTATTTAAAAACAACACAATCAAATGACAACGGGAGCATTGTTTTAAGACAATGTATGATGTTATTAATCATAAAGAAATGATATTTGTTTGTGCCTTTTATTGATGGATATTGATACTAGCGGTGGTCTTCTATTGATCCTTTCGGACCAGATCTTTCTGTAAAAGGTGATAATTGTCACATTTAACTGCTGATAAACCCCGTTGATCGGAGGAAGGGCGACATCTCGTCGATGGAATGATATTATCTATCGATTTTGTTTGATTTCATTGGTAAATTGTGTGTCAATTATGACACGTGACTCACTGGTTCTTTGTTTGTAGTGTTTAACTTTCATTCTCACACACAAGAAAGTTTTTTCAGAGAGAGCTTCATGAAGCACACGGAGTTCAACATCTCGTGACTGGACTTAACGGATAAGGAAAACTAATATTACAAAACTGAAATATTCGTCAATAGATTTAACGTTTAAGTATGTGTGCAAACTAGCCGATTCTTAAAAAACATTCTCTCAAGATGTGTTTTGTGTCAAATATTATGTGACAACTAATCTACCGATGAAGGAATATTTCTATTTCAGAAACTTGGACTTTTTATAAAAACTTGATAAATCGATCGATAACCTTCCGAATGGTACCGATTTAAATTTAAAATGAGGCCGCATATCTAAAATTGTTCAGGCTTAATTTGTATATATGTATTATAACTACCAGTAACCAGAGACATATATATATATATATATACATATAGTACAACTCGTCTTAAACATCAACCCAACAATGTTAGATCTGTAAATTTGCTTTCGCAATTTCAGACGTACTTATATATATATAGTATATATTTCTCTGCAGTAACATATATAATACATATTGTAGTATATGTCTCTTTAAAAAAAATTATATATTTTATAAACAGAGTGAATTATGACTCGTGCAATTCCAGAAGTTTCAAAGCGATACTCGAAGGAAACGATCGTTTTATGCGAATGAACCATCATAACTTACCGAGAAACAAGATTTTGATGGATAAAGAAATTTACGCAGGACACCAAACAGAGCTCGAGAAGAGATCAATAACCGATTATGTAGAACCGACTTTTTTAATTTTTTTTATTAAAACGAAATTATTAAAATACATGTATAATAAATGATATTACCAATATGCCAAAACCAACCACAAAGCAGCTATATTTGTCATATCATAGCTTGACCACTAAAGCTATGGAAATATTTGTCAATATATTCTGCACCTTTCAAATATAGTAGCAAATTAAAAGCAAATATATCTATTTACCATACATTTCTAGCTGTCTGAAATATCTTTCTTTATCATTTCTTTGCATATGTATTCAAAGTTACATATGCCCAATATATTTACACATACATTTCTAGCTGTCTGAAATATCTTTCTTTATCATTTCTTTGCATATGTATTTAAAGTTACATATGCCCATTATATTTACACATACATTTCTAGCTGTCTGAAATATCTTTCTTTATCATTTCTTTGCATATGTATTTAAAGTTACATATGCCCAATATATTTACATATGTCATTGATATTATCATTTGACCACATTTCTCAGTTAAACAAATTGTCCGAAATCCATGTATTTACCATACATTTCGAAATATGTTCAAAGGCTTTTGATATGTTTTGATTTGACATACATTTCAGCCGACAATAAAGACTAACAAAGTTATTCCTTTACAATACATTTGACAGGTCTCTGTAGATTAAAGGAAATGATGCTTTACACCCCCTATAAAGTTCTCGTTTTGAATTGGTTTACATACCAGGAAAATGTAGATGCACCTTACACTTTATAACCCATATAAAATCATTTGAATGATGATGCTTTGCTACCCAGACAAAGAAACACATTTGCGGATAAATTTACATCATAGAAAAATACATCACAAAGGTTTCCATTTGCAGAGGTATACAAATACATAAGTTTGCAAAAGTTTTGCGACGGTCATAAATATATATAAATTTTTAACTGCAAAATGGTTTGATTAGGTGTTAATATATTTTATAAACCGCGGTCTCTCATAACCGCCCATAGGAGGGTATAGCACAAGAAATATTAATATTTACAACATGTAAAGACAAGATAAACTAAATGCAGCGGTTTATAAATATATGTAAATGTCGGTCTCTGAAAACATTTACATAACATTTGCATACCTCTTCAAATCCGGGATTTCGTTTGTGGTCATAAACCTTGTGTTAAAATTTCATAGATTTCCATTCACTTTTACTAAAGTTAGAGTGCGAAAACTAAAAGTATTCGGACGACGACGACGACGACGACGACGCCAACGTGATAGCAATATATTTTCAAATTTTGCGGTCGTATAAAAATAAAATAAAAAAATATGTCTCATACACTTGCTTTTTTTTTATTAACCATGATTGTAGTTGCGTAAACTATCTTTTACAAAACATACAAAGTGAAACTATCTTATCTTATAGCGACATATCTAGCAGCAGTATCAATTATTGAGAAATTGGTTGTAAAAGGATACCAAGCTTATAAAAGCAGTTTTATTGACCAATTTGTTGTAAAAGGATACCAAGCTTACAACAGCAGTTTTATTGACCAATTGGTTGTAAAAGGATACCAAGCTTACAACAGCAGTTTTATTGACCAATTGGTTGTAAAAGGATACCAAGCTTACAACAGCAGTTTTATTGACCAATTTGTTGTAAAAGGATACCAAGCTTACAACAGCAGTTTTATTGACCAATTTGTTGTTAAAGGATACCAGGCTTATGCCAGCAGTTTTATTGACCGATAGGTTGTAAAAGAATACCAGGCTTATGCCACCAGTTTTATTGACCAATTGGTTGTAAAAGGATACCAGGCTTATAAAAAAGTACAACAAAGGAACTCGGAAATCAAAGATTGGAAATCTAAAATCTAACGTTTTTCACTAGCGGAACGAGTGAAAAACAACTATCATATGCTTGATTTGGTACCGAAAAGAAGGGCGAAAGTTACCATGCAGTGGCATATTTCCAAAAGAAAACTGTGGGTTAAACCTGGTTTCATATCCAGCTTAATTTTCCACATGTACGACAGGTCATTCTGTTATATTGACAAAATTGGGTGAGCAACCCAAATAGACATACATTGTACATGTAATAGGGTTAATAAGTTAACGTAGCAATAATTTGGACACCGTCGATCGAGCGATAGTTGTAAGATCTTGTAATGGCAAACCAAGCCGTAGATTAAAAAATAGTTTTTGTTGTTTATGTACATGTACACTGTATTTAGAAAAATAAAATTACAAAACTAGTGACCTTCGAAGAAAATTCAAAACGGAAAATTCCCAATCAAATGGCAAAATGAAAAGTTCAAACATATCAAACGAAGGGCGTATTGCATTTCCGCTAATTTTTCATATTCCCAATACTACGTTTCCGCAAATTTCCTGACACCGAGGAAACGAGAACAACAAATTCGAATGGTGCCGAGTCTTTTCATGACCACCTGAACAAGCAGTTTTCGCTAGCCATCCTAACATTTTATCTTTGTCGTTGTGTTATTGAAACTGCAAACAGCATCTTACATTAAGATGATAACTGTAAAAGCATCCGTTCGGAAATATGAAAGGAGATCCTTCTTGAACAAAATACAAAACTTGTAAACGGTGAATGTACAAATATGGACTTTGTGTATACAGTACGACGTGTTGGCTACAAATATTCTGCCAGAACTGACTTATGAACTCATATCAACATGATCAAGTATATCTGATTAGTGCTGACTTTTGTACATATGTTTTCACACATTTTAATGATGAATTTCACATGCATGTTATGATGACCTTTAACTTAATAAACATTTATTTTGTATTAGGAATTTGCTTTCGATCAAAAGGTATTCTTTAAATAACTTAAGATTCATGCTTGAAAAAATACCAAAGAGATATAAATGAATTATTATTTTAATTGGCAAAATAAAGGCCACGGCTCACAAATTAATCAAACATTAATTTATCCTCAATAAAGATGAAACATTAGCATGATCATGAGTCACAAATGATCAAAATTAACACATTAGCGTGGATCACTTTTGATCAGTTATAACATTAGAATGGATCACGATTGATCGATTAAAAACCTTTAGCATGGATCACGATTGATCAATTATAACGTTAGCATGGATCAAGAATGATCAATTAGAACCATCTGTACAAAAAGAGCACTTTATCATTACTGTCCAATACTGACATTGACTTTAAAAATACCGGCCCTGGGAACAGAAGCTCAGTAACGGATATTAGAGTCCATTGTGAGAACATGGTGCAAGATTGTAGGCGTTGTGTCGTTTTCCCGCCAATTTTCTTCAGATAGTCCTTCAAGAAATTAGTTGAAAATTAATAGAATGAAAAGTTTATTAATCCAACGCTTCTGTGTCAAAATATTTCAACATTTGTCCATTAGTTAAGGTGTACAAAGTTCAATTATAGAATCACGATCAAAATTTGAACGGAATATAGCGAATAAAATCTCTTCTTGAGTCATCTTGGAATTTCTACACTTGGTGAGCCATGACGAATCATCATACAACATTGGGTGCAAGGAAATAAAATATGTCCATAAAACCTGAAAAATAAATCATTTATACATTTATCACCTATTTTCCTACGGTAATTATAGGAGAAACCCCATTCCTAACTCTTTATATATTTAATTTCCTTTGGGTCAGTGATCATGACGTCTTTCCGTACACATTCCTCGGTTTAAATTTGCAATCGTTTTTAATATAATACGACGTTTATCGACAAAACAATTTTATTTTTCTCAACATGTTGTTTTGATTCAGTTACTTCCAGAAGGGAGACAACTCGAAACGATAATATGGAAGACTCCATTTCGCCTGAAGGGGTGTTGTAGTTACTTTTACGATGTGGACTACATTTATTTTAATTTAAATGATGCATATGATTTAGAATTATGCAACAACAATAACCCTCAATAGTAGACATACATAGAAAGGATCCCATGAGTTATAAATTAATAAATTGAGTGGGAAATCCAGAGCAACTATTCAATCTAATACCCCTTGAAGTCAAGAAAACTATACGCATGCGCATAATTACCTAAACAAACCCTAGAGCAAGAACGTACATTAATTAAACGACCTAGATGGTTCTCTATTTCTTTATGGAAGTACATTATCAAATACCAGTTTCATAACAGTGACATATAAGAAAAACTCCACTTCAGTTCGTATATGACAGAAATAGATTTATTGGAATTCAGAGAACTCTTGCATTTTTATCACAACTGGGGAATTCCCTCTGACGTGTTTCTAAATTTATAAAAACACTAAATACAAATACTGCTTAATTCTGATTTTCCGTGTTGTTAAAAACACGCATATAAGTCAAGGGAAATATCAAACATGAAGAGGGGTATATATCTCCCAATTGATACGATATTCCCGTGCTTGCATTTCCTATCATGATTTTCTTGATAGAGGTTTGCTGCTCACAAGGAAGCTATTAAACCAAGAGTTCCAAATGGTGAAGTTGAAATCATCCCTTCGTAAATTTTACGGACGCCATCACGAGTTGGTTGACCGTTATGGAATAACCGTTTCACAAATGATATCGGATATGTTCCTTACGTCGTAACTACAATCCCCTTCCCTTTCATGAATATGACCTACCGAATTAGACTATTTACCGGATTTGTAATCACTTAAGCAACACGACGGGTGCCACATGTGGAGCAGGATCTGCTTACCCTTCCGGAGCACCTAAGATCACCCCTAGTTTTTGGTGGGGTTCGTGTTGTTTATTCTTTAGTTTTCTATGTTGTGTCGTGTGTACTATTGTTTTTCTGTATGTCTTTTTTATTTTTGGCCATGGCGTTGTCAGTTTGTTTTAGATTTATGAGTTTGACTGTCCCTTTGGTATCTTTCGTCCCTCTTTTATGAAAAGAACATTATAGGACAGTTGTTTAAGTTCAAACCATTTGTTTTTTGTTTTTACCTTTTAAACCAAGACAATCATAAGAATCTGAGATGTTCCAAAATGTTTAGAATAAAACGGTTGACGTGAGGGCATGACACCCTGAGCCAATCGTATAAGTCTACAGATTGCTTGAAAGCAATCGTATCCCAAAAACCTTCACTTGAGTCACTAAATCATGAAAATAGGGTCAAATGACACCTGTCAGCTAGACATGTACACCTTACAATCATTTTATACACAAAATATAGTACACCTATTGCATATAGTATAAGAAAAACAGACCAAAACACAAAAACTTAACTATAACCACTGAACCATGAAAATGAGGTCAAGGTCAGATGACACCTGCCAGTTGGACATGTACACCTTACAGTCCTTCCATTCACCGAATATACAAGACCTATTGCTTATAGTATTTGAGATATGGAATTGACCACCAAAACTTAACTTTGTTCACTGATCCATGAAATGAGGTCGAGGTCAAGTGGAAACTGTCTGACGGATGTGAGGACCTTGCAAGGTAGGCACATACCAAATATAGTTATGTTATTACTTATAATAAGAGAGAAATTAATATTACCAAAAATGTTCACTTTTTTCAAGTAGTCACTGAACCATGAAAATGAGGTCAAGGACATTAGACATGGGACTGACGGAAACTTTGTGACATGAGGCATCCATATACAAAGTTTGAGGCATCCAGGTCTTCCACCTCCTAAAATATAAAAGCTTTTAAGAAGATAGCTAATGCCTCCGCTGGATCACTATCCCTATGTCAAGCTATTGCGAAAAAAAGTCACAGGCTCTACAAAAACCACACAAACAAATATCCACGAATATGCAAGTCTTCCTAATCCATGAAAATTAGTACCCCAAAAAACTAAATGAATCCACAGTAGTTGTATTATGATATTTCATTTCTAATCACGTCTGTCTTTAATTTGGCACTTACATAACAGTTGACAAAATGATTTTAATACGGAAATAAATTATCCAAATCATAGAAAGGCTATTTCTTTATCAATAAGTACCTCACAATTACAGCAAAAAAAGTACTCTTAAGCTAACCAGCATTTGCTTTTTCCAAAACCAAATGAACTGACATCATTGCATCACAGGAACAAAACTGCCAAATTTTCATAGTCTTTTTTTTTTTCTAATGTGTTTAATACAGCAATAATGTTGAGAAAGATAAATGATGATGTCCATTTCTGTAAATAAAAAGTTTTTCCTTCTCATCAGTCCTTAAATGTGTGAATGAAATCTTAACGAATATCATAGAATATAATATGTCATATAAGAACATAATACAGACATTGTTTTCCTGGAATAACTTGTTTTCTTAGTGAATTATAGATAGCATGTCATATGTGAACATAATACAACATTGTTTGCCTGGTATAAATTGTTTTCTTTGTGAATTATAGAAAGCATGTCATATGTGAACATAATACAAACATTGTTTGCCAAGTATAAATTGTTTTCTTTGTGAATTATAGAGTGCGATTCATATGTGAACATAATACAGACATTATTTGCCCAGTATAAATTGTTTTCTTTGTGAATTATAGAAAGCATGTCATATGTGAACATAATACAGACATTTCTATGTGAATTATAGAAAGCATGTCATATGTGAACAAAATACAGACATTGTTTATCAAAAACATGCCTCGCTAGTTATTATGGACATCTGACTTGTGAAATACAGTATAAAAACACAATTTATCAAAAACAGGCCTCGGTAGTTGTTATGGACATTTGACCTGTAAAATACAGTATATAAACACAATTCATCAAAAACAGGCCTAGCTAGTTGTCATGGACATCTGAACTGTAAAATACAGTATAAAAACATCATTTATCAAAAACAAGCCTCGGTAGTTGTTATGGACATTTGACCTATAAAATACAGTATAAAAACACAATTCATCAAAAACATGCCTGGCTAGTTGTTCTAGCATGAATGGATTTTAAAACAACCTTGAGAGGTGAACACTGACAAGACTGTGTTTCTTTGTCATTCAAGTATTACCCTATAAGTAGGCAGCAACCATTTGATTTTCGGGGGGGGGGGGGGGGGGGGGGGCTATGGATTTTTTGTAAACAAAAAGTTTGTTTCCAGTTTTGGGAGAAAAAAAAAATTTGTTTTTGATTCTGAGAAAAAAAATTTGTTTATTTCACCCTCAGCTGCCACTATATATAATACTAAAATTGAAAAAATAATTGTTTTTCGCCACAGGCGAAAAAAAAATTTGTCTATAAAAAAAATCCATAGCCCCCCTCCCCTCCCCCCTAGAAAATCAAATGGTTGCTGCCTTACAGCAGTCCATTCATGCTAGCTGGAAGTATATTGGACTTCAGTGTCTTGCTGGGGAATTATTATTGTCAAGTCAGGTCTGCCTAAATGTGCGTTTTTATGGATTTTTGACAAAACGGTGACCTAGATTTTACAGACTAGATTCCTATTGGCCATATTATACCTCGTTGTGTTCCTATAACCCTATGCATGCATATATGATAATAGTTTTTACCAACAGTCACTTCCAGTTTCGTAGTGGCCATCAAAATATGCCCATCCCCAACTGATTTTGGCTACTTTTCATGTTTTTCCGATTTTGAACTCTTAAATGGCTTTCAAAGTGCCATATTTTCATGAACAGACATCTGAGAAGAGTTGATGGACCATGAACTGCTTGGTTGAAATCCTTGCTATCATGACAGTTCAGCTGGGGCAGTTAAAAAAAGTATGGAGGATCATACGGGCCATCAAAGAATGGTTGTCACCATCACGTCTACAGGCGGGATTGGGGGTTAAAGGGTTAAACACATCAAACAAATGGATAACTGTCATATTCCTGACTTCATGGACTAGGTATAGGCATTTTCCTATGTAAAAAATAGGTGGATTGAACCTAGCTTTTTAACCAGCCAAACCTCTCACTTGCATGACAGTCGCATATTCAATTACACTGACAACGATGCGCGAACAAAACAAACAGACATAATAGGTAGAAATATAAAAAATGAATCAGCCAAAATTGTTATACAATCCAAGTCACTATAAAAAAAACTAAAACAAAAAACAAATAACAACATAACAGGCAGTTATTTCAACTTCAAATTAATTTTAATTATGGAATTTGCATTATTTCTTGTGCTTTAATTTAAAAATATATATCTTTCTATCTATACATGTAGTTATCCTATTACTTATAATAATTAAGTGAGTATTTCACTTCAAAAAGTTTTTGAAATTTTAAATTTTGATCAAAGTTTTAAAATATCAAAATTCCAAATGTTACAAAATGATTAAGGTATCAAAAATAAAGAGGGGCGGAAAGAGGGATTCCTGTAAAGTGCAAAATGGGATAAAAGTGGAACGAAACAAAACAAAATGAAATGAACAGTTCCTGCATGTTACTTAAAAGTTAATGTAGAAAATAAAACCAGAGGCAAACAGTTGTAAGCCATGAAAAAATATTTCTCAAAAGTGGAGTATTTATTCTAAAACAAGAATAACAGGTTTGGTTTCTAATCACAAACTAATACATGTAAACAAAGGAAAAGTTTCAGTCAATAGACCATGACTGAGGGGGGGGAGGAAAAAATAATCTCAAATGAAATTAGATGTGCCTATGCTTATACAACTGCATACAAAATATCATTTTCCATAAACTGACTTAATCATAAACTGATACATTATTGATCTGACGCTGCAGGAAACAACATACCTATATCTTGCTTTTTGACTCCATCAAGGTGAGACAAAAAAAACTTGTTGAAAAAGTATTGTTTTTGTTTTTAGAACAAATATTCTAATTACTGCTCATTGAAATTTTAAATCCCTTTAATGATTGAAAGATTATTATCACATTTAACTATCTGGGTCATGTATTTTAAGTGTCATTTAAATGTTCACGTATTACCTGCAACAGGTATGGACATGTACTAATTAACTTCCTAGTAATGGTGGACATTTTCAAAACGGTGAAAGAAAAGAATTTTTCAACAGACAATACACACAGCTGTTGTTAATTTTGTCATAACAACACCAAGAGGTATTTTGTTGAAATCTTAACTATTCTATAAAATGTTTTGTTTGGTAAATTCAATGGAGAAGTGTTTCTTAAATTATAGATTACAAAAGACATGATTATGGCCTGTACTGCTTTTAGGTACCCATGCCTAATACCAAGAATAGACCCCTCATCTCAATGAAACTTAATTAAGCATCCTTAAATTTGTAATAATTTTGTCCTTGTTTGAACTTTCAACTTTTCGTATAATAAAGAAGTTATGTTCATTCATTTACCAAGTTTCATGTAGCTGGATCATCAACCAAAACTCTGATAAGTAGATTAAAAATGTTTAGTTCTCTCAAAGATTAAACAAGAATGCACACACTGAAATGTCACACTTATCAAGATTTAATGTCATAGTCATACCATTACACTGTATATAGTTAGTCTATTACTTATAAGTGTCTAAGAAGCAAACTTATTTACTAAAATTGACCATTGAATTAAAAAAAAGAGATAAAGGTCATCTGAACACTTCCAAA
The DNA here is from genome assembly GCF_965363235.1 of Mytilus galloprovincialis. NCBI lineage: Eukaryota > Metazoa > Mollusca > Bivalvia > Mytilida > Mytilidae > Mytilus > Mytilus galloprovincialis. The sequence continues at coordinate 44,239,126 of NC_134849.1, forward strand.
CAATTATGTACTTCATTCAATGTAATATTGTTCCATATATAATATTATAGATGACCTATTGCTCATAGTATCTAAGAAACTACATATCAAACCACACTTACTCAAGAGCATGTGATACCATATCGTTTTGATCCCACAGGGATTTAGTGCTAAAAACTTAGCAAACAGGCTGTTTCACATACTAAATAAAAAAAAATCCTTCAATGCCAATTTACAGACAAACCTACCAGAGGTTGAAATTTTAACTAATTTACTCTCTACATGTATTTAAGTCTTGAAAGGATCGCAAACAAAAATTATACATGTAGTTATATTACTCATAATAAGTGAGTATTTCACTCTCCAGGTCTTCTTATGTCAGATATATTATTAAGGCTTGGTTCACCGTTATGAAATATCTGTTGTCTATAATACTAAAATTACGAGGTCCAATTTGTCAGCCGTCATCACGTAAAAACGACGAATAAAAAAATTCAACTTTATATACAACTAATATAGTACAAAGGTGTAGATTAAAAATTACACCACTCCGAGCCCTTTTGTTTTCCACGTAATTAATATTGCCAATAATTAGGAAGTTCCGGGTCGAGTCTGATACCGATACCAATAGTATAATCACCTATTACCTATTACCTTATCTGTACGTTCCGCATCTGACAGACGCACCACCAAACGGTGTATTCAGGATTAATATGCTATATAAGCGGGTCATAATCACAGGGTTGACACTACTAAATTGTCAAATTGTTACCTATTGTAGTATTTTAATCCGTAAGACTTTCTAAGATAACAATACGAATACTAAAAATCTGGACTAAAAATAAGTTTCAATTTGTTAGCGGTCATGACGTAAAACAGCGAATCAAAGAATTCAACTTTATTCATAACTAATATAGGACAATGCTGTTGATTAAAAAATACTCCATTCCAGGACCTTTTGTTTTCCAAATATTTAATATTACCAATAATTGATAAGTTCCAGTTTGACGGGTTCAAACAGAAAGATTTGAAAGCAGAGAAAATTGTGTATCTTATAATCGGCATGACTTTATCAGATGACAGTACTAATACTAAGATAAGGCTTGCGCATAGTTATATACTTTAATTCAGTCACGGACCCGCGATATCACGGGTGTGTTCTAGTATAGATGATTTTGGATGTGTTCCTTGTGTGTCGTGAATACAATTCCTTTCCCTTTTCATGAATGTGACCTACCCAATTAGACTCTTTATCTTTATTTGTGACATTTTTACATTTTGTATCTGTTTGTATTGTTCAGGCATCATTATCAATTTTATAAAATGTGATGCCCCTGTCTTACAAGGGAGAGGTTTAGCACTATAAAACCTGGTTCAATCCACCATTTGCTACATTTGAAAATGCCTATACCAAGTCATGAATATGACAATTCTTGTCCATTCGTCTTTGATGTGTTTTGTCATTTGATTTTGCCATGTGATTAAGGACTTTCCTATTTGATTTTCCTCTGAGTTCAGTATTTTGGTGATTTTACTTTTTTTCTACAAATAATTTACCACTGCTGCCATGATTGGTATACCTATGTCTCTATACTTTTGTTGCAGGGGAGACAAATAAGCAACTGTTCTATTATATCCCTCGCCTATGACTCTCAATTTATTCTTTTGAAAATTTTACACCCTTCTTTTTGCACCATGGGAAACTAATTTAATTAATTACAACATTGGACACAATATCATGTCTTAAAATGAACAAGACTAAGTTCCAACCAATAAGTCTTATAAGTTGAAAATTTCCAATTTACAAGTCTTGCAAATCTTCATATATGTAGATTTTATACAGAGTGATATGTGTAAAAGAGGGACAAAAGATACCAGAGGGACAGTCAAACTCATAAATCGAAAATATACTGACAATGCCAATGAAAAAGAAAAACGGACAAACAATAGTACACATGACACAACATAGAAAACTAAAGAATAAGCAACACAAACCCCAAGTGTAAGCTATGTGTATACAGCACTAAATAATAAGTTTCAACATTCAAACTTATGATCGATTTGATATGGAATTGGTTAAACAGAAACATAGTGATATACATTTACTTTTATGGGTGTCAATTTTTGTGGATTACTGAAAACTTGCATTTTCGTGGAATTTTGATTTTGTGGATTTGCCAATCTCTGTATGCAAAGCCTATTGACAATATGTTATTCGTTGAACATTTGAATTCGTGTTTCACCTATCCCTACAAAACCCACGAAAATTGGTATTTAACAAATAATAATGAATCCACAGTACATTACAGTGTATTTGGTCATGATTTCTATATTAAGTATATTCATCTATGAACAAGAAACTGTGATATATACAAATAATAAGCCTTTTTGTGGTGTGATTAACAATGAGACCACTATAAACAAAAGGCAAAGTGACATAGGTGTAAGCAGATATAAATATAAATTCTACCACTGTATCGAGTGTGACTATATTTTTCCCCTTGGGACAGTTAAATTTTCAAATTTAAACCACAAGGCTCGCTGAGCGTTTAAAATATTTAAAATCTAGATCGAGAGTGAATAAATACAACACAAAATTTGGTGGTAGAATCTGTTTCTCTAATGATTTTTAAACAGTATCATATGCTGGCAAAAAGATGCGTTCTCTCTATGGAATGGTCCCCTCTTTCATACCGTCACAATAGGACATTCAGAGGAAAGCAAGAAGATTCATCGTCATAATTGAATTTTTACCAATGAAGAACTGATTTCAAAAAACAAACCACAGGTTAATTAAACAAAAATAATCAACAAGTAAAAAACAGGTAAATTGTGTAAAAATTAGAGAAATAAAAGTAAGGCTTTCAACACCAAACAAAACCTACTGTATCAAAAGTAAGCTATTTAAGTCCCTGACATCAAAAAATGTAAAAGATTTCAAACAAGAAAACAAACAGCATAATTTATCTTGTATATGTTCAGGTCATGGCGTCCAATAAACCTATACCATGTGGACCCTGCCAAGAAGGAAAGGTAAACAATGAAGCTGACATCTGGTGTAACAACTGTGATGAAGGATTGTGCTCTACATGTTCCACTCATCACAAACGATCCAAAGGAACACGTAATCATAAGACTATTGATATCAAAAGCTATAAACCATCCATTCCTGCTATTACAACTGAATGTGCCAAACATGGTAAACAGCTCAACTTATATTGCCCCAGTCATTTAATGCCTTGCTGTGATGAATGTATGTCCAATAGTCATTCAAAATGTACTGGAATAAAAAGTCTAGCCGGTGTTGTGGAGAAAACAAAAATTGAGGTTTCCACACAGTCCATAGAAAAACAAATTGACTCCATCAAACATTTTCTGGATAAACTTATTGAAAACAAATCTATAAACATTAGCATAGGTGAAAAAGAAAATGAAAACATCAAAAAACTTATTACTAATATTCGCAAGAAAATTAATAATCATTTAATCAACCTGGAGAAGAAGTTATGCAATGAAGCAGACGCCATCTTGAATAAGGAAAAATCTAAAGCAACAGATCTAATGACTGAAGTTGAAGGAAAACAGAAAAAATTACAGGAAATGCAAGACCACTTACATACAGTCATATCTAACAGTTCAAAACTGCAATCCTTTCTAGGAGTACATCAGATTGAACAGCAAATACACCAATTTCAACGATATGTCGACAATCTAGAAAATGATGATAGGGTCAAAGAATTTGACATCAAAATGAAACAAAATAATGAAATAGAAACAATACTCAGCAAATTAGAATCATTGGAAACTCTTGGAGAAGTAATGGTTGTTAAAACCGATATAGACTTGAATAGAGATACAAGTGTGAAGAGGGAAGCACAAGTAGAATCAAGAGAACAATCCAACATAAACAACATGACCATGAATATTGAAGCAAAGATAGACCCCAATATAAAGAAAATGTGGTATAGTGACATGATTTGTCTGATGGATGGACGATTTATAGTAGTGGAATGGAGAGGTAAAAGTAACCTACTTAATTCAAATGGCAAACTTGAGAAACAGTTACCTATATCTGATGGAGCCAGTGTCACACAAATCAATCAGAACACTATTGCCATAACTTATCCTCATGAGAAAAACATAAAGATCTTCAATATGGACAATGAAACAGTTACCAAAGTTATCACCTTAAACAAAGCATGCCTTGGTTTATCATTCTCTAATAATTCTCTGGTTGTAGGTTTGGGCAGTGATGAAATCCGTATTATAGACTTAGAAGGAAAAACACTGAAGTCAATAAAAGTCCAGTGTAAATCAGAACTGGATTACCTTGTTTATTGTAATGACAGAGTAATCTATAGTGACTTGGTTGGTGACACAGTATACTGTGTTGATGAATCAGGTAAACAGATCTGGCAATATAAACAGGATTTAAAAGGACCTATGGGACTTTGTAAAGATACTTATGGTAACATTATTGTAGCAGACAAAAACTCTGATAGAATAATAGTGATATCAAAAGATGGACAGAATAGTAAAGTACTGATAAGTCAAGAGGAAGGACTAAATGATCCTAAGTGTATTTGTTTAAAACATAACGAATCATCAGGTTTTATTTGTGATCTCATGGGCACATACTTAGCAAAATTCAATTTATCTTCTGGATAAAATATGCAATTAGAAGTAAAATGATCATGTACTACAACAAATTACATATATTCATTTACCATAGGCATACGCTTATAAGTTGGAGTTTAGGAGAAAGTTTAGAATTCAGAGAGAGATACTTAATCATAAGCAAGATTCAGCAACCAAAAGAAAAATCCAAACTGAGAAGAGATTGTCAGATGTGAATTTTTTTTATCAAATTAGTTTGGTGATGGCAAAACCTACTAAGTCTTTAAATAAAAGTTTTTGTTGAAAACAAAATACTACAAGACTGTCTTAGTGATATTCAGTAAGATATAAATTTTTATCAGCTGATTAACAAAAAGACAAGCTTCTCTCCAAAAATTTATTTGTAAAGGTATAGAACCACTAATTCATGTCTGGTTGGAAAGAACATTCAAGAAAAAAGTATATATATTTTAAACAAAATAGTAAAATATTTGGATAGTTTTGATATCAAATAAAAGCTTGGGGATTAAGGATCACTGTAGAACCCTTGTTGAAAATTTCTTTTGAATAATAATAAGTAAAATATAAAATTTTAATAAGAGGGCAAATTTTCCCTTTTGTTCAGATCAGAAGTACCTGTTTTTGTACTACCATTCTTCCGGGAACCAGTATGCTCTGATATATATATATATGCAATTAAAGGTATGTTTAATTTTTCAGCACAGGATAAGGTATAGTTTTGACATGAAATAACTGCCACTATATTTGAACTTAAAGACAAGATTTTAACATAGAAAGCAATGGCGCTATGAATTAGTGGTTTTACACCTATATATGGTTGCTTTTAGGAATATTTCTATGTTTCAACAGAGGTATTCAATTTTTCCATCACTTATGATCATATTTTGATTTTTGATAAAAAATAATATGCCACTGAGGATGACAGGTTTTATATCATTTCTGTAATCTTATTTAAAAATTGTATTCAATTGTCAAAAGATGTTGAATTTCTCAATATTGATACAAATTCTTTTGATCTTTCAATTGTTTAGAAGGGGCAAGGATTTCTAATAAGAACAAAATATCAATTAAATAACTTGGCATGATTAGAAATAGAATCTTGAAAGGAACATGTAGTATATTTTTTCAATGCTGTTTGACTTAAAATAATTTAAAAAAAGAGAATGTTTTCAACAAGAGCTAAATAATATTTTTTATTTAAATAGTAGTTAAAAAATTTCCTGCATATAAATATACATGTACATTTACCCTAGGATGGAGTACTCTCAAACATAATTAACCCTTCCCACCCCCACATTCTTTGTGTGCCTTTCCCAAGTCAGGATCCTGTAATTAAGTGGTTGTCATTGGTTCATTTCTGTCAGATATTATTTTTCAAAAATTGTTTTGTTATAATTAGGCTGTAAATTTTCTAAATTGGAATTGTTTCATATTTTTCATGTCATGCCTTTAAGGAGGCTCGCTGGTATGAAAATTTCAGCAAAAAATTGAACATTTTTTTTTCATTACAAATTTTATTTATATATATTCAATATAGTTATTACTTTATGATATGGTACACCAAATAACCCAAAAATTAGATTCAGTTTGGCCCCAGATGACTTTTAAAATTCTTATATCATTATAAAGGCTCCAAATTATCTCCCTTTGGTGCAAAATTGCCATTTTTTGCCATAAAATTGAAATATCTTTTTTCACTCATCGGTGACCTATATTTTTTATTACTGTTTTCAAATAAGCTGTACACAAACTAAATAATTGTAAAATTTAAGCGATTTCTGTAATTTAGTTCTTTTTTTATTTCGATATTACCTCTATTTCTCCTATTAGTTCAACAGAAAAAAGGACATTAACAAATATGTATGCTTCTTTCGGAGGCAGATTGTGAGCTTAAGGATGTTCGCTACTCTGTTAAAAAATAACAAGCTTTTTAAAAGACTATTATGAATTGATAGTATATAAATAAAGAAACTAAAAAAGTAGAAAAAAATGGAGGATCCGTGTGCTCGTTTTCGAGCCATTGAAAATTGGCAGGAAATAATTCTCTCTAGATTTTTTATATGTTTAACCTTATTTGTTTCAAAAACTATGAAACAATAACAAGAATTTTATAAAATTTTGAAATATGGCTTTTTAAACTTTATGTAATAAAATTATGAAAAGAAAAGTAGGGGTTAGTGGGCAAAATTTTTTAATGACAATACATGGATAAAACCAGAGGATTCCAAAAATCTGGCAAAAAATTAAAAAATGGAGGAGCAAACATTTTTCTATTATATATAAGTATATTAAGTATATAATAAAGTTCATTTATAAAAAAATATAGCAAAATCCTATATTAAAAAAATAAATATTTATACCCGCGAGCCCCCTTAATAGCCAACTACATTGTATGGGTTTTTCTCATTGTTGAAGGCCTTACATTTTCCTACATTGTTTATTGGAGAGCAAATTTATGATAACTGTAACTGGAATTAATGTATTTTGTTTTAATTTTATCAAATGATTACGTAAATAACACTGATTTTCCAATTTTAAAATTTAAAAAGACTGCTTTTTTGTACATATTTTGTATTTTGTTTTTCCTATGGAAAAAATGAATATTTTTTATCATTCATCTTTAAAAAAGCATTTTTCAGAATTATTTTATGAATTTGGAAATCCGCACCATCTAAAAATCCAAAGTGATCACATTGATCAAGCATGGCTGAATACAAAATCTCAATCAGTTCAGTGAGACAAATGCCTGAATTTATGAATGGTTGGATACACAGTAAACTTCTGTAATTAAATGAGCCCTTTTACATGAGGGTGAGGGGATGTCAATATTCCATGGCTGAAAATTGACATAGGGGTTACAAAAGAATTATAAAGTTCAAAAATAAAAACAATTATCTCTATTTTATGAAATTTTCCTTTGATCTTACTGACTGATCATTTCCTTTCTAAGCACAGTAGATTAATAAGAAAAATTATCGCTAAATACTATGGGCCTTCATGCTCGTTGTCAATGAAATTAACACTGTTGTCATAAAATTATAATCCTGGTACTTTTGATAACTATTGTCATAGGTAACAGATATCATTGGTCATCTCAACTCGATTGCTTTTTTTACTTTTCCCTATATCGGCTAAAGTGAGAAAAACAATCCAGTTGAGAAGATCAAAGATAATCTATAAATAACTTAACAACCAACCACAAGTGAGTAACTTGAAATAAAATATAATTTTTCTTGGTCTGAAAATATGATTACCTTTGCCCGTCTATTGTGCATATAGATATTCCCCAATCATCAGGGCTGTACCTTGCCAGATGTGGTATATAATTAGCTACCTGTTAAAATATTTTACATTTTTAAGTGTTTTGTTTTTCAATTACAAATATATTACTGTAAATTCAAAAATTAATGTGATCTCAATTCGATTCATTTATTTTCGTGGGTACCAATTTTTGTGGATTAAGGAAGATTTGCACGTTCATGGATATCTAATTTTGTGGTTTTGAACAGTCTGTGTACAAGCCTATGTAAAATATGTCATTTTTTTAACTTTTAATTTCGTGGTTCACTTGTACCCAAGAAATCCACAAAAAATGGTATCCAACAAATAATAATGAATCTACAGTATGTATATCATATTTGTTTTTCATTTATTGTTTTGTACATAAATCATGCAATTAGTTTTATATTTGAATTGCTTTACATTTGTTATTGGGTTTATTTAAGCTAATTATATGCAGTATGGGTTTTGTTCATTGTTGAAAGCTGTACAGTGACCTACAGTTGTAAACTAATATTTCATTTGGTCTCTACTGGAGAGCTGTCTCAGTAGCTGATAAGAGGAAATGATCGCTAATGGTTGCTATTAGTGATCATTTCCTCCTATCAGTAATACAATGTACATGTATTACCTTACCCTCCCACCATTATTACTTTTAACTACCAAATAAAAATCATCTATTTTTTGCCTAAACATAGGGAAATCTGGTATGATGAAAAGCTTTTGTAATATAAATTATAATTACAGTTAAACCCTTTTCTCTATGTCTAGCTGTTATTGTAAATAATAATAATATGCAGGTTTTTTTCTATGTCTAGCCGTAATTGTAATTAATATATATGCTTTATATAATTTTTGTATATACATACGTAATTCTTGATCGATCCTTTCATTAAAAATGTATGTTGGTTTCTATGAAAATTAAAATTTTGAAACCTATATCTATAAATAGCTAGATTTAAATCACGTCAGAAAACACATTTCTATTGTGATAAAAATGGAAAAGGCTCTTTGTAAATGAAAGCAAGTTATAACTTTGAAAAATAAGATTAGAATCATGTTCAGACTTATTTGCATGAAACTGATTGGCAGAATTTCTATAATATTATCCATAGCAAGTTTATCTAAATGTTCGATGTATACAGAATCAGTTTTAGTCTTGATATTTGTATGAATATATTGGCATACTGGTAGCAAGATCTTGATCCTGGAGTTAAGTAATAGAAATCGTAATGTTATCAGTTTATATATGGAAATGGATATTGCTTTTTTCCATATATATTTTGTGGTGAATAATTTCTCCCTTATAAAGTAAAAAATATTAGTAATTTCATATGGGATATACATAATTATTATTATTATACTTCATGTTAAAATGCCACCTTTTGATTGGCTAATATGAGGGTGTTAATTTACTCTATCACATGGCTGAGAGGGTGACAATTTTTTTGAATGTCACCCTCTCATGAAGATCAATCAAAAATCTTTAAAGGACAATGAATTGAATTTACATCAAGTAATTAAATACAATACTTTAAAAGTTCTACGCTTTGACTCAGATTTTATTATCTGTCAAAATAAAAAAATAAAATATCTTGCCTCACTTTTGTTGTTTTTCTAATACTCATAACGTTTTTATGTACCGGACGTCATAGAAATTACGTTTAAATAAAATTAAACTGTAAAAGACAATAATGATAGGACATTCAGTACAATAAATCAAATAGTACATAACTGAGAGGGCTTTGTCGTGGTTGACAATGTTTTCTCAGGGTAACAATCTGCTCTTTCACCCTCTCAGCTATGCGTTATTTATATAATAATTTTTATTCTGTCTGGGGGAGATTATTTACCACATTTAAATTAAGTGAGATTGATTATCTCCGCTTATTTTGTTTTAATCATTAGTTGTAAGTTATTACATTAGTATATCATGTATATATAGTGTGCAGTGCATTTAGATTTACACTCATAACTATATTATTTCACAGCACTTTTTAACTTATCACCCTTTAAGAAGGATTTATACCTTGCAAGACACCCATGAATAAAGAGTAGTATTTGATAGGCTGATAGGCTTTTGTAATATTTTATAATGATTACTGCTCACTCTTTTTATTATGTCTAGCCATAACTGTAAATAATATGGTTGTAAATTTTTGGATACACATAAGTAATCCTCCTTTTAATAAAAATATATGTTGGTTTATATGAAAATTAGATTTTGAAGCCTATCTATAAATAGCTAGATTAAGTCACATCACCCATTTCTGTTTCGATAAAAATATAAAAGATGCTTTGTAAAAGAAAGCAAGTTTAAACCTTTAAAAAAAAAGTTTAGAATCATGGTAAGACTTATTTGTATAAAGCCGAATTTGAGAATTTCTATAATGTTATCCAAATCAAGGGTTAATGTTAGATGTATACAGAATCAGTTTTAGTTTTGATATTTGTATGAATATATTGGCATACTGGTAACACCATTTTAATCCTGAAGTTTAGTAATAGAAATTGTAATGTTATCAGTATATATATGAAATGAATATATTACTTTAATTGTTATATATTTTATTGTGAATAATTTCCCCCTGACAGAATAAAAATTGTAAATAATTTCATCACTTTGAGATTAGTTGTCTCCCCTTATTTTGTTTTAATCATCAGTTGTAAGTTATTATTCATCAATTATGGACTTTTTGACGAGGTCAATATGTTATAAATATGGACCGGTTCAGACTATATTGACCGTGGACAAAGTTCAAGTGTCAATATAATCTAACAGGTCCATATATTACTTATTGACTGAGTAAATATTCTTTAAATTATATATTACATATGTAAATAATGTATTAGGAAAATGGCGTTCAAAGTATTTTTCTGTTTATTTTTTAATTGTATTTTGCTTGTTGTGTTAGCTAAAAGTTCTTGTATTCTTAGCATTTAACATAAAATTCTTGATATCTCCTTCTGATCAACTTAAAAATTTACTTTTCGAATCGTCTGCAGCGCTTCCTCCATGTTCGCTATGTATGATGTGTGAATTTTTAATATTGACCATCAAAATACATATAACATGTATAAATAGAAACATAGCGTCAATATACATTAAAATAGAAAAAAGGCTTCGAATACATAAAATAACCTTTGAAACAATTAATATTATATATCCAATGATAACAGGAGAATGCTACACCATATGAGCCAGTCCATGCGAAAAGGTACAAAAACGAAAAATCTACGAAATTCTAAAAAGTGTGCATAATTATTGGTAGTAGACTTGTGATTTACAAAACACATGTACTTTTTCTCATATCATCAAGCTGTGAGCTACACGCACCTGCAAGTGTTGAGACCCATCTTTAGTTTTATCAAGATTTTTAGTGAATTATTTCATATATTTCAATCATTTTCAAAGTACAGTTTAAATGGCTTGATTTGCCAATTGATAATGTTAACCCCGGTAGCAGTGGGGATAAGGCTCTCGCTTACAATGCGGATATCAATGCAATCAAACCGGGCAACGGGTCGAATCCAGTGCAACTTAGGTTGATTTATATAATATTAAATAACTTAATATAATATTAAATAACTTAACTTAACTTAAAATTATTTCAATTTCTAAAACACAAGATGTCATAGTTTTTGTATTTTCCCTCATGTTTTAATGTTGTCTTACTTTCTTTAAACCTGTAGAACTGACGGAAATTATTGACTTTTGTCTCTGAAGTGTCGTAAATTTTTAAGTTTCTGGTCGGTATAGCATTAGTCCGTGGAACAAATGATTTTACACTTGCTCAAATACCAAAAATTCAGATATTTCTACTTCTTTTTCTGTTTTAGTTGACAAATTCGGGATAGAATTGACAATCTTATGAATGTTTACATTAATGTAATTTTTTTCGGATAAAATCGTTTTTCAAAAATACTATAACAAACTTTCATAACGTGTCCTGTAAAGTTTACCAAAAGGACTGTTTGTACCTTTTCGCATGGACTGCATGGTTCATATCATTTTTAAAAATCACAAAAAAAAAACCAAAAAAATCGAAATTTCCAAAATGCAATGAAATATCGAAATATTTATAATACTTCATATCCAACGTTATAATTTAATGCAAATTTTGACATATAATTATCCCTAGCAACTTAAATTCTCCCCTTAGCAACCATACACCAATCAGCAAAAAGTCCATATTCCAAATATTTAAGCAACGATTTGAAGTTTCAAATGGATTCGGCATCTATCAAAACATCTAGTTTGCATAAAACACATCTAAAATATATTGATTTTTTAAAAAGTTATGGCGAAATCACTCATTTACTTTACATTGGCTTTGCTTGGTACTTTCGCCGATATCACCTATATGAGCCAGTCCATGCGAAAAGGTACAAAAACGAAAAAATTACGAAATTCTAAAAAGTGTGCATAATTATTGGTAGTAGACTTGTGATTTATAAAACACATTTACTATTCCTCATATTATCAAGCTGTGAGCTACGCGCACCTACAAGTGTTGAGACCCCCCTTTTAGTTTTATCAAGATTTTTAGTGAATTATTTCATATATTTCAATCATTTTCAAAGTACAGTTTAAATGGCTTGATTTGCCAATTGATAATGTTAACCCCGGTAGCAGTGGGGATAAGGCTCTCGCTTACGGTGCAGATATCAATGCAATCAAACCGGGCAACGGTTCGAAATCAGTGCAACTTAGGTTGATTTATATAATATTAAATAACTTAATATAATATTAAATAACTTAATATAATATTAAATAACTTAACTTAAAATTTCAATTTCTAAAACACAAGATGTCATAGTTTTTGTATTTTCTCTCATGTTTTAATGTTGTCTTACTTTCTTTAAACCTGTAGAACTGACGGAAATTATTGACTTTTGTCTCTGAAGTGTTGTAAATTTTTAAGTTTCTGGTCGGTATAGCATTAGTCCGGGGAACAAATGATTTTACACTTGCTCAAATACCAAAAATTAGGATATTTCTACGTCTTTTTCTGTTTTAGTGGACAAATTCGGGATAGAATTGACAATCTTATGAATGTTTACATTAATGTAATTTTTTTTCAGATAAAATCGTTTTTCAAAAATACTATAACAAACTTTGATAATGTGTCCTGTAAAGTTTACCAAAAGGACTTTTTGTACCTTTTCACATGGACTGGCTCATATGTAATATTCTTGTATATAAAGTGTGTAGTGCATTTTTATTAAAGGTTCATACTCATAACTATGTTTTTCACAGCACTTAATAACTTATCACCCTTTAAGGTGGGTCTCATTGGGGTCTAAGCGTGACACGGGATTGCCTATTTTTGGTAAGCGTGACACAGGAAAGTCAAATTATTGTGTCATGAAAACGGGAAATGAGGTCTAGCGGGACCCGGGTAATGACAAAAAAATGAGAATTGCTTATGTACATAGTGTAAGCGGGATACAGGAATCTGACAAAACAGTAAGCGGGATCCGGGATCCGGGATCGGAACCCCCCAATGAGACCCCCTTTAAGTCGGATTTATACCTTTAGGTGTTATACCATGGTACGTTACATCTGGGACCCGGGAAATGACAAAAAAATGAGAATTGCTTATGTACATAGTGTAAGCGGGATACGGGAATCTGACAAAACAGTAAGCGTGGTCCGGGATCGGAACCCCCCAATGAGACCCCCTTTAAGTAGGATTTATACCTTTTAGGTGTAATACCACCAAATCATGGTACGTCACATCCGGTTGTATACGAAAATAGGTCAAAAAAATTTCCCTTGAATTTGACAGTTGTAGGTAATTAATCCTACATTTTATTGCAGTAAAAGATGTCTGTGTCATAAACATATGTCTTGTGTATTCCAAAGCACCATTATTTTTTCATTTGGGATTTCTATAGAATATTTTGTAATTTTGAGGTTACATGGTGACTAAACCTTGTACACAGTTAAAATAAGGGGAGAAATTTGATTGGTTAACTTCCAGTGATGGTTATTTTCTTATATGCAATGAAATGTTATGTGAATTTTTGTCTATTATACTGGACAGGATCAAACTTTACTCATGCCAAGTATTTCTTGATTTGTAACAAAGATAAATTCGACATATTTTTTGAAAAAGTGCAAATTTAACAAAGACTAATAGGGGGAAATCAATGGTGGTATTACACCTTTTAAGACACCCATGCATAAAAGTATGATTATTTCCCCTTAAATTAAAGTGTATCAGTTTTTCAAAGAAATAACAAACAAAAGTGAACCAATGTAAATCTGTAGTACAATAGAGTCAATAAAGTCGATACCTCGGGTATGCAGGGTCTTTATGATAAAAAACATAAAATGTAGAGAGTCTTATGACAACAACACTTTAGGGACTGCAGAAATTTATTGATCGACATGTTTCGATGCCTAGGGCACCGTCATCAGGATAAAAACAATACATAAAATCATGTTGAAGTACAAAATTGGGTTGTTAAAATTTAAACGTCACAATGTTACAGTTTCAAAGTTTATTTTATTAATTGTATCTTAATGGCTTAACAAATTATAGAATGAAGGTCCATGCTTATCCAAACTCTTGATAAAGTAGCTAGTTCCTCCCTTATTTGTTGTATATGTATGTAAATTCAGATTCTATATTATCTACCCTTCATTTTAGTATGATTAATTTTTCAAGGTGTGTTTTTTGTTTCTTTGTTGTAAATAGTTTTTGTTTTTAGTATATTTTTATATTGAGGAATATGAATAAGTTTAAATATGGAAAGAACCCTATATATTTGTTTTTCTTTGAAATCAATCACAATAACTAACAATAATATTAATATCAAAATATATTTAATGAGTATTAACTATAAATGGCAACATATATAATGCAAAAAATAATGGTCTTGCCATGACAAAAAGTAGATATGTTTAGTATTTTTTAATACCATCCAGTTAGGCCAACTAAAATTAATTAGTAGATTTTCATCCAAATTTTTGAAAAAAATGGGGAGGATTTTATTTTTTATTTTTTATTTCTTATGAAACCCTCTTGTGACGTGTTCTTCATATACCCAAGTGTAATAATAAGCTTATATCATGTATATACATGTATTTATAAGGAATCGTACATAATTTTTTTTAAATCTTAAATAAAAATCTAGTGTTGACAACCACTCACGGTTCTACATGTAATTGCTGCTTTAGCAACCTATTTTTAGTAAACGGCATAAACATAAACGGCATAAACATGCTCTCTTCAGTTGGACTTCCTTCACCAAATTTATGTTTTTTTGTCTCCATAAAATGGAACAAATATGCATTGGTATGCAACACAAGAATTATGAGTACAGAATAAAATGAAAACTCAAACAGTTTTGAAAATAATAGGGTTGGTGCTTTTATGATTCTTCTTATAGATGCAAATATAATTAATATGTAAAACATGAACTAAACAAAAAAGAAGTTGTTTAATGACTCTATTGAGGGTATTGGGACAGAAGGTGTTTGCTTTTTGTCAACAAAAAAGTGTATGTTTGCCGACTTTTTGAACTCAATATACTGTCATAAATCTAACAAGTTCGTGCTTGTGTCAATTGGTTTAATCCAGTTATATTTGTACCAATGTGTTCCACGATTCTTGCTCTTTGGATATAATTCATAGTAAAAAATTCCTGACACAAAGGCATTTTAGATTCATTTTATCAATAAAATAATAAACGGTTCTAATCACAGAAATGTGTGTCATGCCGCAATTTGCGTTCTTGGACACAGCGTATTACTTGAATCCCGAGTATTTCATGCCCTTCTCGTAATCAATCTCTATTCTCGGTAGATGATTTGTCACCATAGAGCTGCAGAATCATTTTAAATTACTCGGAAGGAATACGAAAACCGAAATTTGAAACAGGAAGTTTTGAATGAAACGAAATGTTTGACGTTTACCGGAAACGGAAATGAACAAAATCCGGAAATCGTAAATTTTTAAAAATAAAAAAAATCGGGGCGGGGCGATTTCAGAGGGGCGGGCGGGGATGAAAATCTATCAATTAATTTTAATTGGCCTTAGACAAAAAACTTATATTTTATTTGGTACACATAAGTATACACATTTATTTAGCATTTCAAATTGTTTCTTTATTCAGTATATATGTAGTAGTCATTATGTTTTATTGTTGATTAATTGAGTTTGACGAACAAATAATAAGTACTGCAATTGTTCCATATTTTTACTTCTATCTCTTAAGGTATAGAACCACTAATTCAGGCAGGGTCGGAAAGAACATACAAGAAAGTAGTACATATTTTGAACAAAATAGTTCCTACGCATAGCTGTGTCAATAGTGGGAATATTTTGGTAGTTTTTGTATCAAATGAAAGCTTGGACACTTGGGATCACTGCAGAACCCTTGTTAAAAGTTCCACTTGAATAATAAAGAAGTATATGAAATTTTAATAAGAAGGCACATTTGGCCTGTTGTTCAGATCAGAAGTTCCTGTTTTTGTACTATCAAACTTCGGGGAACCAGTACGCTCTAATATGCAATTAAAGGTATGTTGATTCTTTCAGCACAAGTCAGGATAAGGTATTGTTTTGACATGAAATAACTGCCACTTTATTTGAACTTCAGGCAAAGTAGCCATAAATGCTTGAAATTGCAGAATTTAACATAGAAAGCAATGGGGCTATGAATTAAGCTTACATATGTGTATGTTCATGAATGTCATTGAAGCTTTTTATTAATCTATGATTTTAATTTACAGGCTTTGTATTGTATTTGCATATTTCATGATATTTGACTTACTGATCTATTTTCAATTAATAAAAATCTATATTTCAAGTTTCTCTTGGATTGTTTTCAGAACCCAAATGAAGTATCTTATTCGATTATTTGAGTACTGTGGACTCATTATTATTCGTTGGATACCAATTTTCCTGGATTTTGTGGGTACAGGTGAAACATGAATTTAAATGTCAAACAATTGACAAATTTTCATAAGGCTTGCATGTAGAATTTGACAAAACCATGAAATTATATATCCACGAACATGCAAATTTTGCTCAATCCACAAAAATTGGTACCAAAGAAAATAAACATGATAAATGAATCCACAGTACTCAAGTTTAGCCGAACACACCACCCTTATCCAAACAAACATCAATGTCCACAACAAACCAGCAAATTTCACATCCTGTCTGTATAACCTTACCCTGCTAGCATTATTACTCTTACCTTTCCAATAAAGAACCTTAACCTGCCAGCACTATTACTCTTAGCTTTCCAATAAAGAACCTTACCCTGCCAGCACTATTACTCTTAGCTTTCCAATAAAGAACCTCACCCTGCCAGCACTATTACTCTTAGCTTTCCAATAATGAACCTTACCCTGCCATCACTATTACTCTTAGCTTTCCAATAAAGAACCTTACCCTACCACCACTATAACTCTTAGCTTTCCAATAAAGAACCTTACCCTGCCACCACTATTACTCTTAGCTTTCCAATAAAGTACCTCACCCTGCCAGCACTATTACTCTTAGCTTTCCAATAAAGAACCTTACCCTGCCATCATTATTACTCTTAGCTTTCCAATAAAGAACCTTACCCTCCCACCACTGACCACTATTACTCTTAGCTTTCCAATATAGAACCTTACCCTGCCAGCAATAATACCCTTAGCTTTCCAATAAAGAACCTTACCCTGCCAGCACTATTACTCTTAGCTTTCCAATAAAGAACCTCACCCTGCCAGCACTATTACTCTTAGCTTTCCAATAATGAACCTTACTCTGCCATCACTATTACTCTTAGCTTTCCAATAAAGAACCCTACCCTACCACCACTATTACTCTTAGCTTTCCAATAAAGAACCTTACCCTGCCATCATTATTACTCTTAGCTTTCCAATAAAGAACCTTACCCTCCCACCACTGACCACTATTACTCTTAGCTTTCCAATATAGAACCTTACCCTGCCAGCAATAATACCCTTAGCTTTCCAATAAAGAACCTTACCCTGTTAGCACTATTACTCTAAGCTTTCCAATAAAGAACCTTACCCTGCCAGCACTATTACTCTTAGCTTTCAATAAAGAACCTTACCTTGCCAGCACTATTACTCTTAGCTTTCCAATAAAGATCATCTATTTGTTGTCTAAACATAGGGAAATCTGGTATGATAAAATTCAGGGGCGTAGCTAGGCAATTTTGATGTGTACGCAATGTCAGAGAAGGAATTCATACGGCAGGGGGTCTGGGGGCCGCTCAACTTTGCTATCAAATGATCGACGAAAGGTAGATACATTGTACATTTTGAGTTTCATAAAAATGAGTTGATGTCCATGGTCTCTTAAGAATGTCATATTTTATTTCATCAGTTATTTTGAAATCTTCAGAAAAGATGCATGTCAGGGTAGGAAGGCATAAAAGACATGACAATGGTGTTTTGACACCCGGAGGACTCAGCCATTTTAAATTGTTTGCATCAGCATTGAACAGAATCACAATGCTGGTTTCGTAAATGAAAAGGGAAGACTAGTTTTCAGAAGAATATAGCTACAAAGCGGCAGATCATTAACATATTTGTATATATTTTTTTTTATTAACTTCATTACTTTAGTTATCATGGTTATAGTGTTACTAGATTTACCATATTTATATTTTTGTGAAATTTTCGATGTGTACGCAACTGCGTTTTTGCTTATGGGTTGCTACGCACCTGAAATTGTTGTGGAAGGCTTTGGCTATCAAGACTATATTATCTGCTATACAACTGAAATAAACAAAAAGAATTGGAAGCTATTGTTAACTAATGATACCCCCTTTTAATATTCTTTAAACAGGAAGTTAAAGAGGAATCAAATCACAAAATAAAACATAATCGCATCAAGCTCAATAAGAAATTTGAGGAAGCTCTTATTTGTATATTTTCCCTAAAAAAGTGCATGGCCTGTATGTGTCAGTATAATACATGTGACGTTGAGATGAAAAGCAATAAAATCCCTTATGCTTTGTTTTTTTGTGTGTTTATTGCTGTGCATGTACTGATTTTTTTGTGTCATGGATGAATACACCATATTCTGGGTTTTTTTTATGACATGTAAGTATTTGGTAAACAGGAAGTTGATAAGGGATGAATCTGATTCTGAATTTGTGTCACATGGTCTAGAATGCTGAAATGAAGCCTGGGAATAAATTTCAGGAAGTGATTATCAGAAGTTCCTTAGCAAATGCAACAAAATGTTAGTTTTAATTGTTTTACAGTTTGTTATGTCAGAGCCTGTATTTGGTATGAGTTTTGCACAATGTGAAGGCTATAAAGTGACCTATAATTTCTTAACATCTAACTCCCTTGCGAACTTGTGGCTAGTTATCTCATTGGCAATCATACCCAAATTTTCTTATTTTATATAAATGGGAGACAACTTAAAATTACAAAAAGAAGCTCTATTTAACCATCATTATCTATTAGGATTTCATTCACAAAACAGCTGTTACTCAGTTCTATTCAAACTAAAACAATTCATAACATTAAATAAATGTATTTGTATGGTTTTGTTTGTTCAATTTATGCTTTTTGATTTTAAAATTGTTTCTAAATTTTAGTGTCTGATGAAAAGGTTATTCTAGAAACATGTTCTGCACACTGCCTCTAACCTGTCTTTGTTAAGTAAAATGCATGCCGAATAACCACAATATCCCAAGATGACATCTAAAGTTCTATATAACTTACTCTTTGAATGTGTTTTTATCAACAAACAAACCATGTAGGTCTGCCTGTGCTTGTACATTGTTCAAATTCTCCATACTCTCTGTCAGCCTGGGGTCAGAATCACGTAAACCATAATTTGCTATTGCCTGAAGAAGGAAGAAAAATAACGATTTGTCATACAATTGACCTAGTCCCAAGTCAGGGGCCTGTAATTAGGTGGTTGTTGTTTGTTTCTGTATTATATCATAATTGATTTTGTCATGTTTGTGGTGTATTGTTTTGTTACGAAATGGTTGGTTTTCTTGTTTCAATTATTTTACATTTTGTCATGCTAGGCTCTCTTAGAGTTGACTATTTGGTAAGGGTGTTGCTCATTGTTGAAGTACAGTGATCATAAGCTGCTTACAACTGGATCATTTGAACTCTGGTGGATAGTTGTCTCATATACCACTATACATGATCTTCTTATTTTTATATGATGCTGAATAAAAACACAATCGGATTAAAATAAAGATAATGAGTCTACTTAGCTTTGTTTTATACAAGGATCTGAAAACACTGGGCTCTACTTTCTGTTTTTAAAATTCTTTGAAGAATCCTCTGATTTTGTTGAATTAAAACACACCATCAAGAATTTGAAAGCTGAAATTTCATTGGCTGATATATATAGTAAATACAAGAACAGAAAGTAAAATGGAGTCTTGTCAGATCCTAAATGAGCAATGTTTGAACACAGGATCTGTATTTTAATCAGATAGAATAAAAACAAGGAATTATTTGAATCTGGAAAATTGATGAGAAATTTATGATGAAAACTAACCCATGCAACTAAATAGGGTTAGCTGTGTGCCCATGGCTAATTATAAGGGGGGTTAATCAATTCATACTGAAATTATAGTGAAAGCAGAATTGACCTTAGCCATGCTCATATGACTAACCCTATTTAGTTGGGTTAGTTTTCATCATACATTTAAATTTCTAATCAATTTTCGAGAATTCAAAATTATTCCAGATTCAACTGATTTCTAGTTTAAACATGATAAAATGGCATTTCTTACAGTTCTAAATTTCTGCACGCTCAACCTGTCTCCATTATCACTAAGATAATCAAACAATCTATCTTCAAAATTCTGTATTGCCCAGGATTCTCTGCAAAATATAAAGTTCTATTTATTTTGAGTCGGTTTATATATCTACACACAATTGATGATGTACCTCATGTTGATGAAGTTGATAGTTCAAAGAGACAAACTACAGGATGTGTTGCACATAAATATATACATGTACATGTGTATAAAAGTTACATGGATATATATAACAAAAAATGTTCAGTTTTTATTGCCAAATGTCATGAATGTAAAAATTTGCAAACAACCCTGTATATCTGGTACCAATGTGCATTAAAATACACACACAGGGGGATTTAATTTAAATATCACTCTGGATTGTGATCAGTGATTTACTCCAAAATATTGTCATGACACATATTTATGTCTTTGTCAAATATAACATTTTGCACACGGAAAGATATTTTGGAGTGAAATTAGAACACTGTTCATAATGAAAAAACTTTACACCCCCAAAAAGAGATTTTAACTGACTTGCATGTGTGTGTTAAAGCAGTGTCTAAAAGAAGAATAAAAATATAAAACACCATGCACAAGTTGTGTTGAAATCATTTAGAAAAAAAAGTGCACATGAAAAACAATCTTGCTAGAAATTACCGTTCTTTTGGTAGTTTTCTTGATGCAAGAACTCTGTAAAAGATATATATAATATATTATCACAATTACAGTTACCATGGTGAAACAATTAAATCTTAGTTGAATAAATGTCTCATTTTAAGTAGATCGGGCATATATTACAATGCATACATGTACATGTCCCAAATCATGAGTCTCTGGCCTTTGTTAGTTATGTATGTTTTATAATTTAAGTTCATTTATATGTTTTAGTGACATTCATTTGGTGACCCTCTGCTGTTGTTTTTTATTTGGGCGGGTTGTTGTCTCTTTGACACATTCCCCATTTCCATTCTCAATTTTATTTTGATTGAACTAGCTAGTACACATTTTATTTAGGGGACAGCTGAAACCCGCCTATAGGTGCAGGATTTTCTTGCTATGTAAAGACCCATTGGTGGCCTACCGCTGTTTTCTGATCTTTGGTCGGGTTGTTGTCTCTTTGATACATTTTCCATTTTCATTCTCAATTTCATGACCTGATCAAGCTATGTCTCTAAGTACTGGAAACAATAATGTTTTGTTATAAAAATGAAAGTTTGAAGGAGGAATCCTGAATGAATTACATGTATTAAAGTGTACCAAATTCTGGACCCTAATTTGGACCAACTTGAAACCTGAGCCCATAATCAAAAATCTACGTACATGTTTATATTCAGCATATTAAAGAACCCCAAGAATTCAATTTTTGTTAAAATCAAACCAAGTTTAATTTTGGACACTTTGGACCTTAATCATGTTAATGTACATTGTCAGATTGTAGACCAATTTGAAAATGGGATCAAAATTTAAGAATCTAAATACACTGTTAGAATCAGCATATCAAAGAACCCCAACCTCAATCCCAACTTTTTTTTTTGTGGTCATAAACCTTGTGTTTAAATTTTATAGATTTCTATTTTCTTATACTAAAGTTATTGTGCGAAGACCACAAACTAGAGGCTCTCAAGAGCCTGTGTCGCTCACCTGTTAATGTGTTTACTGATGTCGGCCATCTTCGTTGGTAGGTGGGGTCATTAGACACTTTTTTTTAAAATAGATACCCTAGTATTATGATTGTGGCCAAGTTTGGTTAAATTTGGCCAAGGACGTTTTAGAAAAGATTTTTATACAAGTTACAAAAATGACGAAAAGTTGTTCAATATTGACTATAAAGGGCAATAACTCCTTAAGGGGTCCTCTAACCATTTTGATCATGCTGACTTATTTGTAGATCTTACTTTGCTGAACATTACTGCTGTTAACAGTTTATCTCTATCTATAATAGTATTCAAGATAATAACCAAAAACTGCAAAATTTCCTTAAAATCACCAATTTTAGGGCAGCAACCCAACAACAGGTTGTTTGATTCAACTCAAAATTTGTGAGGGGATATATCTTATTCTGATGGACATTTAAATCTTGAAAGATTTGCCCTAAATGTCTTAATTTCAAAGATATAAAGCAAAAACTGCATTTTACCACTATGTTCTAATTTTAGCCATGTCGGCCATTTTGTTTGGCAGGCTGGGTCATCGGACACATTTTTTAAACTATAAACCACAATGATAATTGTGGCCAAGTTTGGTTAAATTTGGCAAAGTAGTTTTGGAGAAGAAGATTTTTAGAAAAGTTACAAAAAATGATGAAAAGTTGTTAAAAATTGACTATAAAGGGCAATAACTCCTTAAGGGGTCAACTGACAATTTTGGTCATGTTGACTTATTTGTAGGTCTTACTTTGCTGAACATTATTGCTGTTTACAGTTTATCTCTATCTATAATAGTATTCAAGATAATAACCAAAAACTGCAAAATTTCCTTAAAATAACCATTTCACAGGCAGCAACCCAACAACAGGTTGTCCTATTCGTCTGAAAATTTCAAGGCAGATAGATCTTGACCTGATCAACCATTTTACCTCATGTCAGATTTGCTCTAAATGCTTTGGTTTTTGAGTTATAAGCCAAAAACTGCATTTTACCCCTATGTTCTATTTTTAGCCATGGCGGCCATCTTGGTTGGTTTGACGGGTCACACCACACATTTTTTAAACTAGATACCCCAAGGATGATTGTGGCCAAGTTTGGTAGAATTTGGCCCAGTAGTTTCAGAGGAGAAGATTTTTGTAAAAGTTTACGGATGACGGACGACGGACGCCAAGTGATGAGAAAAGCTCACTTGACCTTTAAAAATGCTTATTTGTGCCCCTTTTTGGCCCCTAATTCCTAAACTGTTGGGACAATAAAAACCAAATTCATTCCCAACATTCCTTTAGTGATTATGAAGTTGAACCTTGTGTTAAAATTCTATTGATTTCTATTTACTAATACTAAAGTTATTATCCAGAAATAATCTGTCTGCGGAAGATGCTGACAACGACATGATACCAATATGACCAATATATATGACTAAAAAAAAATTTGTCATTCGAATAAAAACTAAAGGGTCAAAAGAGCCTGTGTTGCTCACCTTGGTCTATATATATGTGCATATAAAACAAAGGACAGGTGAGCTAAAAATCCAATAAAAACATTGAATGTAAATGATCAATGATATGAACCTCAGGCTCTCACAGAAGTCGTATATTATAAGACTTGTGCATGTTCTGTAAAATCTTGATGTTGTCAATGTCATTACATCTTGTTCATGCTATGATTGTGAAATCTTGGTGTCAGCAATGTCTCATATATATAGCTATTTTTTAAGTCTGTGTAAAATTTAAAAGTCAGTCATCATCACTTTAGTTTGGCTACATTCTTTTGTATAATCATGGTGTTAGCAACGTTCAAGTTTTAGAAAAAGAGTCAATTTGCCACCCCTATATATACAGTTAAAGACTTTTTAATGGTCGTGTCATTGGTTTGCAGTCTCCTTTTTATATACTTAATAGTCGTGATAGTAGAAAGGAAATCCAGGATTCATTCTTAAACTGATTCTAAACATGAAGAAACTAGCTAATTTCCTAATTTTTCATAATTCAATATTTAGTGTGAGCAATACAACAAGCATATCTACAAGAACATATTTGCAATTATGTATAAATCATGATAAATATAGGCATAACTTACTTTTCCTCTTTTGCTGGAAACTGTGTATGGTAAGTGTTTGGATTGTTGGTACCAGTGTTGTACCAGTGTCTGTTTATTACAGAGTTACAAGAACCAACCAGTGTAAAACCGTTCTTAGAATATCGTCCAAAGTTTTCAAGCTTGATTATTTTCTTTACAAAGGTTACATGTCGATGCATCATAGTACTAAATTAATAGTAGATTTTCGTCCAATGTTGTAAGCCAGTAGAAATGTTTTACGTTGAATCTAATTAAATCTGTCTTTTACATAAACAAAGGCAAGATTTTTCTGAAAGCACCTGTACAAACTATCATATAAGCAAGTTTTTCCACATGTAAATTAATTTTAGAGAAAAATGTCTTCTGTTAATATTTCAACAGGAAGTAGACTGGCTTTCTTACAGTCTGGAAGTTTGCAATCGTATAGAAAATGTTGTTAGATGACAAGGGAAACTACTCATAACTTTGGAGGTGTGTACAAATACGGCATTTTAATTGGTTGATAAGTACATTTTTGTTTGAAGATGTCAACAAATACACGTGGAAAACCAAAACCCTTATATATGTATATGTGTATAACTTTCTTATTTCAATAAACATGTACGAGGGTGTGAATAGGGTTATTATATAGAGAATAATAATATAAAAATAACTTTATGATAACCGAGGGTTTTGATGGGGTTAAATGATTTAAAAAGAATAATATATGCCCTTAAAAATGAAGATTAGAAAATAACGGGCAAAAAAATGAAGATTAGAGAAAAAAAGGGTTAATTTTTTGAAGATTAGAGAAAAAAGGGGTGAAAATTAAATGTTTACAGAATAAAAGACCCCCCCCCCCCCCATTCAAACCCTCATAACCGACCATAACATAAGTCCAAATAATTATGACTTCTTGCAACATTGTTATACTCATTTTCTTGAAAATTGTATGCAAGTTAAATAATTTGTCAGAGGCGGATTAAGGGGGGGCTTTTTAGGGAAAAAAATGGTTGCTTATATATATATATAGGGAATAACTGAAGCGTCCCTCTTAGGCAGTCAGTGGGCCCCCCGAAATCCTGGGCTTAAAAACACGAGATCCCAAGGTCCCGAATTCAAATAAATGAAATCCCGGCATCCCGAAATTTGAAAAAAAGAATTTCCGGATCCCGAAAGGGTCAATCCCAAAATCCCGAGTTTAAAAACACTTGATCCCGGAGTTCCGATAAAGGTCCTATCCCCCTTCTTGAATGATTGACTGATAAGAAAACGTAGCCGGTAGGCATTTTCTCCAAGTTGCATTGACTTCCAAAAGGCTAATTTTTTGTCAATGAAATTGTTTAAAAATATCGCTTGTTTAAAATTTTAGAAAATATCAATGTAGTTTGAAAATGAATGATAAAAATCGACCAGGAGCTGTCTCGGGCTCCCGTAGAATGCTTTGCAGAAGATTACGTACTTTCTCCGAGTTGCCGCGTGGCTTCCAAAAGACTTTATGTTTTGAAATGGGAAATATGTCAAAGAGACAACAACCCGACCAAAGAGCAGACAACAGACGAAGGCTACCATTAAGTCTTTTGATTATATTGCTCAAATTTTGACACCATGATTGGTTAATGAAAATATTTTTTTTTAATATTTACTTTCCCTCTTGATAATTTCATTCTTTTGAGAATTTCGCAAGTTGGCATTGTTTACAGCAGATACATTGTATTATATGTCTCTGATGGCAGCTAAAGCTAGACACTGGCTTTCTTCGCTTATCTGGAAAAATAAACTGGTTTAATAAGGGTGTGTTTTTTTAATTGGGGTTAAAAGTTACAGTGCATGTGTTGATGGTCATTAGTTAGTACCATATTGTTTTCTCACCTGTGACAAAAGTCGTAGAATCCAAGACCTATATGGAGTAAAAT
Organism: Mytilus galloprovincialis; assembly: GCF_965363235.1. Taxonomy (NCBI): domain Eukaryota; kingdom Metazoa; phylum Mollusca; class Bivalvia; order Mytilida; family Mytilidae; genus Mytilus; species Mytilus galloprovincialis. Next base: position 44,265,404 of record NC_134849.1, read on the forward strand.
CCAGTGGCTGTGGCGTCGTAAACGATTTGTAGAAAGCTTTATATTCTGTTGTTTCTTATTTGTGTTTGTAACTTGTGTTGTTTATTATATTTGTAAAAGAATATTATATTACAATGATATTATATTATGCTCCTTGTGAGCCCATTTTATGGAAATAAAGCATCTTCTTCTTCTTCTTCTTCTTCTTCTTCTTCTTCTTCTTCTTCTTCTTCTTCTTCTTCTTCTTCTTCTTCTTCTTCTTCTTCTTCTTCTTCTTCTTCTTCTTCTATTCCATAATGTAGAAGAGCTGACTGCATGCAATAGGTAGGTTTTGTCATAATAGAGGCCATTCGGGATGATGATCGGGAAAATTTCGACTGCCACTGGAAAATGATGGGATATTGGATTGGGACAGAAATTTTCCATTGCAACATGCCACCTACGGACCCCTCAAAGAGTTGATGCAAAGGTGTTTACACGAGGCATCGGTTTTAACGTCCCCATTCTGACCGGACGTGACTGCGAACTTGATACATCCCGCACAACCAAACGGACGCCCAACTTCGTTATACTGGCGATCGGGGGAAGACCAAGTGACCATATTTCATTTCCCCAGTCACCCTTGGGGAACTTTAAATTAGAAACAACAGAAATCCATATATGTGATCAAATTGATCGACATGTATCATCACAACCTGACACTTTTATACGATCTCGCGCTCAGTTTCTTCTTTGTAGTTTGGATATGAAAACAGGATTTTTGTGTAAAAGAAAAACCTCTAAACGTGTTGACAGCCTTTTAAGTTGTGCTTATTAATGTTAGTAATCATTTATCCATGCATAATCAAGTACTTATTGAAGTCAACACCTGTGCAATTAAGTAAAACAGTCACTGAAAAAATTAGAATTTGAACTTGCTGTCAGTTTATTAATAACGATTGTTAGTGATGTAATTTGTTCTTCCATAAGAAAAAGTCTTTCAGATGTAGCAAATCCTCTATATATACCGAACAATTTTACCCAAAATTGTCTCTGATGCTTACCAAACTGCCAAACTCCAGAACTAACTAGATATTGTGACACCTTACAATTCAGACACAGTGGGGCCAAGGGATATGAATTATAGAGTTTAGCTCTGAACTCAATTTAGGGGATGCCATATCTGCTGCAGGAAAAATTGAAGTTTATATTAAGATTTTCAGAATTACACCAAGGTGTGTCTGAAAATATCAAGGATACATTAAAAGTAGAACAATTACTTCATCCTGCCACTAGTGCTCTTATGAGCTATGTCCTCGTTTTGGTATTTCTATGGAAATGATGCCCGCATAGCTTGTTAATAGATATAGGAAGATGTGGTATGAGTGCCAATGATACAACACACCATCTAAGTGACAATTTATAAAAGTAAACCATTATAGGTCACGGTCCGGTCTTCAACACGGAGCCTAGGCTCAAAAGTTCATTTGATAGTTAATCGATGAAAAATAACACAAAGGCGCTTCTGAACCGTATATTGTCCCTAAAGATAACAAAAATTCGTAAATGTATGGCTATTACAAAATCAATCGTTTCTGTAGCAACATTCGCCCCGGCCATTACATTTGGGATTGGCAGTGCAGATACATCATGCATATGCATATGGGAATATGGGTCACGAACATTGATCGAAACGTTGTACTCACATTTCTTTTGTGTTTCCTATGCAAAGGTAAGACTATATCTGACGAGTTTGACCAAATCATGACGGTATTTACGCTCCAGATAGCATTTGTACTAAAAAACTGTGTTTGCTTTGAACAAACTCTGTCCTGCGCCGAACTTGTTCTTATTCTTATAAAAAAAAGGGAAGTGTCTTGTAATGCTAATACGCGTACTGAATCCGCATATGATGACTAAGAGATTGATTCATGTCCCTATTTTGTGAATACTTGAGCTATTGTGTGTCGCTTTTTAAAATTTATATAAGGATCATGACTGATTTTGAATTACAACATTAGAAAATTGGCATTGCATTGTATAATTTTTCATCCTTCCCTTAAAAAATTAATGAGTTAACTAAAAAATGTTTATGCACCAAACTGACCTTGTTTTACACTCAATTTTTTTTAAACCTAGCATTCGCCTCGGGTGACTATAATATATTTTGTGTAATAACTGCTCTGTCCAGACTTTCCAAATACATATGTATTTATCTATAACTAGATACTAATTTTCACAAAATACACAACCTTAAAGATGCAAAATTAAATGCACTGTTTCAGCGCTTGAATTTTGTTTTTTCAAAGATAGAAAAAATATTGAAATAATTTGATAAACTGGTGTTTTATACTTTAGAAAATAATTCTGTAATATACTATAATGAAATACTATACACAATATGAAAGTTTATGGATGTGAAAAGGCCAAGGCCACTTCTTCTTTTGCTATGTCTTAAATGGAAAAAAATCAGAAGGTTCCAAATCAACGCCATTTTGTAATGGCAACTCTTCATATAAGTAGTCAAATTTGTCGTTTTAACATCGTTTATAGCATATGCTTATGATTGAATCGTTTTTGTAGCATTCTATTGAATAAATATCATAATATTTCTCCTTTTTGTTCTTGTGGTTGAAATATTGATATTTTTAGGTCTGACCTTTGGCCTCAATTTCACAAAATTGTGAACACTCTGTATTTTTACGACCCAACTTTTCTTATTGTACACGTTTCCCTCTTTCCATCGATATATAATTTAGGTGTGTGTTCTTCCGGACCATTAAAGTTTTTTAAAATGAACTCTGGTTGCAGTACTATTAATTAACCTTTCCGAGGCTTTTAAATACCTCGGACTGTAGGTTTTCATAAACAATTTCATGTTTAATAAAGGTCGTACGATCACCTTTTAAAATAATTACAAGTAGCTTACTTCTATACCGGCCATTTGGTCTCTTAATTTTCATTCTTAATTTTATTGGTTAAATAAGTAAGAACGCAAATCTTTCTAAACTGGACAATCTAAAAAGACCGTGATGTACGTATGTGTTATTCTATTTTTTTTTATTTTAATACGAGCATGAAGTAACGATGATTAATAGCATTTGTTTAAATAAAAGTCAGAAATGACTTCAAATAAAACCAGGTGCTCCGCAGGGCGCAGCTTTATACGACCGCAGAGGTCGAACCCTGAACAGTTGGGGCAAGTATGGACAAAACATTTTAGCGTGATACAGCTCTGAATTTGGATTGTGATCAAATTTTTGACATTACATGGGTTTTTTTTTACACAAAACAAAAGTCAAGATTTTACAAATTTTTCAATTAAAGATTTCTTCTTCAAACTTTTTAAATCTAAAATTAAATAGTTGACACAGCATAGGTTTCTGACACAGAATGAATGTGGTCTAATGAACTTAAAAGTTTTTTTCTGCCTTTTAGCAATTCACTATGCTGTTGAATATTAATCCTCTCAAAAAAATGTTTGAAGAAATTTTCTTTTTATTTATGAAATCTGAAATGAGAAAAATTTAACCCCCCCCTTTTTTCACATCCCTGTTTCCCTTTTTCCAAGACTGATATCAATTCAAATTTCTAATGGAGTTTGCAACAATAACTACTCTTTTAAATACATCATAAAATATCAAAATGTAAAATAAAGTGCTTGTTATCACTGAATGGTAAAGATTGGTTGGTAGTAAAAGTGAATATACATTGTTTATTGTATAAAACAATAAAAAAAACTTCATCAGCAACATTTTATATTGGCAAATTTCCAATGAAGTTATTTACATAAAGTTATGGGCAAATAAAAATAGAAAATGACATCATAGTCATGTCTGGCAAATGTCCAACATACATTCATACATTTTCTAAAAACATTTTAGATAAGATAAGGAAATAAGATGTAAAAAAAACTGCTTGTTATCACTGAATGGTAAAGATTATTTTAATTTATCAGTTGGTAGTAAAAAGTGAATATACATTGTATATTGTATATAACAAAGATTTAAGTTGATTCTGGACAAAGAAAGATAACTCCAATTAAAAAAAAAATCTTGCTATTGCACAATATTTTGCAATTAGATATTTCTTGCTTACTATTCTGGACAAAGAAAGATAACTCTAATTAAAAAACAATTGCTATTTCACAATATTGTGCAATTAGATATTTCTTGCCATTGCGCAATACTGTGCAATTGAAAAGACTTGCTATTGCACAATACTTAATATAATAATTTTAGATCCTGATTTGGACCAACTTGAAAACTGGGCCCATAATAAAAAATCTAAGTACATTTTTGGATTCAGCATATCAAAGAACCCCAAGATTTCAATTTTTGTTAAAATCAGACCAAGTTTAATTTTGGACCCTTTGGACTTTAGTGTAGACCAATTTGAAAACAGGACCAAAAATGAAGAATCTACATACATAGTTAAATTTGGTATATCAAAGAACCCCATTTATTCAATTTTTGATGAAATCAAACAAAAAAGTTTAATTTTGGACCCCGATTTGGACCAACTTGAAAACTGGGCCAATAATCAAGAATCTAAGTACATTTTTAGATTCCGCATATCAAAGAACCCCAATTATTCAATTTTGATGAAATCAAACAAAGTTTAATTTTGGACCCTTTGGGCCCCTTATTCTGTTGGGACCAAAACTCCCAAAATCAATACCAACCTTTCTTTTATGGTCATAAACCTTGTGTTTAAATTTCATAGATTTCTATTTACTTATACTAACGTTATGGTGCGAAAACCAAGAAAAATGCTTATTTGGGTCCCTTTTTGGCCCCTAATTCCTAAACTGTTGGGACCTAAACTCCCAAAATCAATACCAACCTTCCTTTTGTAGTCATTAACATTGTGTTTAAATTTCATTGATTTCTATTTACTTAAACTAAAGTTATTGTGCGAAAACCAAGAATAATGCTTATTTGGGCCCTTTTTTGGCCCCTAATTCCTAAACTGTTGAAACCAAAACTCCCAAAATCAATCCCAACCGTTCTTTTGTGGTCATAAACCTTGTGTCAAAATTTCATAGATTTCTATTAACTTAAACTAAAGTTATAGTGCGAAAACCAAGAAAATGCTTATTTGGGCCCTTTTTGGCCCCTAATTCCTAAAATATTGGGACCAAAACTCCCAAAATCAATACCAACCTTCCTTTTGTGGTCATAAACCTTGTGTTAAAATTTCATAGATTTCCATTCACTTTTACTAAAGTTAGAGTGCGAAAACTAAAAGTATTCGGACGACGACGACGACGACGACGACGCCAACGTGAGAGCAAAATACGACGAAAATTTTTTCAAATTTTGCGGTCGTATAAAAATAAAATAAAAAAATATGTCTCATACACTTGCTTTTTTTTATTAACCATGATTGTAGTTGCGTAAACTATCTTTTACAAAACATACAAAGTGAAACTATCTTATCTTATAGCGACATATCTAGCAGCAGTATCAATTATTGAGAAATTGGTTGTAAAAGGATACCAAGCTTATAAAAGCAGTTTTATTGACCAATTTGTTGTAAAAGGATACCAAGCTTACAACAGCAGTTTTATTGACCAATTGGTTGTAAAAGGATACCAAGCTTACAACAGCAGTTTTATTGACCAATTGGTTGTAAAAGGATACCAAGCTTACAACAGCAGTTTTATTGACCAATTTGTTGTAAAAGGATACCAAGCTTACAACAGCAGTTTTATTGACCAATTTGTTGTTAAAGGATACCAGGCTTATGCCAGCAGTTTTATTGACCGATAGGTTGTAAAAGAATACCAGGCTTATGCCAGCAGTTTTATTGACCAATTGGTTGTAAAAGAATACCAGGCTTATGCCACCAGTTTTATTGACCAATTGGTTGTAAAAGGATACCAGGCTTATAAAAAAGTACAACAAAGGAACTCGGAAATCCAAGATTGGAAATCTAAAATCTAACGTTTTTCACTAGCGGAACGAGTGAAAAACAACTATCATATGCTTGATTTGGTACAGAAAAGAAGGGCGAAAGTTACCATGCAGTGGCATATTTCCAAAAGAAAACTGTGGGTTAAACCTGGTTTCATATCCAGCTTAATTTTCCACATGTACGACAGGTCATTCTGTTATATTGACAAAATTGGGTGATCAACCCAAATAGACATACATGTACATGTAATAGGGTTAATAAGTTAACGTAACAATAATTTGGACACCGTCGATCGAGCGATAGTTGTAAGATCTTGTAATGGCAAACCAAGCCGTAGATTAAAAAATAGTTTTTGTTGTTTATGTACATGTACACTGTATTTAGAAAAATAAAATTACAAAACTAGTGACCTTCGAAGAAAATTCAAAACGGAAAATTCCCAATCAAATGGCAAAATGAAAAGTTCAAACATATCAAACGAAGGGCGTATTGCATTTCCGCTAATTTTTCATATTCCCAATACTACTCTGCAAATTTCCTGACACCGAGGAAACGAGAACAACAAATTCGAATGGTGCCGAGTCTTTTCATGACCACCTGAACGAGCAGTTTTCGCTAGCCATCCTAACATTTTATCTTTGTCGTTGTGTTATTGAAACTGCAAACAGCATCTTACATTAAGATGATAACTGTAAAAGCATCCGTTCGGAAATATGAAAAGGAGATCCTTCTTGAACAAAATACAAAACTTGTAAACGGTGAAAGTACAAATATGGACTTTGTGTATACAGTACGACGTGTTGGCTACAAATATTCTGCCAGAACTGACTTATGAACTCATATCAACATGATCAAGTATATCTGAGTGCTGACTTTTGTACATATGTTTTCACACATTTTAATGATGAATTTCACATGCATGTTATGATGACCTTTAACTTAATAAACATTTATTTTGTATTATGAATTTGCTTTCGATCAAAAGGTATTCTTTAAATAACTTAAGATTCATGCTTGAAAAAATACCAAAGAGATATAAATGAATTATTATTTTAATTGGCAAAATAAAGGCCACGGCTCACAAATTAATCAAACATTAATTTATACTCAATAAAGATGAAACATTAGCATGATCATGAGTCACAAATGATCAAAATTAACACATTAGCGTGGATCACTTTTGATCAGTTATAACATTAGAATGGATCACGATTGATCGATTAAAAACCTTTAGCATGGATCACGATTGATCAATCATAACGTTAGCATGGATCAAGAATGATCAATTAGAACCATCTGTACAAAAAGAGCACTTTATCATTACTGTCCAATAGTGACATTGACTTTAAAAATACTGGCCCTGGGAACAGAAGCTCAGTAACGGATATTAGAGTCCATTGTGAGAACATGGTGCAAGATTGTAGGCGTTGTGTCGTTTTCCCGCCAATTTTCTTCAGATAGTCCTTCAAGAAATTAGTTGAAAATTAATAGAATGAAAAGTTTATTAATCCAACGCTTCTGTGTCAAAATATTTCAACATTTGTCCATTAGTTAAGGTGTACAAAGTTCAATTTTAGAATCACGATCAAAATTTGAACGGAATATAGGGAATAAAATCTCTTCTTGAGTCATCTTGGAATTTCTACACTTGGTGAGCCATGACGAATCATCATACAACATTGGGTGCAAGGAAATAAAATATGTCCATAAAACCTGAAAAATAAATCATTTATACATTTATCACCTATTTTCCTACGTTAATTATAGGAGAAACCCCATTCCTAAGTTAACTCTTTATATATTTAATTTCCTTTGGGTCAGTGATCATGACGTCTTTCCGTACACATTCCTCGGTTTAAATTGCAATCGTTTTTAATATAATACGACGTTTATCGACAAAACAATTTTATTTTTCTCAACATGTTGTTTTGATTCAGTTACTTCCAGAAGGGAGACAACTAGAAACGATAATATGGAAGACTCCATTTCGCCTGAAGGGGTGTTGTAGTTACTTTTACGATGTGGACTACATTTATTTTAATTTAAATGATGCATATGATTTCGAATTATGCAACAACAATAACCCTCAATAGTAGACATACATAGAAAGGATTCCATGAGTTATAAATTAATAAATTGAGTGGGAAATCCAGAGCAACTATTCAATCTAATACCCCTTGAAGTCAAGAAAACTATACGCATGCGCATAATTACCTAAACAAACCCTAGAGCAAGAACGTACATTAATTAAACGACCTAGATGGTTCTCTATTTCTTTATGGAAGTACATTATCAAATACCAGTTTCATAACAGTGACATATAAGAAAAACTCCACTTCAGTTCGTATATGACAGAAATAGATTTATTGGAATTCAGAGAACTCTTGCATTTTTATCACAACTGGGGAATTCCCTCTGACGTGTTTCTAAATTTATAAAAACACTAAATACAAATACTGCTTAATTCTGATTTTCCGTGTTGTTAAAAACACGCATATAAGTCAAGGGAAATATCAAACATGAAGATTATGAAAAGAACATTATAGGACAGTTGTTTAAGTTCAATCCATTTGTTTGTTTTTACCTTTTAAACCAAGACAATCATAAGAATCTGAGATGTTCCAAAATGTTTAGAATAAAACGGTTGACGTGAGGGCATGACACCCTGAGCCAATCGTATAAGTCTACAGATTGCTTGAAAGCAATCGTATCCCAAAAACCTTCACTTGAGTCACTAAATCATGAAAATAGGGTCAGATGACACCTGTCAGCTAGACATGTACACCTTACAATCATTTTATACACAAAATATAGTACACCTATTGCATATAGTATAAGAAAAACAGACCAAAACACAAAAACTTAACTATAACCACTGAACCATGAAAATGAGGTCAAGGTCAGATGACACCTGCCAGTTGGACATGTACACCTTACAGTCCTTCCATTCACCGAATATACAAGACCTATTGCTTCTAGTATTTGAGATATGGAATTGACCACCAAAACTTAACTTTGTTCACTGATCCATGAAATGAGGTCGAGGTCAAGTGGAAACAGTCTGACGGACACGAGGACCTTGCAAGGTAGGCACATACCAAATATAGTTATGTTATTACTTATAATAAGAGAGAAATTAACATTACCAAAAATGTTCACTTTTTTCAAGTAGTCACTGAACCATGAAAATGAGGTCAAGGACATTAGACATGGGACTGACGGAAACTTTGTGACATGAGGCATCCATATACAAAGTTTGAGGCATCCAGGTCTTCCACCTCCTATAATATAAAAGCTTTTAAGAAGATAGCTAATGCCTCCGCTGGATCACTATCCCTATGTCAAGCTATTGCGAAAAAAAGTCACAGGCTCTACAAAAACCACACAAACAAATATCCACGAATATGCAAGTCTTCCTAATCCATGAAAATTAGTACCCCAAAAAACTAAATGAATCCACAGTAGTTGTATTATGATATTTCATTTCTAATCACGTCTGTCTTTAATTTGGCACTTACATAACAGTTGACAAAATGATTTTAATACTGAAATAAATTATCCAAATCATAGAAAGGCTATTTCTTAATCAATAGGTACCTCACAATTACAGCAAAAGAAGTAATCATTAGGTAATCAGCATCTGCTTTTTCCAAAACAAAATGAACTGACATCATTGCATCATAGGAGTCTTCTTTTTTTCTAATGTGTTTAATACAGCAATAATGTTGAGAAAGATAAATGATGATGTTCATTTCTGTAAATAAAAAGTTTTTCCTTCTCATCAGTCCATAAATGTGTGAATGAAATCTTAATGAACATCATAGAATATAATATGTCATATAAGAACATAATAAAAACATTGTTTTCCCGGTATAAATTGTTTTCTTTGTAAATTATAGAATGCATGTCATATGTGAACATAATACAACATTGTTTGCCTGGTATAAATTGTTTTCTTTGTGAATTATAGAAAGCATGTCATATGTGAACATAATACAAACATTGTTTGCCAAGTATAAATTGTTTTCTTTGTGAATTATAGAGTGCGATTCATATGTGAACATAATACAGACATTATTTGCCCAGTATAAATTGTTTTCTTTGTGAATTATAGAAAGCATGTCATATGTGAACATAATACAGACATTTCTATGTGAATTATAGAAAGCATGTCATATGTGAACAAAATACCGACATTGTTTATCAAAAACATGCCTCGCTAGTTATTATGGACATCTGACTTGTGAAATACAGTATAAAAACACAATTTATCAAAAACAGGCCTCGGTAGTTGTTATGGACATTTGACCTGTAAAATACAGTATATAAACACAATTCATCAAAAACAGGCCTAGCTAGTTGTCATGGACATCTGAACTGTAAAATACAGTATAAAAACATCATTTATCAAAAACAAGCCTCGGTAGTTGTTATGGACATTTGACCTATAAAATACAGTATAAAAACACAATTCATCAAAAACATGCCTGGCTAGTTGTTCTAGCATGAATGGATTTTAAAACAACCTTGAGAGGTGAACACTGACAAGACTGTGTTTGTTCGTCATTCAAGTATTACCCTATAGTTAGGCAGCTGGGGGGGGGGTGTGGCTATGGATTTTTTTTTGTTTATTTCACCCTCAGCTGCCACTATATATATAATACTAAAATTGAAAAAATAATTGTTTTTCGCCACAGGCGAAAAAAAAATTTGTCTATAAAAAAAATCCATAGCCCCCCTCCCCTCCCCCCTAGACAATCAAATGGTTGCTGCCTTACATCAGTCCATTCATGCTAGCTGGAAGTATATTGGACTTCAGTGTCTTGCTGGGGAATTATTATTGTCAAGTCAGGTCTGCCTAAATGTCCGTTTTTATGGATTTTTGACAAAACGGTGACCTAGATTTTACACACTAGATTCCTATTGGCCATATTATACCTCGTTTTGTTCCTATAACCCTATGCATGCATATATGATAATAGTTTTTACCAACAGTCACTTCCAGTTTCGTAGTGACCATCAAAATATGCCCATCCCCAACTGATTTTGGCTACTTTTCATGTTTTTCCGATTTCAAAGTGCCATATTTTCATGAACAGACATCTGAGAAGAGTTGATGGACCATGAACTGCTTGGTTGAAATCCTTGCTATCATGACAGTTCAGCTGGGGCAGTTAAAAAAAGTATGGAGGGTCATACGGGCCATCAAAGAATGGTTGTCACCATCACGTCTACAGGCGGGATTGGGGGTTAAAGGGTTAAACACATCAAACAAATGGATAACTGTCATATTCCTGACTTCATGGACTAGGTATAGGCATTTTCCTATGTAAAAAAATGGTGGATTGAACCTAGCTTTATAACCAGCCAAACCTCTCACTTGCATGACAGTCGCATATTCAATTACACTGACAACGATGCGCGAACAAAACAAACAGACATAATAGGTAGAAATATAAAAAATGAATCAGCCAAAATTGTTATACAATCCAATTCACTATAAAAAAACTAAAACAAAAAACAAATAACAACATAACAGGCAGTTATTTCAACTTCAAATTAATTTTAATTATGGAATTTGCATTATTTCTTGTGCTTTAATTTAAAAATATATCTTTCTATCTATACATGTAGTTATCCTATTACTTATAATAATTAAGTGAGTATTTCACTTCAAAAAGTTTTTGAAATTTTAAATTTTGTTCAAAGTTTTAAAATATCAAAATTCCAAATGTTACAAAATGATTAAGGTATCAAAAATAAAGAGGGGCGGAAAGAGGGATTCCTGTAAAGTGCAAAATGGGATAAAAGTGGAACGAAACAAAACAAAATGAATTGAACAGTTACTGCATGTTACTTAAAAGTTAATGTAGAAAATAAAACTAGTGAGAGGCAAACAGTTGTAAGCCATGAAAAAATATTTCTCAAAAGTGGAGTATTTATTCTAAAACAAGAATAACAGATTTGGTTTCTAATCACAAAACTAATACATGTAAACAAAGGAAAAGTTTCAGTCAATAGACCATGACTGAGGGGGGGGGGGGATAATCTCAAATGAAATTAGATGTACCTATGCTTATACAACTGCATACAAAATATCATTTTCCATAAACTGACTTAATCATAAACTGATACATTATTGATCTGACGCTGCAGGAAACAACATACCTATATCTTGCTTTTTGACTCCATCAAGGTGAGACAAAAAAAAACTTGTTGAAAAAGTATTGTTTTTGTTTTTAGAACAAATATTCTAATTACTGCTCATTGAAAATTTAAATCCCTTTAATGATTGAAAGATCATTATCACATTTAACTATCTGGGTCATGTATTTTAAGTGTCATTTAAATGTTCACTATTACCTGCAACAGGTATGGACATGTACTAATTAACTTCCTATTAATGGTGGACATTTTTCAAAACGGTGAAAGAAAAGAATTTTCAACAGACAATACACACAGCTGACGTTAATTTTGTCATAACAACACCAAGAGGTATTTTGTTGAAGTCTTAACCTGTTAACTATTCTATAAAATGTTTTGTTTGGTAAATTCAATGGAGAGGTGTTTCTTAAATTATAGATTACAAAAGACGTGATTATGGCCTGTACTGCTTTTAGGTACCCATGCCTAATACCTAGAATAGACCCCTCATCTCAACGAAACCTAATTAAGCATCCTTAAATTTGTAATAATTTTGTCCTTGTTTGAACTTTCAACTTTTCGTATAATAAAGAAGTTATGTTCATTCATTTACCAAGTTTCATGTAGCTGGATCATCAACCAAAACTCTGATAAGTAGATTAAAAATGTTTAGTTCTCTCAAAGATTAAACAAAAATGCACACACTGAAATGTCACACTTATCAAGATTTAATGTCATAGTCATACCGTTACACTGTATATAGTTAGTCTATTACTTATAAGTATCTAAGAAGCAAACTTATTTACTAAAATTGACCATTGAATTAAAAAAAAAGGTCATCTAAACACTTCCAAACAATTATGTACTTCATTCAATGTAATATTGTTCCATATATAATATTATAGATGACCTATTGCTCATAGTATTTAAGAAACTACATATCAAACCACACTTACTCAAGAGCATGTGATACCATATCGTTTTGATCCCACAGGGATTTAGTGCTAAAAACTTAGCAAACAGGCTGTTTCACATACTAAATAAAAAAATTCCTTCAATGCCAATTTACAGATAAACCTACCAGAGGTCGAAATTTTAACTAATTTACTCTCTACATGTATTTAAGTCTTGAAAGGATCGCAAACAAAAATTATACATGTATATTACTCATAATAAGTGAGTATTTCACTCTCCAGGTCTTCTTATGTCAGATATATTATTAAGGCTTGGTTCACCGTTATGAAATATCTGTTGTCTATAATACTAAAATTACGAGGTCCAATTTGTCAGCCGTCATCACGTAAAAACGACGAATCAAAAAATTCAACTTTATATACAACTAATATAGTACAAAGGTGTAGATTAAAAATTACACCACTCCGAGCCCTTTTGTTTTCCACGTTATTAATATTGCCAATAATTAGGAAGTTCTGGGTCGAGTCTGATACCGATACCAATAGTATAAACACCTGTTACCTATTACCTTATCTGTACGTTCCGCATCTGACAGACGCACCACCAAACGGTGTATTCAGGATTAATATGCTATATAAGCGGGTCATAATCACAGGGTTGACACTACTAAATTGTCAAATTGTTACCTAGTGTAGTATTTTAATCCGTAAGACTTTCTAAGATAACAATACGAATACTAAAAATCTGGACTAAAAATAAGTTTCAATTTGTTAGCGGTCATGACGTAAAACAGCGAATCAAAGAATTCAACTTTATTTATAACTAATATAGGACAATGCTGTTGATTAAAAAATACTCCATTCCAGGACCTTTTGTTTTCCAAATATTTAATATTACCAATAATTGATAAGTTCCAGTTTGACGGGTTCAAACAGAAAGATTTGAAAGCAGAGAAAATTGTGTATCTTATAATCGCATTACTTTATCAGATGACAGTACTAATACTAAGATAAGGCTTGCGCATAGTTATATACTTTAATTCAGTCACGGACCCGCGATATCACGGGTGTGTTCTAGTATAGATGATTTTGGATGTGTTCCTTGTGTGTCGTGAATACAATCCCTTTCCCTTTTCATGAATGTGACCTACCCAATTAGACTCTTTATCTTTATTTGTGACATTTTTACATTTTGTATCTGTTTGTATTGTTCAGGCATCATTATCAATTTTATAAAATGTGATGCCCCTGTCTTACAAGGGAGGGGTTTAGCACTATAAAACCTGGTTCAATCCACCATTTGCTACATTTGAAAATGCCTATACCAAGTCATGAATATGACAATTCTTGTCCATTCGTCTTTGATGTGTTTTGTCATTTGATTTTGCCATGTGATTAAGGACTTTCCTATTTGATTTTCCTCTGAGTTCAGTATTTTGGTGATTTTACTTTTTTTCTACCAATAATTTACCACTGCTGCCATGATTGGTATACCTATGTCTCTATACTTTTGTTGCAGGGAAGACAAATAAGCAACTGTTCTATTATATCCCTCGCCTATGACTCTCAATTTATTCTTTTGAAAATTTTACACCCTTCTTTTTGCACCATGGGAAACTAATTTAAATAATTACAACATTGGACACAATATCATGTCTTAAAATGAACAAGACTAAGTTCCAACCAATAAGAATAATAAGTTGTCAATTTCCAATTTACAAGTCTTGCAAATATTCATATACGAGATCTCATACAGAGTGATATGTGTAAAAGAGGGACGAAAGATACCAGAGGGACAGTCAAATTATGATCGATATGATATGGAATTGGTTAAACAGAAACATAGTGATATACATTTACTTTCATGGGTGTCAATTTTTGTGGATTACTGAAAACTTGCATTTTCCTGGAATTTTGATTTTGTGGATTTGCCAATCTCTGTATACAAAGCCTATTGACAATATGTTATTCGTTGAACATTTGAATTCGTGTTTCACCTATACCTACAAAACCCACGAACATTGGTATTTAACAACTAATAATAAATCCACAGTACATTACAGTGTATTTGGTCATGATTTCTATATTAAGTATATTCATCTATGAACAAGAAACTGTGATATATACAAATAATAAGCCTTTTTGTGGTGTGATTAACAATGAGACCACTATAAACAAAAGGCAAAGTGACATAGGTGTAAGCAGATATAAATATAAATTCTACCACTGTATCGAGTGTGACTATATTTTTCCCCTTGGGACAGTTAAATTTTCAAATTTAAACCACAAGGCTCGCTGAGCGTTTAAAATATTTAAAATCTAGATCGAGAGGGAATAAATACAAGACAAAATTTGGTGGTAGAATCTGTTTCTCTAATGATTTTTTAAACAGTATCATATGCTGGCAAAAAGATGCGTTCACTCTATGGCATGGTCCCCTTTTTCATACCGTCACAATAGGACATTCAGAGGAAAGCAAGAAGATTCATCATCATAATTGAATTTTTACCAATGAAGAACTGATTTCAAAAAACAAACCACAGGTTAATTAAACAAAAATAATCAACAAGTAAAAAACAGATAAATTGTGTAAAAATTAGAGGAATAAAAATAAGGCTTTCAACACCAAGCAAAACCTACTGTATCAAAAGTAAGCTATTTAAGTCCCTGACATGAAAAAATGTAAAAGATTTCAAACAAGAAAACAAACAGCATAATTTATCTTGTATATGTTCAGGTCATGGCATCCAATAAACCTATACCATGTGGACCTTGCCAAGAAGGAAAAGTAAATGCGGAAGCTGACATCTGGTGTAACAACTGTGATGAAGGATTGTGCTCTACATGTTCCACTCAACACAAACGATCTAAAGGAACACGTAATCATAAGACTATTGATATCAAAAGCTATAAACCATCCATTCCTGTTATTAAGACTGAATGTGACAAACATGGTCAACAGCTCAACTTGTACTGCCCCAGTCATTTAATGCCTTGCTGTGATAAATGTATTTCTACTAGTCATTCAAAATGTTCTGGAATAAAAAGTTTAGCTGATGTTGTGGAGATAACAAAAATTGAAAAGTCCACACAGTCTATAGAAAAACAAATTCACTCCATCAAACATTTTCTAGATAATCTTATTGAAAACAAATCTGTAAACATTAGCAGAGGTGAACAAGAAATCAAAAACATAAAAAAAACTTATTGTTAATATTCGCGAGAAAATAAATAATTATTTAATCAATTTGGAAAAGAAGTTATGCAATGAAGCAGACACCATCTTCAATCAAGAAAAATCTAAAGCAACAGATGTCATGGCTGAAATTAAGGAAAAACAGAAAAAAATAAAGGAAATGCGAGACCACGTACACACAGTCATATCTAACAGTTCAAAACTGCAATCATTTCTAGAAGTACATCAGATTGAACAACAAGTACACCAATGTCAACGATATGTTGAAGATCTTGAAAATGATGACCGGGCGAAAGAATTTCACATCAAAATGAAGCAAAATGACGAAATAGAAATAATACTCAGCAAAGTAGAATTATTGGAAACTCTTGGAAAAGTATTGGTTGTTAAAACTGATAAAGACTTAAATAGAGATACAAGTGTGAAGCAGGAAGCCCAAGTAGAATCAAGAGAACAATCCAACATAAACAACATGACAATGAATATTGAGACAAAGATGGAGATCAATATAGGGAAACATATTAGTGACATGATTTGTCTGATGGATGGAAGAGTTATAGTAGTGGAGGAATGTGGTAAAGTTAACCTATTTACTTCAAATGGCAAACTTGAGAAACAGGTTCCTATATCTGGTGATGCTCTCAGTGTCACACAAATTAATCAGAACACTATTGCCATAACTTATCCTTCTGAGAAAACCATTAAGATTTTCAATATGGAAAATGAAACAGTTACCAAAGTTATCACATTAGACAAAGAATGCTTTGGTTTATCATTCTCTAATAATTCTCTGTGTGTAGGTTTAGGAATGAAAGAAATACGTATTATAGACTTCGAAGGAAATACACTGAAGTCAATAAAAGTCCAGAGTAAAGTAGAACTGTATCACCTTGTTTACTGTAGCAACAGAATAATCTATAGTGACTATATTGGTAATGCAGTATACTGTGTTGATGAATCAGGTAAACCGATCTGGGACAATACACAGGATTTAAGTCGACCAGAGGGATTTTGTACAGATACTTATGGTAACATTATTGTAGCAGATACCTACTCTGATAGAATAATAATAATATCAAAAGATGGACAGAATAGTAAAGTAATAATAAGTAAAGAGGAAGGACTAAAGAATCAGTGTATTTGTTTAAAACCTAATGAGTCTTCAGGTTATATTTGTGATCACTTTGGAAAATACTTGGCAAAATTCAATTTATCTTCTGGATAAAATATGGAATAAGAAGTCAAATGATCATGTACTACTACAACAAATTACATATATTCATTTACCATAACTACTCGCATATAAGTTGGAGTTAAATAAAAGTTTTCATCATAAAATAATTAACTTCAATACTGTCTTTGTGAAATTCAGAAAGATAATTTTTTACCAGTT
This sequence comes from Mytilus galloprovincialis, assembly GCF_965363235.1. Lineage (NCBI taxonomy): Eukaryota > Metazoa > Mollusca > Bivalvia > Mytilida > Mytilidae > Mytilus > Mytilus galloprovincialis. The sequence continues at coordinate 44,282,928 of NC_134849.1, forward strand.
GATTTACTCATAAATGGTTGCTTTAAGGAATATTTTTATTTTTAAACATAGGTATACAATTTTTCGGTTTTATATCATTACTTTAATCTTACTTAAAAAATAGTTTTCTATTGTTAAAAGATGGAGAATTTCTCAATATTGATACAATTTTTTTTTGTCTTTCAATTTTATAGAAGGGGCACAGATTTCTAAAAACATTTTCTTTTATCAATCCAATAATTTTGCATTATTGGATTGAAAATATTTAAAGGAACATGTAGTATATTTATATTCCAGTGTCTGAATAATTAAAATAAAAAAGATCCTTAACCAACATGATCAACAACAAAAACTAAATTATATTTTTTTATCTAAATAAAGTTCATAATTTATTGAGAAAAGAATAATTTCTGCATCCAAATATACATGTATATTTCCCCTTCATTGTCGCAAGGTTAGGAAGGGTTGAGGTTCCACAAACACTCTTAACCCCGCCTCATTTTTTATGTGCCTGTCCTAAGAGCCTGCAATTCAGTGATTGTCATTGGTTCCTGTCTGTCACATACTTGTATTTTTTTTTCAAAAATTGTTTTGTTATAAATAAGGCTGTAAATTTTCTTAAATGGAATTGTTAAATATTTTCATGTCATGGCTTTAAAAGCTTTAATTTTATGGAGTTTTCTCATTGTTGAAGGTTACATTTGCCTATATTGCTTATTAAAGAGCAAATTAATGATAACTGTAACTTAAATTAATGTATTTTTTTACTAATATCAGATGATTATGTAAATAGCACTGAACTTTCAAAATTAAAATTTAAGTAGACACTGCTTTTTTGTACATATTTTGTAATTTGTTTTTCCTTTGGTAAAAAATAATCTTTTTATTCATTAACTTTTCATCTTTAACATGTTTAAGAAATAATTTACAGAACAATTTTATGAACTTGGAAATCTGCACCATCGCAAAATCCAAAGTGATCACATTGATCTAGCATGGTTGAATACAAAATCTCCATCAGTTCAGCGAGACAAACGTCTGAATCTATGCATGGTTATTTGGATACACAGTTAACTTATATAATTAATAAATCATTTTACATGAGGGGAGGGGGGATGTCAATATTCCATGACCTAAAATTGACATAAGGGTTACAAAAAAATTGTGAAATTCAAAAAATAAAAACAATTACCGCTATATTTTCCTTTGATCTTATGTATACTGACTGATAATTTCCTTTCTCAGCACAGTAGAGTAATATGAAAAATTATCGCTATAAACTGAGGGCACGCATGCTCGTTGTCAATGAAATTAAACAAGAATGTGTCCCAAGTACACGAATGTCCCACTCGCACTATCATTTTCTATGTTCAGTGGACCGTGAAATTGGGGTAAACCCTCTAATTTGGCATTAAAATTTAAAAGATTATATCATAGGGAACATGTATACTAAGTTTGAAGTCGATTGGACTTCAACTTCATCAAAAAATACCTTGACCAAAAACTTTAACCTTGAAGGGGGACAGACGGACGGACGGACGGACGCACAGACCAGAAAACATAATGCCCCTCTACTATTGAAGGTGTGGCATAAAAAGTGTCATAGGTAAAATAGCTATACACAGATTATCATTGGTCATCTGAACTTGATTGCTCTTCTCACTTTCACAATACCGGCTCAAGTAAGAAAAGCAGTCTTGTTGAGATGATCAACGATAATCTATAATCAGAAATCACAAGAGAGTAACCTGAAATAACTTACTATTTTTCTTGGTCTGAAAATAATATTACCTTTGCCCGTCTATTGTGCAGATAGATATTCCCCAATCATCAGGGCTGTACCTGGACAACTGTGGTATATAATTGGCTACCTGTTAAAATATTTTAAATTTTTTAGTGTTTTGTTTTTTCAATTACAAATATATTACTGTAAATTCAGAAATTATTGTGATGTTTTTGTCAATATGAAAAATGTGACAGAGTTATCATCGCAATAATTATAAAAAATTTGAAATTTTTTATTTGATTTTTCTGAATATTGCAAAAATTTAAATTCCAAATTCAGTAGCTTGTAATTCAGCAGTTAACACTACTGTGTATTCATTTAGTTTTTTGGGTACCAATTTTTGTGGATTAAGGAAGATTTGCATGTTAATGGATATTTAATTTTCTGGTTTTGAAAACTCTGAGTACATTTTTTTTTAAGGAAATTATATGCAGTATGGGTTTTGTTCATTGTTGATAGCTGTACATTGACTACAGTTGTAAACTACTATTTCATTTGGTCTCTACTGGAGAGCTGTCTCAGTAGCTGCTAAGAGGAAATGGTTGCTATCAGCGATCATTTCCTCCTATCAGTAATACAATGTACATGTATTACCTTACCCTTCCACCACTATTACTTTTAACTACCAAATAAAGATCATCTATTTTTTGTCTTAACATAGGGAAATCTGGTATGTTAAAAGCTTTTGTAATATAAATTATAATTACAGCCTACCCTTTTTTCTATGTCTAGCCTATATTGTAAATAATAATAATATGCAGGTTTTTTTCTATGTCTAGCCATTATTGTAAATAATAATAATATGCAGTTTTTTTTCTTATGTCTAGCCATTATTGTAAATAATAATAATATGCAGTTTTTTATACGACCGCAAATTTTGAAAAAATTTTCGTCGTATATTGCTATCACGTTGGCGTCTGCGTCGTCGTCGTCCGGCGTCCGAATACTTTTAGTTTTCGCACTCTAACTTTAGTAAAAGTGAATAGAAATCTATGAAATTTTAACACAAGGTTTATGACCATAAAAGGAAGGTTGGTATTGATTTTGGGAGTTTTGGTCCCAACATTTTAGGAATAAGGGGCCAAAAAGGGCCCAAATAAGCATTTTCTTGGTTTTCGCACCATAACTTTAGTTTAAGTTAATAGAAATCTATGAAATTTTGACACAAGGTTTATGACCACAAAAGAAAGATTAGGATTGATTTTGGGAGTTTTGGTTTCAATAGTTTAGGAATAAGGGGCCAATAAAGGGCCCAAATAAGCATTTTTCTTGGTTTTTGCACAATAACCTTAGGTTAAGTAAATGGAAATCTATGAAATTTAAACACAATGTTTATGACCACAAAAGGAAGGTTGGTATTTATTTTGGGAGTTTAGGACCCAACAGATTAGGAATTAGGGGCCAAAAAGGGACCCAAATAAGCATTTTTCTTGGTTTTCGCACTATAATGTTAGTATAAGTAAATACAAATCTATGAAATTTAAACACAAGGCTTATGACCATAAAAGGAAGGTTGGTATTGATTTTGGGAGTTTTGGTCCCAACAGTTTAGGAAAAAGGGGCCCAAAGGGTCCAAAATTAAACTTTGTTTGATTTCATCAAAATTGAATAATTGGGGTTCTTTGATATGCCGAATCTAACTGTATATGTAGATTCTCAACTTTTGGTCCCGTTTTCAAATTGGTCTACATTAAGGTCCAAAGGGTCCAAAATTAAACTTTGTTTGATTTCATCAAAAATTGAATCATTGGGGTTCTTTGATATGCCAAATCTAACTGTGTATGTAGATTCTTCATTTTTGGTCCTGTTTTCAAATTTCAAATTCTACATTAAAGTCCAAAGGGTCCAAAATTAAACTAAGTTTGATTTTAACAAAAATTGAATTCTTGGGCCTCTTTGATATGCTGAATCTAAAAATGTACTTAGATTTTTGATTATGGGCCCAGTTTTCAAGTTGGTCCAAATCAGGATCTAAAATTATTATATTAAGTATTGTGCAATAGCAAGTCTTTTCAATTGCACAGTATTGTGCAATGGCAAGAAATATCTAATTGCACAATATTGTGAAATAGCAAAATTTTTTTTAATTAGAGTTATCTTTCTTTGTCCAGAATAGTAAGCAAGAAATATCCTATTTGTGCAATAGCAAGAATTTTTTTTAATTGGAGTTATCTTTCTTTGTCCAGAATCAACTTAAATCTTTGTTATATACAATATACAATGTATATACACTTTTTACTACCAACTGATAAATTTAAATAATCTTTACCATTCAGTGATAACAAGCAGTTTTTTTACATCTTAATATTTTATGATGTATTTAAATGAGTAGTTATTGTTGCAAACTCCATTAGAAATTTGAATTGATATCAGTTTTGAAAAAGGGAAACGGGGATGTGAAAAAAAAAAGGGGGGGGGGTTAAATTTTTCTCATTTCAGATTTCATAAATAAAAAGAAAATTTCTTCAAACATTTTTTTGAGAGGATTAATATTCAACAGCATAGTGATTTGCTCAAAGGCAAAAAAAACCTTTTAAGTTCATTAGACCACATTCATTCTGTGTCAGAAACCTATGCTGTGTCAACTATCTAATTTTAGATTTAAAAAGTTTGAAGAAGAAATCTTTAATTGATTTGTAAAATCTTGGCATTTGTTTTGTGTAAAAAAAAACCATGTAATGTCAAAAATTTGATCACAATCCAAATTCAGAGCTGTATCATGCTTGAATGTTTTGTCCATACTTGCCCCAACTGTTCAGGGTTCGACCTCTGCGGTCGTATAAAGCTGCGCCCTGCGGAGCACCTGGTTTTCTTATGTCTAGCCATTATTGTAAATAATAATAATATGCAGGTTTTTTTCTATGTCTAGCCATTATTGTAAATAATAATAATATGCAGTTTTTTTTCTATGTCTAGCCATTATTGTAAATAATAATAATATGCATTTTTTTTTCTATGTCTAGCCATTATGGTAAATAATAATAATATGCAGTTTTTTTTCTATGTCTAGCCATTATTGTAAATAATAATAATATGCAGGTTTTTTTCTATGTCTAGCCGTCATTGTAAATAATAATAATATGCAGTTTTTTTTCTATGTCTAGCCGTCATTGTAAATAATAGAATATGCTTTATATATTTTTGTTTATACATTAGTAATTTTCTATTGATTCTTTCATTAAAAATGTATGTTCATTATTATGAAAACTAAAATTTTAAAGCCTATATCTATAAATAGCTGGATTTAAATCAAGTCAGAAAACACATTTATATTGTGATAAAAAATAGAAAGGTGCTTTGTTAAAGAAAGCAAGTTTTTACTTTTACAAGAAGTTTAGAACCATGTTAAGACTTATTTGCATGAAGCCGATTGACAGAATTTCTATAATATTATCCTTATAGCAAGGTTATCTTAATGTTAGATGTATACAGAATCAGTTTTAGTCTTGATATTTGTATGAATATATTGGCATACTGGTAACACGATTTTAATCCTGAAGTTAGGTAAAAGAAATCTAAATGTTATCAGCTAATCTATGAAAATGAATATTATACAATTACTGTCTTTTGATGAGGTAAATATGCGGTTTTATTGACTTTTGAAAAAATGATATTCACTGAGGCCGACGGCCGAAGTGAATATCAGTTTTTCAAAAGTCAATAAAACCCCATATTTACCAAAACAAAAGACAGTAATTGTTTTATTCCATAGTTCGAGAGAAGAAAATGTATCTAATGACAAACATATACCATTTTTTTTTTACATGAAACATTATACCATAAGCGCGTGACATTTAGCGCGGTGAATAACATGCACTTTCTCAGGTGAATATGCTTTTTTATTCAAAATCCAATTCATATAGAAAAACCTACTAAAATAATACCAATATGGAATAAATTGTTTTATTCCTTATATATGTTGTTGTGAATAACTTCACCCTGACAGAATAAAAATCATGTCATCACAAGTTGAGATTGATTATCTCCCCTTATTTTGTTTTAATCGTCAGTTGTAAGTTATTATTTATCAATTATGGACTTTTGACGAGGTCAATATGTTATTAATGGACCTGTTCAGACTATATTGACCGTGGACAAAGTTCAAGTGTCAATATAATCTAACAGATATATATATATAACTTATTGACAGTGAATATTCTTTAAATTATATATTAGGAAAATGGTGTTTAATGTATTTTTCTGGTTTTTTTTAATTGTATTTTGCTTGTTGCGTTAGCTTTGCTTGTATTCGTAGTGTCTGCATTTAACAAAAAAATTCCTGATATCCTTCTGATAAACTTAAAAATTTACTTTTCGAATAGTCTGCAGCGCTTTCTCCATGTTCGCTATGTATGATGTGTGACATCATGAATCTATTTTTTTTAGTATTGACCATAAAAATACATATAACATGTATTAATAGAAACATAGTGTCAATATACATTAAAATAGGAAAAAGACTTCAGATACATAAAATATAAAAGAGGGACGAAAGATACCAAAGGGATAGTCAAACTCATAAATCTAAAACAAACTGACAACGCCATGGCTAAAAATGAAAAAGACAAACAGAAAAACAATAGTACACATGACACAACATAGAAAACTAAAGAATAAACAACACGAACCCAACCAAAAACTAGGGGTGATCTCAAGTGCTCCGGAAGGGTAAGCAGATCCTGCTCCACATGTGGCACCCGTCGTGTTGCTTATGTGATTACAAATCCGGTAAATAGTCTAATTCGGTACGTCACATTCATGAAAGGGAAGGGGATTGTAGTTACGACGTAAGGAACATATCCGATATCATTTGTGAAATGGTTATTCCATAACGGTCAACCAACTTGTGATGGCCTCCGTAAAATTTACGAAGGGATGATTTCAACTTCACCATTTGGAACTCTTGGTTTAATAGCTTCCTTGTGAGCAGTAACCCTCTATCAAGAAAATCATGATAGGAAATGCAAGCACGGGAATATCGTATCAATTGGGAGATATATACCCCGTATGCAGGTGCTGCTGGAATGTTGCTACTTAGAAATGGAAAGTTCACAATTGGAAAGCTGAAATCATCTCTTTTGTCGTAAAGTTTTGTTTTCAACCGACCCTCATTGTCAATTTCTAGATGTAAGTCAAGATATGAAGCCGACTTAACTGTATCTGTAGTATCCTTTATCTCCAATTCGATGGGATAGATGCGTTCCACATAGTCACCAAATTTTGAATTGTTTAGTGAAAGAACGTCATCTTTATAGCGGAAAGTAGAGTTAAAGGATATTGCTAACTTCTTATCTTTCTTTCTAAGAAGTTCCTGCATGAAGTCAGCCTCATAATAATAAAGAAACAAGTCAGGAAGTAGAGGGGCACAGTTTGTTCCCATTGGGATGCTGACAGTCTGTTGAAAAACACGTCCTCCGAACGTTACAAATATGTTGTCAATCAAGAAATCAAGCATCTTGATAATATCGGTTTCAGAGAATTTTTTGTTTGAATCAGAGTGATTCTTTACAAAGTATGATTTATCCCTCCCTAAGACAAGATACTTGTATCTACGTTGGCCATTCTTTTTTATGAAGCAAAGTAATACCAACTCTTTCAATTTGTCTTTTAGTTTGGAATGTGCCTTTGAAACAATTAATATCATATATATCCAATGAAAACAGGAGAATGCTACACCATATGTAATATTCTTTTTATTTAGTGTGTTGTGCATTTTAATTAAAGATTCCTACTCATCTAGCTATGTTATTCACAGCACTTAATAAAATATCACCCTTTAAGGTGGGTCTCATTGGGGTCTAAGCGTGACGCGGGATTGCCTATTTTTGGTAAGCGTGACACGGGAAAGTCAAATTATTGTGTCGTGAAAACGGGAAATGAGGTCTAGGGGGACCCGGGAAATGACAAAAAAATGAGAATTGCTTACGTACATAGTGTAAGCGGGGTACGGGAATCTTACAAAATAATAAGCGGGATCCGGGATCAGAACCCCCCAATGATGGCCCCTTTAAGACGGATTTATACCTTTTTAGGTGTAAAACTACCAAATCATGGTACGTCACATTCGGTTGTATACAAAAAGGTTGAAAAAAATATTCCCTTGAATTTGACAGTTCTAGGTAATTAATCCTACATTTTATTGCAGTAAAAGATTTCTGTGTCATAAACATATGTCTTTTGTATTCCAAAGCACCATTATTTTTTTATTTGGGATTTCTATAGAATATTTTGTAATCTTGAGGTTACATGGTGACTAAACCTTGTACACCATTTTGTACACAGATAAAATAAGGGGAGAAATTTGATTGGTTAACTTCCAGTGATGGTTATTTTTTTGTATGCAATGAAATGTTATGTGAATTTTTGTCTATAGTACTGGATAGGATCAAATTTTACTCATGCCAAGTATTTCTTTATTTGAAACAAAGATAAATTATACACATTTTTTGGAAAAGTGCAAATTTAACAAAGACTAATAGGGGAAAATCAATGGGTGGTATTACACCTTTTAAGACACCCATGCATAAAAGTATGATTATCTCCCTTAAATTAAAATGTATCAGTTTCTCAAAGAAATTACAAACAAAAGTGAACCAATGCCTGGTAAATCTGTAGTATGATAGATTCCATAAAGTGGATACCTCTGGTAAGCAAGGTCTTTATGATAAAAAACATAAAATGTAGAGAGTCTTATAACAACAACACTTTAGGGACTGCTGCGATATTTATTGATCGACATGTTTCGGTGCTTAGGGCACCGTCATCAGGATAAAAACAATACATAAAATCATGCTGAAGTACAAAATTGGGTTGTTAAAATTTAAACGTCACAATGTTACAATTTCAAAGAAGTATTTATTTTATTAATTGTATCTTTTAAAACGACTTAACAAATTATAGAATGAAGGTCCCTTATTTGTTGTACATGCTGAAGTACAAAATTGGTTGTTAAAATTTAAATGTCACAATGTTACAAGTATTTATTTTATTAATTGTATCTTAACGACTTAACAAATTACAGAATGAAGGTCCATGCTTATCCAATCTCTTGATAAAGGAGCTAGTTCCTCCCTTATTTGTTGTATATGTATGTAAATTCAAATTATATATTATCTACCCTTCATTTTAGTATGATTAATTTTTCAAGGTGTGTTTTTTGTTTCTTTGTTGTAGATGGTTTTGTTTTTAGTATATTTCTATATTGAGGAATATGAATAAGTTTAAATATGAAAAGAACCCTTTATATTTGTTTTTCTTTGAAATCAATCACAATAACTAAAAAAAATATTATCAAAATATATTTAATGAGAATTAATTATAATTGGCAACATATATAATGCAAAAAATTATAGTCTTGCATATCCACGAACATGCAAATTTTGCTCAATCAACGCTTTCCAATAAAGAACCTTACCCTGCCAGCACTATTACTCTTAGCTTTCCAATAAAATACCTAACCCTGCCAGCACTATTACTCTTAGCTTTCCAATAAAGAACCTTACCCTGCAAGCACTATTACTCTTAGCTTTCCAATAAAGAACCTTACCCTGCCAGTACTATTACTCTTAGCTTTCCAATAAAATACCTTACCCTGCCAGCACTATTACTCTTAGCTTTCCAATAAAGAACCTTACCCTGCCACCACTTTTACTCTTAGCTTTCCAATAAAGAACCTTACACTGCCAGCACTATTACTCTTAGCTTTCCAAAAAAATACCTTACCCTGTCAGCACTATTACTCTTAGATTTTCAATAAAGAACCTTACCCTGCAAGCACTATTACTCTTAGCTTTCCCATAAAGAACCTTACCCTGCCAGCACTATTACTCTTAGCTTTCCAATAAAGAACCTTACCCTGCCACCACTTTTACTCTGAGCTTTCCAATAAAGAACCTTACCCTGCCAGCACTATTACTCTTAGCTTTCTAAAAAGAACCTTACCCTGCCAGCACTATTACTCTTAGCTTTCCAATAAAGATCATCTACTTGTTGTCTAAACATAGGGAAATCTGGTATGATAAAATTGTTGTGGAAGGCTTTGGCTATCAAGACTATATTATCTGCTATACAACTGAAATTAACAAGTAGAATTGGAAGCTATTGTTAACTAATGATACCCTCTTTTAGTATTCTTTAAACAGGAAGTTAAAGAGGAATCAAATCACAACTTATAACATAATAAATCGCATCAAGCTCAATAAGAAATTTGAGGAAGCTCTTATTTGTATATTTTCCCTAAAATAGTGTGACAAAAATGTTATGCATCGCCTGTATGTGTCAGTATAATACATGTGACGTTGGGATGAAGAACAGCAATAAAATCCCTGTAGCTTTGTTTTTTGTGTGTTTATTGCTGTTCATGTACTGATTTTTTTGTGTCTTCTGGGTTTTTTTATGACATGTAAGTATTTGGTAAACAGGAAGTTGATATGGGATGAATCTGATTCTGAATTTGTGTCACAGAGTATAGAATGCTGAAATGAAGCCTGAGAATAAATTTCAGGAAGTGATTATCAGAAGTTCATTAGCAAATGCAACGAAAATCTAGTCTTAATTGTTTTACAGTTTGTCATGTCAGGGCCTGTATTTGGTACAATTTTTGCTCAATGTGAAGGCTATACAGTGACCTATAATTTCTTAACATCTACCTCCTTTGGTAACTTGTGGCTAGTTATCTCATTGGCAATCATACCAAATCTTCTTATTTTATATAAATGGGAGACAACTCAAAATTACAAAACAAAGCTCTACTCAAATCATCATTCCCTTAGAGTTTCATTCACAAAACAGCCATTACTTTACTTCTGTTAAAACTGAAACAATGTAAATAAATAATGTATTTGTATGGTTTTGCTTTTTCCCTTTATGCTTTTTGCTTTTTATCATATTTACTGTTTTAAATTTTAGTGTCTGATGAAAAGTTTATTCCAAAAACAGTCCCTGCACACTGTCTCTGACCCATATTTGTGATGTAAAATGCATGACAATAACCAAAATATCCCAAGATAACATCTAAAAGTCTATATAACTTACTCTTTAAATGTGTTTTTGTCAAAAAACAGACCATGTAGGTCTGCCTGTGCTTGTACATTGTTCAAATTCTCATTACTCTCTTTCAGCCTTGGGTCAGAATCACGTAAACCATAATTTGCTATTGCCTGAAGAATGAAGAAAATAACAATTTGTCATACAATTGACCTAGTCCCAAGTCAGGAGCCTGTAATTAGGTGGTTGTCGTTTGTTTTTGTATTATACCATAATTGATTTTGGGGTGCATTGTTTTGTTAAGAAATGGTTGGTTTTCTGGTTTCAATAAAATTGAGAATGGAAATGGGGAATGTGCCAAAGAGACAACAACCCGACCATAGAAAAAAACAACAGCAGAAGGTCACCAACAGGTCTTCAATGTAGCGAAAAATTCCCGCACCCAGAGGCGTCCTTTAGCTGGCCCCTAAACAAATATATACTAGTTCAGTGATAATGAACGCCAAACTAATTTCCAAATTGTACACAAGAAACTAAAATTAAAATAACACAAGACTAACAAAGGCCAGAGGCTCCTGACTTGGGACAGGCGCAAAAATGCGGCGGGGTTAAACATGTTTGTGAGATCTCAACCCTCCCCCTATACCTCTAGCCAATGTAGAAAAGTAAACGCATAACAATACACACATTAAAATTCAGTTCAAGAGAAGTCTGATGTCAGAAGATGTAACCAAAGAAAATAAACAATATGACGACAATACATAAATAACAACAGACTACTAGCAGTTAACTGACATGCCAGCTCCAGAATTCAATTAAACTGACTGAAAGATTATGATTTCATCATATGAACATCAAGAAACAAACCTTCCCGTTAGGGGTTTAGTATCATACCATCATAACATATATGAGAAGAACATAACCCGTGTCATGCCAACAACTGGTTTTGGAATAAATGTGTTTAGTTCCAATGCAAAGACCCTATAAGTGAATCAATATTAATGCCAAAATATGCAATCTTTAATGACCTGACAACAGTATCGTAACTATATCCCTTCTTAATAAGTCTATTCAAAGGTTTGATTAGTTTTTGAGGTGAATACTGACACCTTTCTGCTTTATAAAGAATATTTCCATAAAAAATTGGATGTGAAATACCTTCATCTCACGTATAGGAAGTCTGCATGTTGAGCTATATTTACGAATGATGTCCTTATACCGATGATAAATTTAGTAAATGTTTTGACTAGTTTGTGATATCGAAAACCCTGGTGTAATAATTTTTCAGTAATACATAAATTTCTCTCGTTAAAATCTAAAACATTGTAACATACACGAGTAAATCGTACAAGTTGAGATATATAAACACTGTAGACCACTTTCGAGTTCATCTGTCACCGGAAAAAACTCATCAATTATGAGCACCTTTATGACGTCATTTACCAGATAGAGGGGGTCGCCTGTATCCCTGCACTATTAACATTCATCAAGCGTCTTAGTGACCGTCATTGTGCAGGATAAACTAGAAATAATTTTTGTTTTGTAGGTACTTAATTACAATTCCCTAATGACAGCATTGTTGATTGTCAATTATTAGAATTTAATTTGCCGAATGATTCGTGCAATATAACATTATAGTTTCCTGGCCACTGGCTCAACATTGGAACGGAAGTGACGATGCACCTAAACGCACGAATGATGTTCACTAAAACCAGAGTTTTTGACGGAATTGCATCAAACTCGAAAGTTGTCTATTGTTTTACATTTTGTTATGCAAGGCTCTCTTATAGTTGACTATTTGGTAAGGGTTTTGCTCATTGTTGAAGTACAGTGATCATGAGCTGCTTACAACTGCATCATTTGGACTTGGTGGTTAGTTGTCTCATATACATTTTATACCACTATACTTGATCTTCTTATTTTTATATGATCATGCTGAATTAAAAAACAATCAGATTAAAATAAAGATCATCTGTCTAAGCTTTGTTTTATACAAGGATCTGAAAACACTGGGCTTGTAACTTTCTGTTTTTAAAAACCTTTCAAGAATCCTCTGATTTTGTTGCATTAAAACACACCATCAAGAATTTGAAAGCTGAAATTTCATTGGCTGAAATAATAAATACCAGAACAGAAAGTAAAATGGAGTCTTGTCACATCCTAATGAGCAATGTTTGAACACATGATCTGTATTTTAATCAGATAGAATAAAAACAAGGAATTATTTGAATCTGGAAAATTGAGGAGAAATTTAGGATGAAAACTAAACCAACTAAATAGGGTTAGCTGTGTGTCCATGGCTAAGGCCCAGTAAGGGGGGTTAATTAACTCATACTGAAATGATAGTGAAATTAAAATTGACCTTAGCCAGGCTCACATGACTAACCCTATTTAGCATGTTTAGCATCATACATTTAAATTTCTAATCATAGTTTAAACATGATAAAATGGCATTTCTTACAGTTCTAAATTTCTGCACACTCAACCTGTCTCCATTATCACTAAGGTAATCAAACAACCTATCTTCAAAATTCTGTATTGCCCAGGATTCTCTACAAAATATAAAGTTCTATTTATTTTGAGTTGGTTTGTTTATCTACACACAATTAATGATGTACCTCATGTTGAAGAAGTTGATAGTTCAAACAGACAAACTACAGGATGTGTTGCATAAATATAGATTCTACCACTGCATCGGGTGTAATACAATATTTATCCACTCGAGACAGTTAAATTTTTAAATTTAAACCTCAAGGCTTGACCGAGCGTTTTAAATATTTAAAATTTAACTGACGAGAGTGGATAAATATCGTATTACACGAGATTTGGTGGTAGAATCTGTTTCTCTAATGATTTTCTAACATTATGCAGGCAAACTTATTCCTTCTTTTCCAATTATCTGCAAAAAGATGTGTTCTTTCTATGTGACGTCATCCGGCATGGTCGCCTTTTTTCATGCCGTCACAATAGGAAATTCAGAGGAAAGCAAGAAAATTTGACGTCATAATCAGATTTTAACCAATGAAGTACTGAGATCAAACGAACCACACGTTGATGAATTTTTTTTATACAATGGGTGCATAAAGGGATAAATTGACGAAGAATTAGAGAGAAATATATACATGTACATGTGTGTAAAAGTTACATGGATATACATGTATATATATATGTTACAAAAAATGTTCAGTTTTTATTGTCAAATGTAAAAATGTGCAAACAACCCTGTATATCTGGTACTAATGTGCATACAATACACACACAGGGGGAATTTATTTAAATATCACTCTGGATTGTGATCAGTGATTTACTCTAAAATATTGTCATGACACATATTTATGTCTTTGTCAAATATAACATTTAGCACACAGAAAGATATTTTGGAGTGAAATTAGAACACTGTTCATAATGAAAAAACTTTACACCCCCAAAAAGAGATTTTAACTGACTTGCATGTGTGTGTAAAAGCAGTGTCTAAAAGAAGAATAAAAATATAAACACCATGCACAAGTTGTGTTGAAATTGTTTAGAAAAAAAAGTGCGCATGAAACACAATCTTGCTAGAAATTACCGTTCTTTTGGTAGTTCTCTTGATGCAAGAACTCTGTAAAAGATATATATAATATATTATCACAATAACAGTTACCATGGTGAAACAATTAAATCTTAGTTGAATAAATGTCTCATTTTAAGTAGATCGGGCATATATTAGGCCAAATAAAAATATGTGTGGTTCCAGTAACCCTACCGTCCCTACTTTTTCGGCTAAAAAATACTCTACCCTAAATATTTTATTGTCATTTTTCACTGTTAAAGTCAGAATGTTGCTCCCATAGACTCAACTGCTCAATGTAAAAAAAAACATAAAATAAAAAAAAATTCCCTACCTACCTACCCTAACTTTTTTTCAGATGTAACTGGAACCACACATACTTTTTTATTTGGCCTTACAATGCATACATGTCCCAAATCATGAGTCTCTGGCCTTTGTTAGTTCTGTATGTTTTATAATTTAAGTTCATTTATATGTTTTAGTGACATTCATTTTGATTGAACTAGCTAGTACATATTTGAGGGCCCTCATGGGGTTTTTGATTATGTGATTACTTGGCCGTTTTTTTAATGATTATTTGATTATTAAGCCAAATATTTCATGATTATTTGATTACCTAGGACTGTATTTTTAGTTTGATTATTTGATTACTAAAGATAAGCAAATATTTAATGATTATGTGATTATATTGGCAAAAAAATGGTGATTATGTGATTACTAGGACCCCCCCATGAGGGGCCTCATATTTTATTTAGGGGACAGCTGAAACCCGCCTCTAGGTGCAGGATTTTCTTGCTATGTAAAGACCCATTGGTGGCCTACCGCTGTTTTCTGCTCTTTGGTCGGGTTGTTGTCTCTTTGATACATTTTCCATTTACATTCTCAATTTCATGACCTGATCAAGCTATGTCTCTAAGTACTGGAAACAATAATGTTTTGTTATAAAAATGAAAGTTTGAAGGGCGAATCCTGAATGAATTATATGTATTAAAGTGTACCAAATTCTGGACCCTGATTTGGACCAACTTGAAACCTGAGCCCATAATCAAAAATCTAAGTACATGTTTATATTCAGCATATTAAAGAACCCCAAGAATTCAATTTTTGTTAAAATCAAACTAAGTTTAATTTTGGACACTTTGGACCTTAATGTACATTGTCAGATTGTATGATTGTAGACAAATTTCATGAATTTGAAAATGGGATCAAAATTTAAGAATCTAAATACATTGTTAGAATCGGCATATCAAAGAACCCCAAAATCAATCCCAACTTTTTTTTTTGTGGTCATAAATCTTGTGTTTAAATTTTATAGATTTCTATTTTCTTATACTAAAGTTATTGTGCGAAGACCACAAAAAATGCTTATTTGTGCCCCTTTTTGGCCCCTAATTCCTAAACTGTTGGGACAATAACAACCAAATTCATTCCCAACATTCCTTTAGTGATTATGAACCTTGTGTTAAAATTTTATTGATTTCTATTTACTAATACTAAAGTTATTATCCAGAAATAATCTGTCTTCGGAAGATGCTGACAACGACATGATACCAACATGACCAATATACGACTAGAAAAAAAAATTCATTCGAATAAAGACTAAAGGGTCAAAAGAGCCTGTGTTGCTCACCTAAGTCCTTGGTCTATATATATGTGCATATAAAACAAAGGACAGGTGAGCTAAAAATACAATAAAAACATTGAATGTAAATGATCAATGATACATGTATGAACCTCAGGCACTAAAGTCTTATATTATAGGACTTGTGCATGTTCTGTAAAATCTTGATTTCAGCAATGTCATTACATTTTGTTCATGCTGTGATTGTAAAATCTTTGTGTCAGCAATGTCTCATAGCTAAAGTCTGTGTAAAATTTATAAAAGTCAGCAATGTCATCATCCCTTTACCATGCATTTACAATCTTTTGTATAATCATGGTGTCAGCAACGTTCAATTTTTAATAGAAAAAGATTTAATTTGCCACCCCTATATATACGGTTAATGTCTTTTTAATGGTCGTGTCATCGGTTTGCAGTCTCCTTTTTATATACTTAATAGTAGAAAGGAAATCCATGATTCGTTCTTAAACATGCTAAACATGAAGAAACTAGCTAATTTCCGATTTTTTTAATAACTCAAAATTTTCCTAGTGTGAGCAATACAACAAGCATATCTACCAGAACATATATGCAATTATGTACATGTACATGTATAAATCACAATAAATAGAGAATATCATATGGCTTTTTCAATATTGCATCCGTATCAACCCGAGACACCAATATAATCCCAAGAGCTCTGCTCCAGGGAATATATTGGTTGAGGGTTGATACGGTGTGTGATATTGAAAAAGCCATATCATATACACTTTATTATATGCATATATATACCTCAAGTAGATGTTTTTTTATGTGACATGATGTCATACATGTACAGATAAGGAGGTTTGAAATGACGCCATACAGATTATAGGTTTGACATGACATCATACAGATTAGGGATTTGAAAACCTTTCAACAGTGACTGTAATCGATGACGTGACGTCATACAGATAAAAGGTGTGATAAACATGATAAAGCTTTTGACAGTTAAACTTTTGTAACCGTGCTGATATCGATATCATCACGGGTGGCTGATACAGCAGGCTTACCAATGATTGTATTACACATACAATTTATCTGTATTTACTACTAAGTATATAATAAATAAGCATAACTTACTTTTCTTCTTTTGCTGGAAACTGTGTATGATAAGTGTTTGGATTATTGGTACCAGTGTTGTACCAGTGTCTGTTTATCACAGAGTTACAAGAACTAACAAGTGTCAAACCATTCTTAGAACATCTTCCAAAGTTTTCAAGCTTGATTATTTTCTTTACAAAGGTTACATGTCGATGCATAGTACTAAATTTAATAATATTTGTAGTAGATTTTCCGAAATTTCGTCCAATGTTTTAAGCCAGTAGAAAGGTTTTAAGTTGAATCTGATTAAATCTGTCTTTTACGTAAACAAAGGCAATATTTTTCAGCAAGCACCTGTACAAACTAACATATAAACAAGTTTTTCCACATGTAAATGAATTTTTGAAAGAGAAAAATGTCTTCTGTTAATATTTCAACAGGAAGTAGACTGGCTTTCTTGCGGTCTGGAAGTTTGCAATCGTATAGCAAATGTTGTAAAATGACAAGGGAAACTACTCATAATTTTGGAGGTGTGTACGAATACGGCATTTTAATTGGTTGATAAGTACATTTTTGTTTGAAGATGTCAACAAATACACGTGGAAAACCAAAACCCTTATATACATGTATGTATATGTGTATAACTTTCTTATTTCAATAAACATGTACGAGGGTGTGAATAGGGTTATTAAATAGAGAATTATGATATAAAGATAACTTTATAATAACCGAGGGTTTGGATGGGGTTAAAATTTAGAATAATGCCCTTAAACTGTTAAAAAATGAAGATTAGAGAATAACGGGCAAAAAAAATGAAGATTAGAGAAAAAAAGGAGTAAATTTTTTGAAGATTAGAGAAAAAAGGGGTTATTTTTTTTAAAGATTAGAGAAAAAAGGGGTGAAAACTAAATGATTACAGAATAACAGACCCCCCCCCCATTCCAGACCCTCTTGCATTGACTTTCAAAAGGCTAATTTTTTGTCAATGAAATTGTTTAAAATATCCTTTTGTTTAAAATTCTAGAAATTATCAATGTAGTTTGAAAATGAATGATAAAAATCGACCAGGAGATGCATGTCTCCCTTAGACTGCTTTGAATAATAAGATTACGTACTTTCTCCGAGTTGCCACACGCCGTGTGGCTTCCAAAAGACTACCTTTTGAAATGGGAAACATGTCAAAGAGACAACAACCCGACCAAAGAGCAGACAACAGACGAAGGCTACCATTAAGTCTTTTGATTATATTGCTCAAATTTTGACACCATGATTGGTTAATGAAAATATTTTTTTTTAATATTTACTTTCCCTCTTGATAATTTCATTTTTTTGAGAATTTCGCAAGTTGGCATTGATTACAGCATATACTTTGTATTATATGTCTCTGATGGCAGCTATAGCTAGACACTGGCTTTCTTTTCTTCTCTGGAAAAATAAACTGGTTTAATAAGGGTGTGGTTTTTTTTTATTGGGGTTAAAAGTTACAGTGCATGTGTTGATGGTCATTAGTTAGTACCATATTGTTGTCTCACCTGTGACAAAAGTCGTAGAATCCAAGACCTATATGGAGTAAAATCCAGTGGCTGTGGCGTCGTAAATTCCATAATGTAGAAGAGCTGACTGCATGCAATAGGTAGGTTTTGTCATAATAGAGGCCATTCGGGATGATGATCGGGAAAATTTCGACTGCCACTGGAAAATGATGGGATATTGGATTGGGACAGAAATTTTCCATTGCAACATGCCACCTACGGACCCCTCAAAGAGTTGATGCAAAGGTGTTTACACGAGGCATAGGTTTTAACGTCCCCATTCTGACCGGACGTGACTGCGAACTTGATACATCCCGCACAACCAAACGGACGCCCAACTTCGTTATACTGGCGATCGGGGGAAGACCAAGTGACCATATTTCATTTCCCCAGTCACCCTTGGGGAACTTTAAATTAGAAACAACAGAAATCCATATATGTGATCAAATTGATCGACATGTATCATCACAACCTGACACTTTTATACGATCTCGCGCTCAGTTTCTTCTTTGTAGTTTGGATATGAAAACAGGATTTTTGTGTAAAAGAAAAACCTCTAAACGTGTTGACAGTCTTTTAAGTTGTGCTTATTAATGTGAGTAATCATTTATCCATGCATAATCAAGTACTTATTGAAGTCAACACCTGTGCAATTAAGTAAAACAGTCACTGAAAAATTAGAATTTGAACTTGCTGTCAGTTTATTAATAACGATTGTTAGTGATGTAATTTGTTCTTCCATAAGAAAAAGCCTTTCTCATGTAGCACATCCTCTATATATACCGATCAATTTTACCCAAAATTGTCTCTGATGCTTACCAAACTGCCAAACTCAAGAACTAACTAGATATTGTGACACCTTACAATTCAGACACAGTGGGGCCAAGGGATATGAATTATAGAGTTTAGCTCTGAACTCAATTTAGGGGATGCCATATCTGCTGCAGGAAAAATTGAAGTCTATATTAAGATTTTCAGAATTACACCAAGGTGTGTCTGAAAATATCAAGGATACATTAAAAGTAGAACAATTACTTCATCCTGCCACCAGTGCTCTTATGAGCTATGTCCTCGTTTTGGTATTTCTATGGAAATGATGCCCGCATAGCTTGTTTTATTAAAATAGATATAGGAAGATGTGGTATAAGTGCCAATGATACAACACACCATCCAAGTGACAATTTATAAAAGTAAACCATTATAGGTCACGGTCCGGTCTTCAACACGGAGCCTAGGCTCAAAAGTTCATTTGATAGTTAATCGATGAAAAATAACACAAAGGCGCTTCTGAACCGTATATTGTCCCTAAAGATAACAAAAATTCGTAAATGTATGGCTATTACAAAATCAATCGTTTCTGTAGCAACATTCGCCCCGGCCATTACATTTGGGATTGGCAGTGCAGATACATCATGCATATGCATATGGGAATATAGGTCACGAACATTGATCGAAACGTTGTACTCACATTTCTTTTGTGTTTCCTATGCAAAGGTAAGACTATATCTGACGAGTTTGACCAAATCATGACGGTATTTACGCTCCAGATAGCATTTGTACTAAAAAACTGTGTTTGCTTTGAACAAACTCTGTCCTGCGCCGAACTTGTTCTTATTCTTATAAAAAAAAAAAAGGGAAGTGTCTTGTAATGCTAATACGCGTACTGAATCCGCATATGATGACTAAGAGATTGATTCATGTCCCTATTTTGTGAATACTTGAGCTATTGTGTGTCGCTTTTTAAAATTATAGCTTTTTAAAATTTATATAAGGATCATGACTGATTTTGAATTACAACATTAGAAAATTGGCATTGCATTGTATAATTTTTCATCCTTCCCTTAAAAAATTAATGAGTTAACTAAAAAATGTTTATGCACCAAACTGACTTTGTTTTACACTCAATTTTTTTTAAACCTCGCATTCGCCTCGGGTGACTATAATATATTTTGTGTAATAACTGCTCTGTCCAGACTTTCCAAATACATATGTATTTATCTATAACTAGATACTAATTTTCACAAAATACACAACCTTAAAGATGCAAAATTAAATGCACTGTTTCAGCGCTTGAATTTTGTTTTTTTCAAAGATAGAAAAAATATTGAAATAATTTGATAAACTGGTGTTTTATACTTTAGAAAATAATTCTGTAATATACTATAATGAAATACTATACACAATATGAAAGTTTATGGATGTGAAAAGGCCAAGGCCACTTCTTCTTTTGCTATGTCTTAAATGGAAAAAAATCAGAAGGTTCCAAATCAACGCCATTTTGTAATGGCAACTCTTCATATAAGTAGTCAAATTTGTCGTTTTAACATCGTTTATAGCATATGCTTATGATTGAATCGTTTTTGTAGCATTCTATTGAATAAATATCATAATATTTCTCCTTTTTGTTCTTGTGGTTGAAATATTGATATTTTTAGGTCTGACCTTTGGCCTCAATTTCAAGGCCGTAGCTACCCTTAAGGCAAAAGTGAGGCAATTGCCTCACTAAAATTTCGACACTGATTAATTTTTTTATACATATATGTAAATATAATAGTCATTTGTTGTTCTGTATCAACCTTAATTTCTATAACTTGTCATCATTCCTTTTAAACTTTTCTTCCTGGATATAACTCAGCATCTCAAAGGGTGATGTTTCTCGATTACATTAACCTAGTAACGATAATTATCATGAATCTTTTAATTTAGTTAAAAACAGGCACTTGCAGAAAAGGGAAAAGCGACACTGAAGGTAAAGAAGGAATAATTCTAGTAAACTATTTTTTTTAACAGAGTCTGAGTATTGTATATAACTTCATTAGAACAATCAAAAAACGATAAGTAGACGGACAAATAAAGGACTGGTCTTCGGAAGGGGACAGTCCTGTCTGCGTATTCATTTCTCCGTTTCACCAACTTTTGACAAATCAAGTACTGGGCATCGCAAGGGGCAGTCCTTTCTGCGTATTCATTTCACGAACTTTAAACTTTCTCTTTACAGATAAATGAAATGTAAATAATATGAAACATGAATGCATGGATTTGTTTTTATGCATGTTTCTTTAACCTTCAAAATTGAAAGAATATCCCATATTCCAATTTGATATTATTGAGGAATGGTAGAACCTTTAACACAGGATTTTGTCTTTACTTATTCGGGACTACGGAATTTCGTTTCTTTATATTCAGGGTTTCGGAATCGGAGACCCCAAACACTAACCCCTAAATTTATAGATTCTGGAACTAAAATACCACCAACTATTTCCAGAAATAATTTGAAATTACGGAACTACATGTACAAACGTCAAAAACTCCATTCCAATTCCCCTGTACCCATATCACATACACTCTATAGATAGAATCATATACTAGTAGTACATGTATCTTATATCATTCTATCCCTAGTTTGTCTACTCTTTGTCAGCATAAAAGCGAGTTTAATATTTTGTAACTGCGACTGTATGATGGTGCTTACAGGAAAGCTGTTACTACCGATGCTGCTACCGAATTGCTAATGGAGAAGGAATTGGAAGAAGACATTGATCATTGTGTTGATGATGATGATTTGCTACCTTTAGAAACACAGACTGCCCTGAAACAACTGAAAACTTGGAAAAGAGCATGCATGAGTGGCGCGAGATTGTGCGGTCTTGCCATGCTCCATGTTCATCGCGATAAGGATATCAGCAGACCAAATTATGATTCTGAAACGATTTGAACGAACCGGCCATAGAAAAATTTGGAAAACTCTACTGAATCGATGTTTGTTCTATGTTCTGGCAGCAGACTCAAATCAGTGATATTTGGATGATTATCTTACATATGAATTTAAATAAAGTTGTTAAAATTTTGGTGTTAGTAAAAGTCTTAAAAAATGAAAAATTTATATAAAAAGTGTCCAAATTCAAAACATTATCAAACTCTCTAAAAATACCTAGAATGCAGGATTTTGCACCATTCATTTCATACCCTCCAAAAAATATTTTCGCCTCGCTTCGCTAGGCTCAATTATTTTGCCTCACTAAAATAAGATGCCTAGCTACGGCCTTGCAATTTCACAAAATTGTGAACACTCTGTATTTTTACGACCCAACTTTTCTTATTGTACACGTTTCCCTCTTTCCATCGATATGTAATTTAGGTGTGTGTTCTTCCGGACCATTAAAGTTTTTTAAAATGAACTCTGGTTGCAGTACTATTAATTAACCTTTCCGAGGCTTTTAAATACCTCGGACTGTAGGTTTTCATAAACAATTTCATGTTTAATAAAGGTCGTACGATCACCTTTTTAAATAATTACAAGTAGCTTACTTCTATACCGGCCATTTGGTCTCTTGTTGAAAATTGGTCTCTTTGATAGTCATGAACGCCAAATCTTAATTCACGTGTTATAAATATTCTTAATTTTCATTCTTAATTTTATTGGTTAAATAAGTAAGAACGCAAATCTTTCTAAACTGGACAATCTAAAAAGACCGTGATGTACGTATGTGTTATTCTATTTTTTTTAATTTTAATACGAGCATGAAGTAACGGGTACACGACAACTCGTACTTTCGGCAAGTCGTACTCAACCAACTCGTACCCTATTTTTACCAACTCGTAACCATATTTTATTTGATATTATTTATCAAGTTTATATGCATAGTTATTGTAACTTTCTTTCGTATATCACTATATAGCAAAATACAAATAAAAAAACAACTTTCATTGTTAATAAAATTCAATCATAATTGTTTTAAATAAGCTTATAAAATGCTAATCGTTATAATCATTAGTATTCCTTAGAATTGATTGTTTGAAATTGTTTGCACGGCAATTTATTTGATATGCACATTAAAATAATTATGAGTACACAATATGCTAATCAGTGGTCATTAGTGGATAACATACCTACAAAAATAGAATGGATTTGTTAAAAGTAGAATAAACAGAGAGAAGTAAATGAAAACAAAAAATCGGTATAAGTGCGGCACTATGAACATCAAAGGCCGTTGAGTTATACTTAAACAATCACCATCCTCACCGAAAAGAAAATACATGGCTTAAACGTTGTAAAAACCAAGCTTAGAGAAAAAATATATAAACTATGGTGAAATGTATGATCATCTTCAATTGCAATCATGGTTCGTCCACGTTGTAATGTATGCACGAAGACTGTTACGATTCGACAAGATGCTCTTCAATGTGACACATGTGACAACTGGCAGCATCGTCTATGTGAAACTGGTAAGTTGATTTATGTTTTACTTGTTTGTAGAAATTAAGCCCACTACCTTAAACATTCTTTAACCAACTGGGTTGCACAAACGTCTATTAAAGTTAATAGTCTATTAAAAGTACACTTAAATTTAACACGGGGGGTCAACTTCCTATTATTGGGTATACAGGGATGTGCCAAAAATATGGGTCATAATTTTGCGAGATTTTATATAAAAATGACCCTCCTTTTTAATGACATCTTATATTAAAATGCATTTACGTTTGATAACTATATATTGATTCGGGGTATGATCTACATATCATATATAAATATACTATTGAGAATCATACATTATTAATGGTCAATTATTATATTAAATTAAATCAATTCATTTGAAAGTTCACCTTTCAAACAATGTGCTTTTAAATAAGTTCCCAAATGAACCCCGGTGAGTTAGTGCTTATATAAGCATGGGTCATATTTTAAATATTGTATATAAGTATAGGTCATTCTTTCTTAAATATTTATATAACTATAGGTACTAAATTTCAGTGAATGTTATATTAAAATGGGTACGTTTTTTGAGGCAAAAATGGCACACCCCTACCAAGAAAATATCGAAGTTACCCCCCCGTGAAATTTAATAGTCTATTACTTGCGTTGCACAAAATTTAATTAACGTTAATAGTCTATTAACTCACTATTAAATCTAATTGAACGAAGGAGCGCTATTAAGTCCTTAATTGTACATTTAAAATGGATGCCATGCAAGTGCTTGGATTACTTGTACCTCAAAATCAGCCGAAAAATACCGTGACAGGCTTCTCAACTCGATGATTTGACGAACTGAGAGCCTCGCACAGCCGGTGATGTCCCACATTGTATGATTTCGTCACAAAAAGAATTGTTAGTGTTATTATTAAAATAATAATAGAAAGAAAAGATAAAAATTGATAAGTTTTTGAAGCATAAATGAAGATATAATTGTAATTCTATGATTAACCATTGTCATTATGAATCTATTAGGGAAACAATGTCAATGGTTTTATTTTCAATACGGCAAGTGTCATTAAACTGAAGAAAAAAACGTTTGGAAGTATGCTTTGTTCAAACTGAAATATATTTCTTAGTATAAAATCCATTCTCCAAAATAAACAATTTTTAAAAGGCATGCATGGACGAAAGCATTGGACATTTGAAAACCTTAAATAACAGGGGTGAAGAATGTGCAAACACCGTTGACGCTTTGATAAAGAGTGCTTTCTTTCACGTCCGCATTTCTATTAAGTATGGCATGCCGGGTTAACATTTTAATGATTACTACAGATTGGAGAAATGAATAACAGTACAGTGCACAATAACGTACAATAACATACACTGTTATTTGTAGGAGATAAGAGAAACTACGTGATAATTTGATCTTTTTTTTTATTTAAGATGGCATGGTGTTTATTGTCCATAATATTTACATCCAATACATATTTTTGAAACAATTATTTTTTGCAACTGAAAACTGTAATGAAGATGAAACAAAATTATCCGACACTTTGGTATATCTTGGATATAAACTTAAAATAAATATCTGATATTCACATGGGATAGGGTTCATAATAACATAAATTATTGGACTTATTTGGGGTTGCCCAGATATTCCTACACATTATTATTCCGACACCCGGGCCATGCGCACTGTTCCGACACCCCAAATAGGCCGACAAAGGTTAATAACTGCAGTTATAAAAAATATACTTCATGAGTAGAGCTTCACGAGGGTGTGGATGTGGGTTTACAAAATAGAGAATAATGGGGGGAAATTTAAAGAATAGAGAAAAATGGACCAATAACAAAGAATAGAGAAAAATGAGGTGTTTAAATATAAAGATTGGAAAATAATTGGCAAAAAGTATAAAGAATACATATAGGAATTAACGACCCCCTCCTCCGCAATCCAGACAACCCTTCATAAAATAGTTGGCACTGTCACAGGAAGTTTTCAGCTTTCATTATTCCGATTTACAAGCATTTTTTTGCTGTTGTAAACTTGTCCTTACAGATTCCTCATAGCATTTGTTTAAATAAAAGTCATAAATGACTTCAAATAAAAAAATAAAATAAAAAAATATGTCTCATACACTTGCTTTTTTTTTTTATTAACCATGATTGTAGTTGCGTAAACTATCTTTTACAAAACATACAAAGTGAAACTATCTATCTTATAGCGACATATCTAGCAGCAGTATCAATTATTGAGAAATTGGTTGTAAAAGGATACCAAGCTTATAAAAGCAGTTTTATTGACCAATTTGTTGTAAAAGGATACCAAGCTTACAATAGCAGTTTTATTGACCAATTGGTTGTAAAAGGATACCAAGCTTACAACAGCAGTTTTATTGACCAATTGGTTGTAAAAGGATACCAAGCTTACAACAGCAGTTTTATTGACCAATTGGTTGTAAAAGGATACCAAGCTTACAACAGCAGTTTTATTGACCAATTGGTTGTAAAAGGATACCAAGCTTACAACAGCAGTTTTATTGACCAATTGGTTGTAAAAGGATACCAAGCTTATAAAAGCAGTTTTATTGACCAATTTGTTGTAAAAGGATACCAAGCTTACAACAGCAGTTTTATTGACCAATTTGTTGTAAAAGGATACCAAGCTTACAACAGCAGTTTTATTGACCAATTTGTTGTAAAAGGATACCAAGCTTACAACAGCAGTTTTATTGACCAATTTGTTGTTAAAGGATACCAGGCTTATGCCAGCAGTTTTATTGACCGATAGGCTGTAAAAGAATACCAGGCTTATAAAAAAGTACAACAAAGGAACTCGGAAATCCAAGATTGGAAATCTAAAATCTAACGTTTTTCACTAGCGGAACGAGTGAAAAACAACTATCATATGCTTGATTTGGTACAGAAAAGAAGGGCGAAAGTTACCATGCAGTGGCATATTTCCAAAAGAAAACTGTGGGTTAAACCTGGTTTCATATCCAGCTTAATTTTCCACATGTACGACAGGTCATTCTGTTATATTGACAAAATTGGGTGAGCAACCCAAATAGACATACATTGTACATGTAATAGGGTTAATAAGTTAACGTAACAATAATTTGGACACCGTCGATCGAGCGATAGTTGTAAGATCTTGTAATGGCAAACCAAGCCGTAGATTAAAAAATAGTTTTTGTTGTTTATGTACATGTACACTGTATTTAGAAAAATAAAATTACAAAACTAGTGACCTTCGAAGAAAATTCAAAACGGAAAATTCCCAATCAAATGGCAAAATGAAAAGTTCAAACATATCAAACGAAGGGCGTATTGCATTTCCGCTAATTTTTCATATTCCCAATACTACGTTTCCGCAAATTTCCTGACACCGAGGAAACGAGAACAACAAATTCGAATGGTGCCGAGTCTTTTCATGACCACCTGAACGAGCAGTTTTCGCTAGCCATCCTAACATTTTGTCTTTGTCGTTGTGTTATTGAAACTGCAAACAGCATCTTACATTAAGATGATAACTGTAAAAGCATCCGTTCGGAAATATGAAAAGGAGATCCTTCTTGAACAAAATACAAAACTTGTAAACGGTGAATGTACAAATATGGACTTTGTGTATACAGTACGACGTGTTGGCTACAAATATTCTGCCAGAACTGACTTATGAACTCATATCAACATGATCAAGTATATCTGATTAGTGCTGACTTTTGTACATATGTTTTCACACATTTTAATGATGAATTTCACATGCATGTTATGATGACCTTTAACTTAATAAACATTTATTTTGTATTATGAATTTGCTTTCGATCAAAAGGTATTCTTTAAATAACTTAAGATTCATGCTTGAAAAAATACCAAAGAGATATAAATGAATTATTATTTTAATTGGCAAAATAAAGGCCACGGCTCACAAATTAATCAAACATTAATTTATCCTCAATAAAGATGAAACATTAGCATGATCATGAGTCACAAATGATCAAAATTAACACATTAGCGTGGATCACTTATGATCAGTTATAACATTAGAATGGATCCCGATTGATCGATTAAAAACCTTTAGCATGGATCTCGATTGATCAATTATAACGTTAGCATGGATCAAGAATGATCAATTAGAACCATCTGTACAAAAAGAGCACTTTATCATTACTGTCCAATACTGACATTGACTTTAAAAATACTGGCCCTGGGAACAGAAGCTCAGTAACGGATATTAGAGTCCATTGTGAGAACATGGTGCAAGATTGTAGGCGTTGTGTCGTTTTCCCGCCAATTTTCTTCAGATAGTCCTTCAAGAAATTAGTTGAAAATTAATAGAATGAAAAGTTTATTAATCCAACGCTTCTGTGTCAAAATATTTCAACATTTGTCCATTAGTTAAGGTGTACAAAGTTCAATTATAGAATCATGATCAAAATTTGAACGGAATATAGCGAATAAAATCTCTTCTTGAGTCATCTTGGAATTTCTACACTTGGTGAGCCATGACGAATCATCATACAACATTGGGTGCAAGGAAATAAAATATGTCCATAAAACCTGAAAAATAAATCATTTATACATTTATCACCTATTTTCCTACGTTAATTATAGGAGAAACCCCATTCCTAACTCTTTATATATTTAATTTCCTTTGGGTCAGTGATCATGACGTCTTTCCGTACACATTCCTCGGTTTAAATTGCAATCGTTTTTTATAATAATACGACGTTTATCGACAAAACAATTTTATTTTTCTCAACATGTTGTTTTGATTCAGTTACTTCCAGAAGGGAGACAACTCGAAACGATAATATGGAAGACTCCATTTCGCCTGAAGGGGTGTTGTAGTTACTTTTACGATGTGGACTACATTTATTTTAATTTAAATGATGCATATGATTTAGAATTATGCAACAACAATAACCCTCAATAGTAGACATACATAGAAAGGATCCCATGAGTTATAAATTAATAAATTGAGTGGGAAATCCAGAGCAACTATTCAATCTAATACCCCTTGAAGTCAAGAAAACTATACGCATGCGCATAATTACCTAAACAAACCCTAGAGCAAGAACGTACATTAATTAAACGACCTAGATGGTTCTCTATTTCTTTATGGAAGTACATTATCAAATACCAGTTTCATAACAGTGACATATAAGAAAAACTCCACTTCAGTTCGTATATGACAGAAATAGATTTATTGGAATTCAGAGAACTCTTGCATTTTTATCACAACTGGGGAATTCCCTCTGACGTGTTTCTAAATTTATAAAAACACTAAATACAAATACTGCTTAATTCTGATTTTCCGTGTTGTTAAAAACACGCATATAAGTCAAGGGAAATATCAAACATGAAGATTATGAAAAGAACATTATAGGACAGTTGTTTAAGTTCAATCCATTTGTTTTTTGTTTTTACCTTTTAAACCAAGACAATCATAAGAATCTGAGATGTTCCAAAATGTTTAGAATAAAACGGTTGACGTGAGGGCATGACACCCTGAGCCAATCGCATAAGTCTACAGATTGCTTGAAAGCAATCGTATCCCAAAAACCTTCACTTGAGTCACTAAATCATGAAAATAGGGTCAGATGACACCTGTCAGCTAGACATGTACACCTTACAATCATTTTATACACAAAATATAGTACACCTATTGCATATAGTATAAGAAAAACAGACCAAAACACAAAAACTTAACTATAACCACTGAACCATGAAAATGAGGTCAAGGTCAGATGACACCTGCCAGTTGGACATGTACACCTTACAGTCCTTCCATTCACCGAATATACAAGACCTATTGCTTATAGTATTTGCGATATGGAATTGACCACCAAAACTTAACTTTGTTCACTGATCCATGAAATGAGGTCGAGGTCAAGTGGAAACTGTCTGACGGACATGAGGACCTTGCAAGGTAGGCACATACCAAATATAGTTATGTTATTACTTATAATAAGAGAGAAATTAACATTACCAAAAATGTTCACTTTTTTCAAGTAGTCACTGAACCATGAAAATGAGGTCAAGGACATTAGACATGGGACTGACGGAAACTGTGACATGAGGCATCCATATACAAAGTTTGAGGCATCCATATACAAAGTTTGAGGCATCCAGGTCTTCCACCTCCTAAAATATAAAAGCTTTTAAGAAGATAGCTAATGCCTCCGCTGGATCACTATCCCTATGTCAAGCTATTGCGAAAAAAAGTCACAGGCTCTACAAAAACCACACAAACAAATATCCACGAATATGCAAGTCTTCCTAATCCATGAAAATTAGTACCCAAAAAAACTAAATGAATCCACAGTAGTTGTATTATGATATTTCATTTCTAATCACGTCTGTCTTTAATTTGGCACTTACATAACAGTTGACAAAATGATTTTAATACGGAAATAAATTATCCAAATCATAGAAAGGCTATTTCTTTATCAATAAGTACCTCACAATTACAGCAAAAAAAGTACTCTTAAGCTAACCAGCATCTGCTTTTTCCAAAACCAAATGAACTGACATCATTGCATCACAGGAACAAAACTGCCAAATTTTCATAGTCTTCTTTTTTTCTAATGTGTTTAATACAGCAATAATGTTGAGAAAGATAAATGATGATGTCCATTTCTGTAAATAAAAAGTTTTTCCTTCTCATCAGTCCTTAAATGTGTGAATGAAATCTTAACGAATATCATAGAATATAATATGTCATATAAGAACATAATACAGACATTGTTTTCCTGGAATAACTTGTTTTCTTAGTGAATTATAGAAAGCATGTCATATGTGAACATAATACAACATTGTTTGCCTGGTATAAATTGTTTTCTTTGTGAATTATAGAAAGCATGTCATATGTGAACATAATACAAACATTGTTTGCCAAGTATAAATTGTTTTCTTTGTGAATCAATTATAGAGTGCGATTCATATGTGAACATAATACAGACATTATTTGCCCAGTATAAATTGTTTTCTTTGTGAATTATAGAAAGCATGTCATATGTGAACATAATACAGACATTTCTATGTGAATTATAGAAAGCATGTCATATGTGAACAAAATACAGACATTGTTTATCAAAAACATGCCTCGCTAGTTATTATGGACATCTGACTTGTGAAATACAGTATAAAAACACAATTTATCAAAAACAGGCCTCGGTAGTTGTTATGGACATTTGACCTGTAAAATACAGTATATAAACACAATTCATCAAAAACAGGCCTAGCTAGTTGTCATGGACATCTGAACTGTAAAATACAGTATAAAAACATCATTTATCAAAAACAAGCCTCGGTAGTTGTTATGGACATTTGACCTATAAAATACAGTATAAAAACACAATTCATCAAAAACATGCCTGGCTAGTTGTTCTAGCATGAATGGATTTTAAAACAACCTTGAGAGGTGAACACTGACAAGACTGTGTTTCTTTGTCATTCAAGTATTACCCTATAAGTAGGCAGCAACCATTTGATTTTCGGGGGGGGGGGGGGGGGGGGGGCTATGGATTTTTTGTAAACAAAAAGTTTGTTTCCAGTTTTGGGAGAAAAAAAAAATTGTTTTTGATTCTGAGAAAAAAAATTTGTTTATTTCACCCTCAGCTGCCACTATATATAACACTAAAATTGAAAAAATAATTGTTTTTCGCCATAGGCGAAAAAAAAATTTGTCTATAAAAAAAATCCATAGCCCCCCTCTCCTCCCCCTAGAAAATCAAATGGTTGCTGCCTTTAGCAGTCCATTCATGCTAGCTGGAAGTATATTGGACTTCAGTGTCTTGCTGGGGAATTATTATTGTCAAGTCAGTTCTGCCTAAATGTGCGTTTTTATGGATTTTTGACAAAACGGTGACCTAGATTTTACAGACTAGATTCCTATTGGCCATATTATACCTCGTTGTGTTCCTATAACCCTATGCATGCATATATATATGATAATAGTTTTTACCAACAGTCACTTCCAGTTTCGTAGTGGCCATCAAAATATGCCCATCCCCAACTGATTTTGGCTACTTTTCATGTTTTTCCGATTTTGAACTCTTAAATGGCTTTCAAAGTGCCATATTTTCATGAACAGACGTCTGAGAAGAGTTGATGGACCATGAACTGCTTGGTTGAAATCCTTGCTATCATGACAGTTCAGCTGGGGCAGTTAAAAAAAGTATGGAGGGTCATACGGGCCATCAAAGAATGGTTGTCACCATCACGTCTACAGGCGGGATTGGGGGTTAAAGGGTTAAACACATCAAACAAATGGATAACTGTCATATTCCTGACTTCATGGACTAGGTATAGGCATTTTCCTATGTAAAAAAATGGTGGATTGAACCTAGCTTTATAACCAGCCAAACCTCTCACTTGCATGACAGTCGCATATTCAATTACACTGACAACGATGCGCGAACAAAACAAACAGACATGATAGGTAGAAATATAAAAAATGAATCAGCCAAAATTGTTATACAATCCAAGTCACTATAAAAAAACTAAAACAAAAAACAAATAACAACATAACAGGCAGTTATTTCAACTTCAAATTAATTTTAATTATGGAATTTGCATTATTTCTTGTGCTTTAATTTAAAAATATATATCTTTCTATCTATACATGTAGTTATCCTATTACTTATAATAATTAAGTGAGTATTTCACTTCAAAAAGTTTTTGAAATTTTAAATTTTGATCAAAGTTTTAAAATATCAAAATTCCAAATGTTACAAAATGATTAAGGTATCAAAAATAAAGAGGGGCGGAAAGAGGGATTCCTGTAAAGTGCAAAATGGGATAAAAGTGGAACGAAACAAAACAAAATGAAATGAACAGTTACTGCATGTTACTTAAAAGTTAATGTAGAAAATAAAACCAGAGGCAAACAGTTGTAAGCCATGAAAAAATATTTCTCAAAAGTGGAGTATTTATTCTAAAACAAGAATAACAGGTTTGGTTTCTAATCACAAACTAATACATGTAAACAAAAGAAAAGTTTCAGTCAATAGACCATGACTGAGGGGGGGGGGGGGGAGGAAAAAATAATCTCAAATGACATTAGATGTGCCTATGCTTATACAACTGCATACAAAATATCATTTTCCATAAACTGACTTAATCATAAACTGATACATTATTGATCTGACGCTGCAGGAAACAACATACCTATATCTTGCTTTTTGACTCGATCAAGGTGAGACAAAAATAACTTGTTGAAAAAGTATTGTTTTTGTTTTTAGAACAAATATTCTAATTACTGCTCATTGAAATTTTAAATCCCTTTAATGATTGAAAGATTATTATCACATTTAACTATCTGGGTCATGTATTTTAAGTGTCATTTAAATGTTCACGTATTACCTGCAACAGGTATGGACATGTACTAATTAACTTCCTAGTAATGGAGGACATTTTCAAAACGGTGAAAGAAAAGAATTTTTCAACAGACAATACACACAGCTGTTGTTAATTTTGTCATAACAACACCAAGAGGTATTTTGTTGAAATCTTAACTATTCTATAAAATGTTTTGTTTGGTAAATTCAATGGAGAAGTGTTTCTTAAATTATAGATTACAAAAGACATGATTATGGCCTGTACTGCTTTTAGGTACCCATGCCTAATACCAAGAATAGACCCCTCATCTCAATGAAACTTAATTAAGCATCCTTAAATTTGTAATAATTTTGTCCTTGTTTGAACTTTCAACTTTTCGTATAATAAAGAAGTTATGTTCATTCATTTACCAAGTTTCATGTAGCTGGATCATCAACCAAAACTCTGATAAGTAGATTAAAAATGTTTAGTTCTCTCAAAGATTAAACAAAAATGCACACACTGAAATGTCACACTTATCAAGATTTAATGTCATAGTCATACCATTACACTGTATATAGTTAGTCTATTACTTATAAGTATCTAAGAAGCAAACTTATTTACTAAAATTGACCATTGAATTAAAAAAAAAGGATAAAGGTCATCTGAACACTTCCAAACAATTATGTACTTCATTCAATGTAATATTGTTCCATATATAATATAATAGATGACCTATTGCTCATAGTATCTAAGAAACTACATATCAAACCACACTTACTCAAGAGCATGTGATACCATATCGTTTTGATCCCACAGGGATTTAGTGCTAAAAACTTAGCAAACAGGCTGTTTCACTTACTAAATAAAAAAAAATCCTTCAATGGCAATTTACAGATAAAACAAAACAAAAGAAAAGTTTCAGTCAATAGACCATGACTGAGGGGGGGGAGGAAAAAATAATCTCAAATGACATTAGATGTGCCTATGCTTATACAACTGCATACAAAATATCATTTTCCATAAACTGACTTAATCATAAACTGATACATTATTGATCTGACGCTGCAGGAAACAACATACCTATATCTTGCTTTTTGACTCGATCAAGGTGAGACAAAAATAACTTGTTGAAAAAGTATTGTTTTTGTTTTTAGAACAAATATTCTAATTACTGCTCATTGAAATTTTAAATCCCTTTAATGATTGAAAGATTATTATCACATTTAACTATCTGGGTCATGTATTTTAAGTGTCATTTAAATGTTCACGTATTACCTGCAACAGGTATGGACATGTACTAATTAACTTCCTAGTAATGGTGGACATTTTCAAAACGGTGAAAGAAAAGAATTTTTCAACAGACAATACACACAGCTGTTGTTAATTTTGTCATAACAACACCAAGAGGTATTTTGTTGAAATCTTAACTATTCTATAAAATGTTTTGTTTGGTAAATTCAATGGAGAAGTGTTTCTTAAATTATAGATTACAAAAGACATGATTATGGCCTGTACTGCTTTTAGGTACCCATGCCTAATACCAAGAATAGACCCCTCATCTCAATGAAACTTAATTAAGCATCCTTAAATTTGTAATAATTTTGTCCTTGTTTGAACTTTCAACTTTTCGTATAATAAAGAAGTTATGTTCATTCATTTACCAAGTTTCATGTAGCTGGATCATCAACCAAAACTCTGATAAGTAGATTAAAAATGTTTAGTTCTCTCAAAGATTAAACAAAAATGCACACACTGAAATGTCACACTTATCAAGATTTAATGTCATAGTCATACCATTACACTGTATATAGTTAGTCTATTACTTATAAGTATCTAAGAAGCAAACTTATTTACTAAAATTGACCATTGAATTAAAAAAAAAGGATAAAGGTCATCTGAACACTTCCAAACAATTATGTACTTCATTCAATGTAATATTGTTCCATATATAATATAATAGATGACCTATTGCTCATAGTATCTAAGAAACTACATATCAAACCACACTTACTCAAGAGCATGTGATACCATATCGTTTTGATCCCACAGGGATTTAGTGCTAAAAACTTAGCAAACAGGCTGTTTCACTTACTAAATAAAAAAAAATCCTTCAATGGCAATTTACAGATAAAACAAAACAAAAGAAAAGTTTCAGTCAATAGACCATGACTGAGGGGGGGGGAGGAAAAAATAATCTCAAATGACATTAGATGTGCCTATGCTTATACAACTGCATACAAAATATCATTTTCCATAAACTGACTTAATCATAAACTGATACATTATTGATCTGACGCTGCAGGAAACAACATACCTATATCTTGCTTTTTGACTCGATCAAGGTGAGACAAAAATAACTTGTTGAAAAAGTATTGTTTTTGTTTTTAGAACAAATATTCTAATTACTGCTCATTGAAATTTTAAATCCCTTTAATGATTGAAAGATTATTATCACATTTAACTATCTGGGTCATGTATTTTAAGTGTCATTTAAATGTTCACGTATTACCTGCAACAGGTATGGACATGTACTAATTAACTTCCTAGTAATGGTGGACATTTTCAAAACGGTGAAAGAAAAGAATTTTTCAACAGACAATACACACAGCTGTTGTTAATTTTGTCATAACAACACCAAGAGGTATTTTGTTGAAATCTTAACTATTCTATAAAATGTTTTGTTTGGTAAATTCAATGGAGAAGTGTTTCTTAAATTATAGATTACAAAAGACATGATTATGGCCTGTACTGCTTTTAGGTACCCATGCCTAATACCAAGAATAGACCCCTCATCTCAATGAAACTTAATTAAGCATCCTTAAATTTGTAATAATTTTGTCCTTGTTTGAACTTTCAACTTTTCGTATAATAAAGAAGTTATGTTCATTCATTTACCAAGTTTCATGTAGCTGGATCATCAACCAAAACTCTGATAAGTAGATTAAAAATGTTTAGTTCTCTCAAAGATTAAACAAAAATGCACACACTGAAATGTCACACTTATCAAGATTTAATGTCATAGTCATACCATTACACTGTATATAGTTAGTCTATTACTTATAAGTATCTAAGAAGCAAACTTATTTACTAAAATTGACCATTGAATTAAAAAAAAAGGATAAAGGTCATCTGAACACTTCCAAACAATTATGTACTTCATTCAATGTAATATTGTTCCATATATAATATAATAGATGACCTATTGCTCATAGTATCTAAGAAACTACATATCAAACCACACTTACTCAAGAGCATGTGATACCATATCGTTTTGATCCCACAGGGATTTAGTGCTAAAAACTTAGCAAACAGGCTGTTTCACTTACTAAATAAAAAAAAATCCTTCAATGGCAATTTACAGATAAAACAAAACAAAAGAAAAGTTTCACTCAATAGACCATGACTGAGGGGGGGGAGGAAAAAATAATCTCAAATGACATTAGATGTGCCTATGCTTATACAACTGCATACAAAATATCATTTTCCATAAACTGACTTAATCATAAACTGATACATTATTGATCTGACGCTGCAGGAAACAACATACCTATATCTTGCTTTTTGACTCGATCAAGGTGAGACAAAAATAACTTGTTGAAAAAGTATTGTTTTTGTTTTTAGAACAAATATTCTAATTACTGCTCATTGAAATTTTAAATCCCTTTAATGATTGAAAGATTATTATCACATTTAACTATCTGGGTCATGTATTTTAAGTGTCATTTAAATGTTCACGTATTACCTGCAACAGGTATGGACATGTACTAATTAACTTCCTAGTAATGGTGGACATTTTCAAAACGGTGAAAGAAAAGAATTTTTCAACAGACAATACACACAGCTGTTGTTAATTTTGTCATAACAACACCAAGAGGTATTTTGTTGAAATCTTAACTATTCTATAAAATGTTTTGTTTGGTAAATTCAATGGAGAAGTGTTTCTTAAATTATAGATTACAAAAGACATGATTATGGCCTGTACTGCTTTTAGGTACCCATGCCTAATACCAAGAATAGACCCCTCATCTCAATGAAACTTAATTAAGCATCCTTAAATTTGTAATAATTTTGTCCTTGTTTGAACTTTCAACTTTTCGTATAATAAAGAAGTTATGTTCATTCATTTACCAAGTTTCATGTAGCTGGATCATCAACCAAAACTCTGATAAGTAGATTAAAAATGTTTAGTTCTCTCAAAGATTAAACAAAAATGCACACACTGAAATGTCACACTTATCAAGATTTAATGTCATAGTCATACCATTACACTGTATATAGTTAGTCTATTACTTATAAGTATCTAAGAAGCAAACTTATTTACTAAAATTGACCATTGAATTAAAAAAAAAGGATAAAGGTCATCTGAACACTTCCAAACAATTATGTACTTCATTCAATGTAATATTGTTCCATATATAATATAATAGATGACCTATTGCTCATAGTATCTAAGAAACTACATATCAAACCACACTTACTCAAGAGCATGTGATACCATATCGTTTTGATCCCACAGGGATTTAGTGCTAAAAACTTAGCAAACAGGCTGTTTCACTTACTAAATAAAAAAAAATCCTTCAATGGCAATTTACAGATAAAACAAAACAAAAGAAAAGTTTCACTCAATAGACCATGACTGAGGGGGGGGGGAGGAAAAAATAATCTCAAATGACATTAGATGTGCCTATGCTTATACAACTGCATACAAAATATCATTTTCCATAAACTGACTTAATCATAAACTGATACATTATTGATCTGACGCTGCAGGAAACAACATACCTATATCTTGCTTTTTGACTCGATCAAGGTGAGACAAAAATAACTTGTTGAAAAAGTATTGTTTTTGTTTTTAGAACAAATATTCTAATTACTGCTCATTGAAATTTTAAATCCCTTTAATGATTGAAAGATTATTATCACATTTAACTATCTGGGTCATGTATTTTAAGTGTCATTTAAATGTTCACGTATTACCTGCAACAGGTATGGACATGTACTAATTAACTTCCTAGTAATGGTGGACATTTTCAAAACGGTGAAAGAAAAGAATTTTTCAACAGACAATACACACAGCTGTTGTTAATTTTGTCATAACAACACCAAGAGGTATTTTGTTGAAATCTTAACTATTCTATAAAATGTTTTGTTTGGTAAATTCAATGGAGAAGTGTTTCTTAAATTATAGATTACAAAAGACATGATTATGGCCTGTACTGCTTTTAGGTACCCATGCCTAATACCAAGAATAGACCCCTCATCTCAATGAAACTTAATTAAGCATCCTTAAATTTGTAATAATTTTGTCCTTGTTTGAACTTTCAACTTTTCGTATAATAAAGAAGTTATGTTCATTCATTTACCAAGTTTCATGTAGCTGGATCATCAACCAAAACTCTGATAAGTAGATTAAAAATGTTTAGTTCTCTCAAAGATTAAACAAAAATGCACACACTGAAATGTCACACTTATCAAGATTTAATGTCATAGTCATACCATTACACTGTATATAGTTAGTCTATTACTTATAAGTATCTAAGAAGCAAACTTATTTACTAAAATTGACCATTGAATTAAAAAAAAAGGATAAAGGTCATCTGAACACTTCCAAACAATTATGTACTTCATTCAATGTAATATTGTTCCATATATAATATAATAGATGACCTATTGCTCATAGTATCTAAGAAACTACATATCAAACCACACTTACTCAAGAGCATGTGATACCATATCGTTTTGATCCCACAGGGATTTAGTGCTAAAAACTTAGCAAACAGGCTGTTTCACTTACTAAATAAAAAAAAATCCTTCAATGGCAATTTACAGATAAACCTACCCGAGGTCGAAATTTTAACTAATTTACTCTCTACATGTATTTAAGTCTTGAAAGGAGGATCGCAAACAAAAATTATACATGTAGTTATATTACTCATAATAAGTGAGTATTTCACTCTCCAGGTCTTCTTATGTCAGATATATTATTAAGGCTTGGTTCACCGTTATGAAATATCTGTTATCTATAATACTAAAATTACGAGGTCCAATTTGTCAGCCGTCATCACGTAAAAACGACGAATCAAAGAATTCAACTTTATATACAACTAAATTATAGTACAAAGGTGTAGATTAAAAATTACACCACTCCGAGCACTTTTGTTTTCCACGTAATTAATATTGCCAATAATTAGGAAGTTCCGTGTCGAGTCCGATACCGATACCAATAGTATAAACACCTGTTACCTATTACCTTATCTGTACGTTCCGCATCTGACAGACGCACCACCAAACGGTGTATTCAGGATTAATATGCTATATAAACGGGTCATAATCACAGGGTTGACACTACTAAATTGTCAAATTGTTACCTATTGTAGTATTTTAATCCGTAAGACTTTCTAAGATAACAATACGAATACTAAAAATCTGGACTAAAAAAAAGTTTCAATTTGTTAGCGGTCATGACGTAAAACAGCGAATCAAAGAATTCAACTTTATTTATAACTAATATAGGACAATGCTGTTGATTAAAAAATACTCCATTCCAGGACCTTTTGTTTTCCAAATATTTAATATTACCAATAATTGATAAGTTCCAGTTTGACGGGTTCAAACAGAAAGATTTGAAAGCAGAGAAAATTGTGTATCTTATAAACTGCATGACTTTATCAGATGACAGTACTAATACTAAGATAAGGCTTGTGCATAGTTATATACTTTAATTCAGTCACGGACCCGCGATATCACGGGTGTGTTCTAGTATAGATGATTTGGGATGTGTTCCTTGTGTCGTGACTACAATCCCTTTCCCTTTTCATGAATGTGACCTACCCAATTAGACTCTTTATCTTTATTTGT
This sequence comes from Mytilus galloprovincialis, assembly GCF_965363235.1. Classification (NCBI taxonomy): domain Eukaryota; kingdom Metazoa; phylum Mollusca; class Bivalvia; order Mytilida; family Mytilidae; genus Mytilus; species Mytilus galloprovincialis. Next base: position 44,322,822 of record NC_134849.1, read on the forward strand.
GACATTTTTACATTTTGTATCTGTTTGTATTGTTCAGGCATCATTATCAATTTTATAAAATGTGATGCCCCTGTCTTACAAGGGAGAGGTTTAGCACTATAAAACCTGGTTCAATCCACCATTTGCTACATTTGAAAATGCCTATACCAAGTCATGAATATGACAATTCTTGTCCATTCGTCTTTGATGTGATTTGTCATTTGATTTTGCCATGTGATTAAGGACTTTCCTATTTGATTTTCCTCTGAGATCAGTATTTTGGTGATTTTACTTTTTTTCTACAAATAATTTACCACTGCTGCCATGATTGGTATACCTATGTCTCTATACTTTTGTTGCAGGGGAGACAAATTAGCAACTGTTCTATTATATCCCTCGCCTATGACTCTCAATTTATTCTTTTGAAAATTTTACACCCTTCTTTTTGCACCATGGGAAACTTATTTAATTAATTACAACATTGGACACAATATCATGTCTTAAAATGAACAAGACTAAGTTCCAACCAATAAGTCTAATAAGTTGTCAATTTCTAATTTACAAGTCTTGCAAATCTTCATATACGAGATCTCATACAGAGTGATATGTGTAAAAGAGGGACGAAAGATACCAGAGGGACAGTCAAATTCATAAATCGAAAATATACTGACAATGCCAATGAAAAAAAACAAACATGCAGACAAACAATAGTACACATGCCACAACATAGAAAACTAAAGAATAAGCAACACAAACCCCAAGCGTAAGCTATGTGTATACAGCACTAAATAATAAGTTTCAACATTCAAACTTATGATCGATATGATATGGAATTGGTTAAACAGAAACATAGTGATATACATTTACTTTCATGGGTGTTAATTTTTGTGGATTACTGAAAACTTGCATTTTCGTGGAATTTTGATTTTGTGGATTTGCCAATCTCTGTATACAAAGCCTATTGACAATATGTTATTCGTTGAACATTTGAATTCGTGTTTCACCTATACCTACAAAACCCACGAAAATTGGTATTTAACAAATAATAATGAATCCACAGTACATTACAGTGTATTTGGTCATGATTTCTATATTAAGTATATTCATCTATGAACAAGAAACTGTGATATATACAAATAATAAGCCTTTTTGTGGTGTGATTAACAATGAGACCACTATAAACAAAAGGCAAAGTGACATAGGTGTAAGCAGATATAAATATAAATTCTACCACTGTATCGAGTGTGACTATATTTTTCTCCTTGGGACAGTTAAATTTTCAAATTTAAACCACAAGGCTCGCTGAGCGTTTAAAATATTTAAAATCTAGATCGAGAGTATATAAATACAACACAAAATTTGGTGGTAGAATCTGTTTCTCTAATGATTTTTAAACAGTATCATATGCTGGCAAAAAGATGCGTTCACTCTATGGCATGGTCCCCTTTTTCATACCGTCACAATAGGACATTCAGAGGAAAGCAAGAAGATTCATCGTCATAATTGAATTTTTACCAATGAAGAACTGATTTCAAAGACAAACAAACCACAGGTTAATTAAACAAAAATAATCAACATGTAAAAAACAGATAAATTGTGTAAAAATTAGAGGAATAAAAGTAAGGCTTTCAACACCAAACAAAACCTACTGTATCAAAAGTAAGCTATTTAAGTCCCTGACATGAAAAAATGTAAAAGATTTCAAACAAGAAAACAAACAGCATAATTTATCTTGTATATGTTCAGGTCATGGCGTCCAATAAACCTATACCATGTGGACCTTGTCAAGAAGGAAAGGTAAATAATGAAGCTGACATCTGGTGTAACAACTGTGAAGAAGGATTATGCTCTACATGTTCCAGTCATCACAAACGATCCAGAGGAACACGTAATCATAAGACTATTGATATTAAAAGCTATAAACAATCCATTCCTGCTGTTACGGCTGAGTGTGACAAACATGGTCAACAGCTCAACTTGTACTGCACCAGTCATTTAATGCCTTGCTGTGATGAATGTATTTCAACTAGTCATTCAAAATGTACTGGAATAAAAAGTTTAGCTGATGTTGTGGAGAAAACAAAAATTGAAAAGTCCACACAGTCTATAGAAAAACAAATTGACTCCATCAAACATTTTCTAGATAATCTTATTGAAAACAAATCTGTAAACATTAGCAGTGGTGAACAAGAAATCAAAAACATAAAAAAACTTATTGTTAATATTCGCGAGAAAATAAATAATTATTTAATCAATTTGGAAAAGAAGTTATGCAAGGAAGCAGACACCATCTTGAATCAAGAAAAATCTAAAGCAACAGATTTCATGGCTGAAATTAATGAAAAACAGAAAAAAATAAAGGAAATGCAAGACCACTTACACACAGTCATATCTAACAGTTCAAAACTGCAATCATTTCTAGAAGTACATCAGATTGAACAACAAGTACACCAATGTCAACGATATGTTGAAGATCTTGAAAATGATGACCGGGCGAAAGAATTTTACATCAAAATGAAGCAAAATGACGAAATAGAAATAATACTCAGCAAAGTAGAATCATTGGAAACTCTTGGAGAAGTATTGGTTGTTAAAACTGATAAAGACTTATCGGTAAATAGAGATACAAGTGTGAAGCGGGAAGCCCAAGTAGAATCAAGAGAACAATCCAACATAAACAACATGACAATGAATATTGAGACAAAGATGGAGATCAATATAATGAAACTTATTAGTGACATGATTTGTCTGATGGATGGAAGAGTTATAGTAGTGGAGGAATGTGGTAAAGTTAACCTACTTACTTCAAATGGCAAACTTGAGAAACAGGTTCCTATATCTGGTGATGCTCTTAGTGTCACACAAATCAATCAGAACACTATTGCCATAACTTATCCTTCTGAGAAAACCATTAAGATTTTCAATATGGACAATGAAACAGTTACCAAAGTTATCACATTACACAAAGATTGTTATGGTTTAGCATTCTCTAATAATTCTCTGGTTGTAGGTTTGAACCGTGATGAAATCTGTATGCTAGACTTAGAAGGAAATACACTGAAATCAATACAAGTCCAGAGTAAATCATCCTTACCGTTTCACCTTGTTAACTGTAATGACAGAATAATCTATAGTGACTATGTTGGAAATGCAGTATACTGTGTGGATGGATCAGGTAAACAGATCTGGGACTATAAAGAGGATTTAAAAGGACCAAGGGGACTTTGTACAGATACTTATGGCAACATAATTGTTGCAGACTCTTCCTCTAGTAGAATAATAGTAATATCAAAAGATGGACAGAATAGTAAAGTACTGATAAATGAAGAGGAAGGACTAGAGAATCCTCGGTGTATTTGTTTAAAACATAATGAGTCTTCAGGTTATATTTGTGATTTATTTGGAAGATACTTAGCAAAATTAAATTTATCTTCTGGATAAAATATGGACTGAGCAGTCAAATGATCATGTACTACAACAAACTACATATATTCATTAACCGTAGATACATGATCACAAAAAAGTTGTAGAATATTTAGAATCCAGAGAGGGATATCGACTTATAAGCAAGATTCAGTGACCAGATGAAAAATTCAAGCCAGAGAGAGGTGGTCAGATGTGAATTTTCTGAGTAAAACTATATTTAAAACTGTAAATAAAAGTTTTTGTCGAAATAAATATCAACTACAATACTGTCTTTGTGAAATGTAAGAAAGATAAGGTATGTAATTTTTCTAACTCAACTTTGGATCATTTATTGATTTTCTTATAAGAATCATTTACCACTGAGATGGCAGGTTTTATTTTGTTTCAGTACTTTAAAATTGCATTCAATTGCCAAAAGTCTTTTAACGATGGAGAATTTCGCAATATTTAAACAAATTCTTTTGATCTTTTAATCTTAAGAAGGAGTGCAGTTTTCTCATAACATTTCTTTTCTTCAATTAAAAAATTTTGGAATGATAGGGAAAATAATCTTCAAAGGAACATTGTAGTATTATTTTTTTTATTGCAGCTTAATTATTTAAAAAAACCAGGACTTTTTTAACAACAAAAACTAAATAATAATTTTTAACTTGAATTAGAGTTTATATTCATTGAGAAATAATAATTTTCTGCATTCAGATATATCAGTACATTTGCCCTTCCCTGTCCCAAGTTAAGGGAGGGTTGAGGGCTCACAAAGATGCCTGTTACTCAGTGATTGTCATTTGTTCATGTTTGTCATATATATTTTTTCTTAAAATTGGTTTGTTACAAATTAGGCTGTAATTTTTCACATCATGGCTTTATAGATAGCCAACTGCATGGTAGTACATTGTTGAAAGCCTTACATTTGCCTATACTTACTTACATCCACTTCATCTGATATTTGGGAGAGTTGTCTCATTGGCAATCATACCACATCTCTTTTTTTTTTGTACTGTTAAATAGCAATATGATGTGAACTAAATACTTAAATTTGATTGCAGAAAATTCCCAGGAATAAGAATTATGCAATAGTTTTATAGTTTCCAAGCAAATTTATGATATTGTAATTTAAATTAACCTATTTTTTTTTTTACTTATATTAAATGATTATATATATAGCACTGATTTTCAAGTTAAATAGATTACCTATTATGTATTTTTTCTTTCATTTGGTAAAAAATAATCATTTTATTCATTAATCATTCATCTTCAAGAAATAATTTACAGAATAATTTTAAGAATTTAGAATCTGCACCATTGCAAGATCCAAAGTGATGACATTGATCTAGCATGGCTGAATACAAAATCTCCATCAGTCCAGTGAGACAAACACCCGAATGTATGAATGGTGATTTGGATACACAGTTAAATTCTGTAATTAAATGAGTTATTTTTCATGAGGGGAGGGGATTTCAGTATTCCATGGCTGAAAATTGACATAGGGGTTGCAAAATAAATTGTGAAATTTAAAAATAAAAACAATCATAGCTATTTTACGAAATTTTCCTTTCATCTTATTGACTGATAATTTCCTTTCTCAGCACAGTAGAGTAATATGAGTTTTTTTTATGCTAGAAACTAAGGGCACACATGCTTGTTGTCAATGAAATTAACAACGTCGTCATAGGTAAAATAGGGATACACAGATTACCATTTGTCATCTGAACTTGATTGCTTTTCTCACTTTCCCTGTACCGGCTCAAGCGAGAAAATCAATCTTGATGAGATAATCAACAATAATCTTTAAATTTCTAAACAACCAATGACACTAAATCACAAGTGAGTAACCTGAAATAATTAGAATTTTTCTTGGTTTGAAAATAGCATTACCTTTGCCCGTCTATTGTGCAGATAGATATTCCCCAATCATCAGGGCTGTATCTGGCCAGCTGTGGTATATAATTGGCTACCTGTTAAAATATTTTACATTTTTCAGAGTTTTGTTTTTCAATTACAAATATATTACTGTAAATTCAGAAATTATTGTGATGTTTTTATTAATACAAATAAAATGTGACAGGGGTATCATCGCAATAATTAAAACTAGCCTTCTGAAACTTTTAGATGAATCAAACAGGATTTTTCTGAATATTGCAAAAATTAAAATCGCATTTTAGTCTAAAATAACAAATTCAAGACTAAAATCGCAATTATAAATGCAGCCAATTTCTGTATGTGCCTGTCCAAAGTCAGGAGCTTGTAATTCAGCAGTTAACACTATGCATATCATATGTGTTTTTCATTAATTGTTTTGTCAATAAATCAGGTCATTAAGTTTTACAGTTGAATTGCTTTACATCTGTTATTCAGGGATCTTTTAAGGCTTACTAATTATGCAGTATGGGTTTTGTTCATTGATGAAGGCTGTTACTCTTAGCTACCCAATAAAGATTTTCTATTTTTTGTCTAAACATAGGGAATATAAATTTAAATTACGGCTAACCATTTTTTCTTTGTCTAGCTGTAATTGAAAATAATATGCATAAAATATTTTTGTATATGCATTAGTCATAATTATAAACATTATTAAAAATAAATGTTCATTTATATAAAAATTGAAATTTTAAAACCTATATCTATAAATAGCTAGATTTAAATCAAGTCAGAAAACACATTTCTATTGTGACAAAATAGAAAAGGTGTGCTGTAAAAGAAAGCAAGTTTAAACTTTAAAAAAAGAAGTTAAGAATCATGGTAAGACTTATTTGCATAAAGCCGAATTTCAGAATTTCTATAACGTTATCCAAATCAAGGTTATCTTAATGTTAGATGTATACAGAATCAGTTTTAGGCTTGATATTTGTATGAATATATTGGCATACTGGTAACACGATTTTAATCCTGAAGTTAAGTAGAAGAAATCTTAATGTTATCAGCTAAACTATGAAAATGAATATATTGCTTTATTCCTTATATATTTTGCTGTGCCACCTGACAGAATAAAAATCATTTCATCACAAGTTGAGATTGATTGTCTCCCCTTATTTTGTTTTAATCATCAGTTGTAAGTTATTAATCATCAATTATGGACCTTTGACGAGGTCAATTTGTTATATATATGTATATGGACTGGTTCAGATTACATGTATATTGACTGAGTGAAAGTCCTTAATTTATATATTACATATATGTAAATAATATATAAGGAATATGGAGTTCAATGTTTTTTTTTAGGTTTATATTCTTAAAAATTTTATTTTGCTTGTTGTTTAAGCTTTCTTGTATTCTTAGTGTCAGCATTCAACATAAAATTCTTGATATCTCCTTCGGATAAACTTAAAAATATTCTTAACAAATCATCTTCTGCGGCGCTTCCTCCATGTTTATTATATGTGACGTCATTAATTTCATATTTTTTTTAATATTGACAATCAATATACATATAAATAGAAACATAGTATCAATATACATAAAAATAGAAACAAGGCTTTGGATGCATAAAATAACCTTTGAATTATTTTAAAAATCGTAAAATCCAATGAAAACAGGAGAATGCTACACATAATGTAATATTCTAGTATATTTAGTGTGTAGTGCATTTTAATTTAAGATTCATACAAAAAACTATATTTTTCATAGCACTAAATAACTTATCACCCTTTTAGTAGGATTTATACCTTACAAGACACTTATGAATAAAAGTTTAATTATCTACCCTTAAATTGACATGTATTATTTTTCAAAGAATTATTTATCTTATGAATAATATCTTAACGACTTAACAAATTATAGAATGACGGTCCTAGCTTATCCAACACTTGATACAGAAGCTGTAGTGCCTCCCTTATTTGTTGTTTATTTATGTAAAATTCAGATTCTATATTATCTACCCTTCATTTTAACATGATTAATTTTGCAAGGTGTGTTTTTTGTTTGTTTGTTGTAGATAGTTTTTGTTTTTAGTATATTTTTATATTGAGGAATATAAATTAGTTTAAATACCATATGCATATAACTGGTTATTTTCGTGGGGTGCAAATTTTCGCTTATTTTTGTGAATAGAACAAAATCGCCAAAATAAATTATGCCAATTTAAAACGACACATGCAAAAGTAGTGATAAAAGTTTTGATTCCGCCGAAATATTTCTTATACCCTATTCAATGATAATTGTGAAATTTTACACTCACGAAAATTACATGCTATACGATATCAAAAGAATCCTTTCCATTTGTTTTTCTTTTAAATCAATCACAATAACTAACAATAATATTATCAAAATATTTTTTAATGAGAATTAATTATTAATGACAACACAAAACTAGAGGCTCTAAAGAGCCTGTGTCGCTCACCTTGGTCTATGTGAATATTAAACAATGGACACAGATGGATTCATGACAAAATTGTGTTTTGGTGATGGTGATGTGTTTGTAGATCTTACTTTACTAAACATTCTTGCTGCTTACAATTATCCATATCTATAACAGTACTTTCTGTGGAAAATGTTATTGAAAATCTTCAAATTTTAAGAAAATTGTTAAAAATTTACTATGAAGGGCAATAACTCCTTAGGGGGTCAATTGACTATTTTGGTCATACTGACTTATTTTTAGTTCTTACTTTGCTGTACATTATTGCTGTTTACAGTTTATCTCTATCTATAATAATATTCAAGATCATAACAAAAAAACAGCAAAATTTCCTCAAAATTACCAGTTCAGGGGCAGCAACCTAACAACCAATTATCCGATTCATCTGAAAATTCCAGGGCAGATAGATCGTGACCTGATCAACAATTTTACTTGCCATCAGATTTGCTCTTAATGCTTTGGTTTTTGAGTTATAAGCCAAAAACTGCATTTTACCCCCATGTTCTATTTTTAGCCATGGCGGCCATTTTGGTTTGTTGGCCGAGTTACAGGACACATTTTTTTAACTAGATACCCCAATGATGATTATGGCCAAGTTTGGTTAAATTTGGCCTAGTAGTTTCAGAGGAGAAGATTTTTCTAAAAGATTACTAAGATTTACGAAAAATGGTTAAAAATTGACTATAAAGGGCAATAACTCCTAAAGTGGTCAACTGACCATTTTGGTCATGTTAACTTATTTGTAGATCTTACTTTGCTGAACATTATTGCTGTTTACAGTTTATCTCTATCTATAATAATATTCAAGATAATAACCAAAAACAGCAAAATTTCCTTAAAATTACCATTTCAGGGGCAGCAACCCAACAACAGAATGTCCGATTCATCTGAAAATTTCAGGGCAGATAGATCTTGACCTGATAAACAATTTTACCCCTTCAGATTTTACTCTAAATGCTTTGGTTTTTGAGTTATAAGCCAAAAACTACATTTTACCCCTATGTTCTTTTTTTAGCCATGGCGGCCATCTTGGTTGGTTGGCCGGGTCACCGGACACATATTTTAAGCTAGATACCCCAATGATGATTATGGCCAAGTTTGGTTTAATTTGGCCCAGTAGTTTCAGAGGAGAAGATTTTTGTAAAAGATGACTAAGATTTACAAATCAAAGAGCAGAATGCTCTGAGGGATACGATTGCCATAGTTTTCATTGACACATGTATAGCAGTTCTGCCAACTTTTCATTAAGCAAATGCGTGAGATTTGGCCAAAATTTAAAAGATCAAAGAGGAAAAAATAGATCCAAGGATACTGCCGCAAAAAAGCATGAACATGCGTGAGTCTTTTTTTTTGGCAGCCCTGGTACAGCTGGATAGTATTATTTGTTTTCAAAACTAATTCAACTGCACATGCAAAATGTAATAATCAGAATAGTCACTCAACTTTAAAAATGGCCAATCCCGGATACAATACCATACAAGTGTATGAGCAACGTACTTATTGTGTTTTATTTTTGTACTATCAATTCCAAGTTTACTTTCCACAACAGTCACTGAGAATGAGAGAAGGTGTTTAACTTCGTATCTTATCACCGTTAATTCTAGGAGGAATACCATTTCTAACTCTTTAATTATTAATTTCCTTTGGGTCAGTGGGCATGACTCCTTTCCGTACACACTCCTCTGTTTAAGGTGACTTCCGACACTAAGGGAAGTAACTCCATCTTACTGGTTACCAATTAAACGTTTCGTTTTTTCTCCCTTATAAAACTACACAGCGGGAACAGTCTGTCGTCTGGTAAACAACTTCTTCACAATGACGTTTCGTTCGCGAAATCGTGGAAAGTTTACCAACAAAGTAAGTTACTTTAGATCATCCTTTTTGAAAAAAAGAAACATTGTTAAAACAGAAAATTCAGAACACGAGTATGCAAAGAAAGACGACGAGTTAGACACCATATCAATGTTCGCCGATATCGATATTGGAGCAGACGTTATTGTACCATCAGATCCGTCTCACAATGACAGCTGGAAGGAGGGGAGGCGTGTTATTGAACTGTTTGAGCTAGCTCAAAATTTGATGTGCCAATTATGTAATTGCCCTTTGAACCTTATTGACACTGTGAGTGAGAGAAAATATGGTCTTGGGAGTGTTCTAACCATTCCTTGTGGGAGTTGTACCGCCTGTAATAGTGTGGAAACAGGGAAGAGGAACTCAAATGGAGCTTTTGTAGTGAATTCAAAGGCAGCTATTGGTAAGAAGTTTGATTAATCATATTTTATGTTTTGTAAAAGCTATCTACTGGCATAGAAGTATGTTCCTTTAGGATAAGGGGAACTGTCCTCACTTCTATGTTTACTTTCTTTCTTTAGCCCAAACTTGTGGTCTCAACAGTAATAGGTGCTTAAAACTACTTTTTCTAGGAGCCGTGCTGCCGAAATTTTTTACATGTTTGGACCCCTTTTATCAAGGGCAGCACATGATTGAATCATATATTAAGATAGATTGATTATCAGTTTCACTATAGTCAAAATGCAGTCGTAGGAAAGTGTCGCAGTAAAAAATTAATCAGAATAGTCTTTCAAAACATAACTACTCGAAATCGTTTTACGTATGAAATGTGTATGAAAAAACAGGTCAATCATGAGTGATTCATATATAAAATACTTTACAAACATGAAATTTAACATAAAACTGATCACAATGTTGGATGATTTTTCAAGAGATGTGTTCTGCAGGTTCACGGTATTAATACTTTTAATATACACATAATACATATATTGGCCTTCTTTTACTTTTAGTTCAGTAAAGCTCTTTATGAGCTGGGACCCCTTAAATTAAAAGGAGGCCTTAATGTATGTATTATACACATGCAGACAAAATTATTTTCAGATACTCTAAATTGGTACAGGCAGACAATTGTCATAGGGTTAAAGTTATTTTGATAAAATTCTAGAAAAGATATTTAAAATGAACAAGAAGAGTGTATGAAGTAACCCTGTTAACATGAATAAAATTATTTGTTATCAGGATTTGAGGTAAAAAATTGATTAATACTGAGACAAAGTAAGTTACTCCAGCCGTGTGACCTACATGTACTTTTTGTTGGGTCTGATAAAAAATAATAACGGGGAATAAATTTTACATTTTCAGGTATGATACATGCCGGAATGGGGGCAACACATGTTAACAACTTCCTGGCTGGTTTGAATGTGCCTCCTGTTCATTCATCAACAATAAGAAAGAAGGAGAAAGAAATTGGAAAGAAGATACAGGAGGTTGCTGCAGAATCTTGTAAATCTGTACAAATCAAAGAAAAAGATTTGAGCAATGGGAAGGTAAAATTAATATATAATTCACTTGTTTTATGCTTGTCACGTTGTGCTAGATCAACTTTGTGGTCATATAAATTTGGGGGATTTATCTACATTCTCATCTCAGTGTATACAATAAACTTTTGAATCTACAGACCAAAAGCTAAAATTTTAGTTAGATTCTGGTGCCTAGATGATATTAGTTACACAGTGTGCAATTGTCCTAATACAAGAATTTATCGGGTCAATAAAATTCATATTGGGTGACGAATTTATCCTGATTTTGTGATATTACATATTATTATATTCAAATTCAATATAAGGACAATATCAATCAAATTATTTAAGATATTTAATCTGAAACTAAAAAAAAATAATATTAGGGATATTAGAACAACTGAAATTTTTTATTAGGACAATGGTATAAGGGAAAGATAATTCCAATTGACGTAATAAAAAATTGTACTGAAACTTATAAGGACAATATCAGCCAATCAAATTGCGAGAAATTACTATAATTCAGGATAATATGATTTATACAGGCAAGACAGCAATTTTTCATGCCTAGGCTGCTTGGTCTGTGATAGTGTGTTACTTTTACTATTTATAACTACTATGAATATGCATACATACTGTGCCTGTACAAAATGGGCAAAAAAAGGGTTCATATTTTTACTCTCAGATTGCAGAAGTCAGTACATTATATTGCACAGTGCGGCCTTCAAAAATGAGCAAAGCCCATACTGCATAGTCAGCTATAATAGGCCCCGATAAGACAATGTAAAACAATTCAAACGCGAAAACTGACGGCCTTATTTATGTAAAAAAATGAACGAAAAACAAATATGTAACACATAAACAGAGCCTTGCATTAGAATTAACTTGTTCCTAATTGTCATGAATTTTATATTCCAAGAATTTTGGGAATTTTGAAAGTTAAATCAATTTATCTTTTTTCATATTCTGTTAGGTAGAAGCAAGTTTTGATGGAGGCTGGCAAAAGCGTGGCACAGGATGGCAGTATGACAGTAATACAGGTATATAGTAGAAATGAGTTTCATTTTTAGCTCACCTGGCCGAAAGGCAAAGTGAGCTTTTCTCATCACTTGGCGTCCGGCGTCGTCGTCCGTCGTCGTCGTCCTGCGTTAACTTCTACTCTGAAACTACTGGGCCAAATTTAGCCGAACTTGGCCACAATCATCATTGGGGTATCTAGTTTAAAAAATGTGTCCGGTGCCCTGCCCAACCAACCAAGATGGCCGCCATGACTAAAAATAGAACATAGGGGTAAAATGCAGTTTTTGGCTTAAAACTCAAAAACCAAAGCATTTAGAGCAAATCTGACATGGGGTTAATACTGTTCATCAGGTCAAGATCTATCTGCCCTGAAATTGTCAGATGAATCGGACATTTCGTTGTTGGGTTGCTGCCCCTGAAATGGTAATTTTAAGGAAATTTTGCTGTTTTTGGTTATTATCTTGAACATTATTATAGATAGAGATAAACTGTAAACAGCAATAATGTTCAGCAAAGTAAGATCTATAAATAAGTCAACATGACCGAAATGGTCAGTTGACCACTTTTGGAGTTATTGCCCTTTTTAGTCAATTTTTAACCATTTTTCGTAAATCTTAGTAATCTTTTAGAAAAATCTTCTCCTCTGAAACTACTGGGCCAAATTTAACCAAACTTGGCCACAATCATCATTGGGGTATCTAGTTTAAAAAATGTGTCCGGTGCCCCGCCCAACCAACCAAGATGGCCGCCATGGCTAAAAATAGAACATAGGGGTAAAATGTAGTTTTTGGCTTATAACTCAAAAACCAAAGCATTTAGAGCAAATCTGACAGTGGTAAACTTGTTTATCAGGTCAAAATTTATCTGCCCTGAAATTTTCAGATGAATCGGACATTCCCGTTGTTGGGTTGCTGCCCCATAAATGGTAATTTTAAGGAAATTTTGCTGTTTTTGGTTATTATCTTGAACATTATTATAGATAGAGATAAACTGTAAACAGCAATAATGTTCAGCAAAGTAAGATCTACAAACAAGTCAACATGACCAAAATGGTCAGTTGACCACTTTAGGAGTTATTGCCCTTTATAGTCAATTTTTAACCATTTTTCGTAAATCTTAGTAATCTTTTAGAAAAATCTTCTCCTCTGAAACTACTGGGCCAAATTTAACCAAACTTAGCCATAATCATCATTGGGGTATCTAGTTAAAAAATGTGTCCGGTAACTCGGCCAACCAACCAAGATGGCCGCCATGGCTTAAAATAGAACATAGGGGTAAAATGCAGTTTTTGGCTTATAACTCAAAAACCAAAGCTTTAAGAGCAAATCTGACAGGAAGTAAAATTGTTGATCAGGTCAAGATCTATCTGCCCTGGAATTTTCAGATGAATCGGATAATCGGTTGTTAGGTTGCTGTCCCTGAATTGGTAATTTTGAGGAAATTTTGCTGTTTTTTTGTTATTATCTTGAATATTATTATAGATAGAGATAAACTGTAAACAACAATAATGTACAGCAAAGTAAGAACTAAAAATAAGTCAGTATGACCAAAATAGTCAATTGACCCCCTAAGGAGTTATTGCCCTTCATAGTCAATTTTTAACAATTTCTTAAAATTTGAAGATTTTCAATAACATTTTCCACAGAAAGTACTGTTATAGATAGAGATAATTGTAAGCAGCAAGAATGTTTAGTAAAGTAAGATCTACAAACACATCACCATCACCAAAACACAATTTTGTCATGAATCCATCTGTGTCCATTGTTTAATATTCACATAGACCAAGGTGAGCGACACAGGCTCTTTAGAGCCTCTAGTTATGCTATGGGATCATATTTATGTGTGATTTCATATTTATGCTAAGGGATCTGATCACATACACATTTATGTGTCGCTTCATATTTATGCTTGGATATAACATATATATGTGGTTTCATTTATATGCTTGTACATCACATGCTTGGAAATCACATAAATGTGTGGTTTCATATTTATGCTAGCGGATCACATATATATATGTGTAGTTTCATACAGTTATGCTTGTAAATCACATATATGTATGGTTTCTTATTTATGTTCGATAATCACAAAAATGTGTGGTTTCATATTTACTCCTTTACATAAGAAAATTAGTTTCAATTTTTTGTTCCCATTCTCTAATATAAAAAAAAGATGTGGTATGATTGCCAATGAGACAACTATCCACAAAAGACCAAAATGACACAGACATTAACAACTATAGGTCACCGTACGGCCTTCAACAATGAGCAAAGCCCATACCGCATAGTCAGCTATAATAGGCCCGATAAGACAATGTAAAACAATTCAAACGAGAAAACTAACGGCCTTATTTATGTAAAAAAATGAACGAAAAACAAATATGTAACACATCAAACAAACGACAACCACTGAATTACAGGCTCCTGACTTTGGACAGGCACATACATAAATAATGTGGCGGGGTTAAACATGTTAAACATGGTTAAACATGTTAACTAACTTTAGTTAGCTCAACTGCTATGAAATTGATACACAATACTTTTTACCACAAAATACAGATCAATTATGAATTTTTAGGGTGTCACTTTAACTGTTCTAGAGTTTTGCAACTTTGATTATGAAAAATATTGCTGAATGTTTTGTTTCCATTCTGTAACTTTAGTTTGTCTAGTAACAGTACCAAACCCTATGAAACTTGTACAAATGCTTATTAAAACACAATACAAATCAAGATTATTTTTTGTGTATATGAGTTCCTTGCAACTTGTATATGTCTGTCAGGTAGGGTTCACATTAAAAAAAACTGAATGAAGGTGAATTTATTTAACACTGTTGTCAAAACTTCATTCCATTAATAAATTAAGAAAAGTTCTTATTCTCTGTTATATTTTTATTTGATGGACATGCTAGTATGATAGGCTTAAAAACAGGCAAGGTAATGGACTATGCATACAGAAGTAGAAGCTGCAGAGTTTGTGAGGTTCATGAGGAGAGAAAGGAAACTGTCTCTGCTCATGATTGTTGCCGAAATTGGAAGGGTACCAGCAAAGGAATGGAACCAGACATGGCTGTGGAAATGACACACAAACTAAATGACTCAGGGTGCCAAATAAAGGTTCTTCATGCAGATAATGATTCCACTACCACCTCAAGGCTCAAAGTCCACTTTGAAGACCTAGAAAAGAAAGATGATCAAAACCACGTAAAAAAGGGATTCTCTAAAAAATTATACGAGCTTTCAAAGAAGTACAAGGAACTGAAACATCCTGATGTCATCCCTTATCTTGTCAGATGTTTCATGTATGCCATCAAGGAGAATGAAGGATCAACAGATGATTTGAGAAAGGGTTTACACAGATTAGTTCCCCATGTTTCAGGAGACCACTCTCTATGCACAGATATTGAATGGTGTACCTACAAAGATGACCCTGTAAATTTTAAGTAAGAAACTTTTTATTTAACTAATGTGATTAACATAATGCTATTTCTAATTATCATCAAAATTTTGCATTCTTTCAATGAACACTTTTCCTGACTGGAAGTATGTGCACTATAACTCTTCTACTTCTCTGAAACCCTTCACCAGAATATTTTGAATATTTTCATTTATGGAGATTTGCATTGAAAAGAGAGATAACTCTTGCAAAAAAAGCAGAAAATAAAAATTGATACAAAATTATAAATTTACCGCTTCTATTCATTAGATTGTATTGATTTTTGATTTTTTAGTTGTCTTTAGAGTATAAGAAACAAATCTTAAGGTGTTTTCATATCTTTTATCAAGCTATAATCTAGATTTCGTAATTAATTAGTTGACCATTTATTGAATTTTTCAACATGTCAAGGTAAAGAATCTCAAATTTAATAAAAATAATTAAGTATTTATTCTTCTTTTTGTGGTTTAAAGTTTCTTTAGATAAGTAAGTTGCTGAAAAAATATAATATACAGATATATTCAATACCAAATTTTCACATTATTTTTTCAAAATGGTCACAAAGCTTCAAATTTGCAATTTCTTTAATGAAAAGTGCATGAAAAAAATAAAACTACCCATAACACTTCAGTTTTGTACATTTCATGAGCAGAAGATTATATAATTTTGTCAAATACAAACTTACAACCCCATCAAAGTATCATACTTTACATAAATTTCAAGAAAAACAACCAAAAACTGACCAAAAAAAACTCAGTTTTGCAAGAGTTATCTCCCCTTCAAATGTCTATGGAAATTAAAATTTAAAAAATGCTGATTTCGAGTTTTCCTCAAGTGAGATTTTATGGGAATTTTTTCTGTTTATATAAAGGACATAATGCTATAGATAAGAACTAAAACATATACTGTTGCAATTAGTTTAAGGGTAAATCTTAGTTTGACGGGACTACTCCTGCATATTCTTCAAAACTTATGCTCATTTTGTAACATTTGAATGAACAAAATGATTACAAAATATAAATTATAAGGGTAAAAAGATGGACAAAACATGACCAAGGGACATTTTCTTGATTATTCACACTGAAATTTTATGTAAAGATAATTGGTTTTAGAGCTATTGCTCTTAAGCATTTTTTTAAAAACTTTGTCTGTTGTTTTTTTAATTGAAATGCTTTTTTTAAACGACTAGATCAAAATGTTATTTCCCCCTAATGATATATATGTTTTTCAGGTTTACAATATTATTTATTTCACCAACAATGTACCTTCTTCATATCTTAAACTTTGTGAAACGGACATGCATGTCTCTTGGTGTATTACAGGTATAAAAGCCTGCCTGGTGGAAAGTGCTTGTCAAATGATGCCTTGACCAGTGAATTAAGGGAATTGGTCCAACAATACAACAGAAGAGCAGAGAGTTTACAAAATATGGGATCTACACAAGCCAATGAAAATTTCAATCAAATTGTTGGAAGCAAATTTCCAAAAGCAAGGTAAGAAATTAATACCCCCCCCCCCCCAAAAAAAAAAATGTTAAAAAAAAATCATATAACCACATTTTTTTTGTGATCATGATCTTTGGTTGGTTAGTGAGTGGCTGCCAAATGTTTCTGTTGATATCCCCTTGTGAACTTCTTCTCGTCTGCTGTGGTTCTGTTGTGCTTTTTCTATGGTTGTTATGTGTGATGTCATATATCATAAATCTAAATTTAGCATTTTTAAGGGCCAAGTGAGCTTTTCTCATCACTTTGCGTCTGACCCGGCCAACCAACCAAGATGGCTGCCATGGCTAAAAATAGAACATAGGGGTAAAATGTAGATTTTGGATTATATCTCTGAAACCAAAACATTTAGAGCAAATCTGGCAAAGGGTAAAATTGTTTATCAGGTCAAGATCTATCTGCCCTGAAATTTCCAGACCAATCGGGCAACCCGTTGTTGGGTTGCTGCCCCTGAATTGGTAATTTTAAGAAAATTTGGCAGCTTTCGGTTATTATCTTGAATATTATTATAGATAGAGATAAACTGTAAACAGCAATAAGGTACATCAAAGTAAGACATACAAATAAGTCAACATGATCAAAATTGTCAAGTGACCCCTTAAGGAGTTATTGCCCTTTATAGTCAATATTTATCAATTTTCATAAATTTTGTAAATTTTTGTAAATTTTTACTAAATATTTTCCACTGTTACTACTGGGCCAAGTTCATTATAGATAGAGATAATTATAAGCAGCAAGAATTTTCAGTAAAATAAGATCTACAAAAACATCACCATCACCAAAACCAAAAACCAATTTTTCATTAATCCATCTGTGTCCTTTGTTTAATATGCACAAAGACCAAGGTGAGCGACACCTGCTCTTTAGAGCCTCTAGTTTATATTATCCGCCAATATACATATGAATAGAAAAATAGCGTCAATATATGTAAAAATAGAAACAAGGTTTCACATAGGTGAAATAACTTATGAAACATACAATTGTCATATCCAATGAATACAGTATAATGCTACACCATATGCAATATTTTTAAATACATGTATATACTGCAAAAAATAGTGAATGGCCATACATTTGCAAAGAAGTGGAATGATTTCCAATGAGACAATTATTATCGAAACACAAAATTCTTTCAACATCAGTTATCATTTTACAAATGATAAAACTAAAAATATTTAAGGAATGACTGTTCTATTTTTTCTGTCTATGAAGAAATAACACAAAAAATTTGGTGCACACTGAATAACGCACATAGCAGGTTATTTAACAGTGTGCACCACATATTTTATGTTATTTCGAATAGACGGAAAAAAAATTACAATCATTTCTTATAACTTAATTCTAAATTCCATTTTAAACCATAGAAAACCATGAAAAAACGTTGATGACGTCACGGTCACATGACTTAATTATGTCCATGGGCTCATAACAAAATAACGTCAGCCAATCAGAAGACGCGTTAAAATTAAATTATACATGTATGTGAGCATGATAGTTTACAATAAAAAAATAGATTTCACAACTAGTGAGACTTGTATCTATCGCATGCTATCAACCCTTGTTATTTAACGACAACTATAAAAAAGGATTCCAGAAGCTGGTCTATCATTATTGATCATTATTTTGTAAATGAAAAACCGAAGTTGATAACAAGCGACATGAAAGCCTCACTCATTATGTAACCTATAATTATATAATTTTACTCTTTTATTTATCATAAATTGTAGATCTTATGGTGGATCCTCATCTTTCAACAGCAGGTTATCAGCAGCTGTTTTACAGAAAAATGAAGGATATACATGGTTGTCAATGGTAAATACATGTTAGGATAATAATTAATGACCTTCTTTGAGTCTTCATTTCATATGGAGACATATTATTCTGATAAGGGTGTTTTGCTGACACACATTTGTTTATGGACATACACTTAGTAGTTTTTGTTTGCCTCGACTAAGTATAAACAAACTAGTGGAGTACCCTTAGAAATCATTTAGCCGGTTGGTGTCCTTAGCTGTTTAAGGTTTAAATATCAAAGTTCATATCTCAGTATCTATAAGTTTGAGGATCATGTAAACATGTACTCAGATGCAGAAAAGAACAGTTGAACTGTATTAATTTAAGTTAAAAGGTCAAGGTCACAGCTATTGAATATGTTTTTCTAATTTGCATTTGTATTGGAGTCCAATTCCTGATCAATGCTCATATTTTTCACTAATATTTCATTCTAAAATTCCAATGTACATTAAAACAATCACTTACATGGATGTACATTATATGCTGAAGCAATACAAAATTTTGTACTCAGCAGTTGAAATTATTGTTGCAATTAAGTTGTAAAAAACCTTGTCATATTAGGTTAAACATTTTTTATGATACAGAGTGCCTTTGGTAGTTGGATATATAATCTGCTTCAATTGATGTTTTACTCTTATAGTACAAAGTATACTTGAATATTAGGGATTTTTTTTAATATTGTGTAGCAAGAAAGGTCCTTGACACCATTGTTTATTTTTATTTTCCTAAAACATATTATAAAAACTTCTCACATTTTATTTCAAAATTCCATCACATAGATTTCTTTTTATGCACAAAAATGTGTTTTTTCATGATCACTTAGCAAATTTAGGCAATTTTCAACAACTCATAGCTTGAAAAATAGCAATGCGACCTATCCTTTTTATTATTTTTTTGAAAAGAGCATAGTAAAGTCTTCATCCTGGCAAATGCATAATTCTTATGCAATATGGATGTAACAATTTTTTTCATTGGTTAAAAGTTGCAGTCAAATCCACAGTTGACCAGGCGTAACTAAGGAGGGACCCACCATTTAAAACTGCATATGCGACCGTCAAATCTACAATTGACAGTGGCAACTCTTCAACTACAGAACTGTGATTCCTTAATTCTACACTATAACATGAATATACATTACAATATTTCATAAATAAATCATACTTTCAGGTGAATGAAGCTTCAGAACTGTCCCCAGGCCAATTTACAATGAAAGTTGGAGAAACTATGAACAAGAAATTGGAGAGGCAGAGGGAAAATCAGAAAACGCAAACGTTTAAAAAGAGAAGAATTGAAAAGAAAAAGAACAGAAAGAAGGCCCAACGGAGTTCTAGTGTAAAAGAAGGAACAACATACCATCAAGAAGTAGAAGTAAATGAAAATGCTTGTGATATTATTCAGCAAATTCCTTCTTCTCTTATTCTTAGTAATACAGATAAATATGTAGTTTTTGATTTGGAAACAACAAGTCTTTCCAGGAACAGTGACATAACTCAGTTGGCAGCTGCCAGTGGACTAAATCTTTTCCAGAGATATATTATGCCAAGATGTGACATTTCCAATGAAGCAAGTAAAATAACTGGTATTGCATTTTGTCATGCCACTAACAAGATGTATTTGAATGGTAGAGAAGTAGAAACGTGCACTATTCAACAAGGGTTGCTAGATTTTTTAGATTTTTTAAAATTGAATGAACTGCCTATTCTTGTCGGACATAACATCACCAACTTTGACATGATGGTTCTAGAAAATAGACTGAAAGAATTTAATATGTTTTCTGCCTTTACAGCCTCTGTGAAAGGCTTCATTGACACTCTTAAGCTGTCCAAGAGAGTATTTCCAAAAGCAGATGTAGACAACTACAAACAACAAACCCTGGTAAAGAAGGTCCTAGGAATTGAATATGCTGCACATAACGCAAAAGATGATGTTTTATCTCTTAGTGAACTTTTTAGTCAAAAACTACAAAGCAGTTGTGAAGAAGATGATTTACATCATGTGAATTTTAACTCTTGTAAACTGTCTTTAAAACCCTTAGTTGATAAAAAAATTATTAATGCAACAGTTTGCATTAAATTAGCAAGAAGTGGTATTAATGTTACACATTTAAAACTTGCAAATTCTAGAGATGTAAATGGCATCAAACTCATTTTTACAGATAACAATGTAAACAATAGATATGCGAGTTCCATTATTGGGCATTTGTCAGGTTGTGAAGAATAATTTTTATGGAACAATATACATGGATAATATACATGTTATTTATTTTTAGTTCACCTGCATTTCACATCAGTTGGCATTTTTTGTCCTTTTATCATGTTTATAGTTTAACATAGGACCTCTAGATGTGAAAGACATTTTAAAATATTTTTTTCAGAACAAATGGGCTAATTAGAACCAAACTTGGTGGCAAGTTTAAAATGTTTTCTTACTGTTGTGCATCTCACTGCAACTTTTAAGATAAAGAACAGCAATCAAAGAGTTGTTCCTTATTGCAACTTCTGTCTTATGTACATGTATATTACCTTTTTATGTCAAAGTCATACCCATCATATCCTTTCCTTCATATGATTCCTATCTTTTGGTTTTTTTTCCTCTAAGATTTCATATTTAATAAAAACACAGCACCTATTATCTTTATTCTTCTTATCTGATTTATGAGAATAATAGTATTGATTGGTTGGAATTTTGATGTAGGGATGGACAATTTTGACAGGAAATGAAGAAAACTCTAATTTTGCTCCGACTATCAATCAGAATTTAAATGAAATAGAGGAATTAAATATACATATATTTAAATGTAAGTGTCTATACACATTGAAAACAAAGAAAGTTAAAAAAAACTTTTGAAAAAATATAATTTCATAAATTATTGCTTATCACTTTGTTATCATGGCAACTAATGTGTATGCTGTTTCATACTTAAGGAAGTTATCTACTCAGTTCCAAAATAAATAGCTTATCATAAAACTAGTATATATTGATAGGGGATTAATAAAGGATGCAAAAAATATATAGAAGTCAATGTGCTTACTTTCGAGATACTAGCTTATATATATAGCCATTGAAATTTTGGCGGGAAAATGTTCTCTCTTGATTTTTCATAGCTTGATCATTGACAAGTTAAAGTTCTCAAAAACTATTAAAAGATAAATGAAATTTTAGAAGACTTTTACAAATGGCTTATAATTATATATGTATGTAAAAGATTTATAAAAAGAAAAATTGGAGTTTAAACAGGCAAAAAATTTGAAGGCATTCAAATGGATAAAACCAGAGGACTCCAAAAATCTGACAAAAATTCCAAAACATGACAAGCAAACATCCTCAAATTGTTAATTAACGACAAGGTGAAAAAAGTCTTGATATTTTTTAATCTGTTCAACAGCAAAAATCATACCTATGAATTGTTACTGTCTAAGAAATATAATGAATTTTGCCTGGAACTGCTGAGTATTTTTTTTTCCTGCTAAATTTTTACTATAGAAACACTTTGTAAAAGCAATAATATCATGATATTCCTTGATAATTACATAGAAGCCATATGTTGTAGCTCTAAAATAATTGAATTTGATCTCTTTATGTCTGGTAGATGTGATACTTGCACTTCAAAACAATGTAAAATATGAATTTTCCTACTTCTTGCCCTGTTGCCATGGTTACCGTTGTTCATAGCAACAAAAATTAGCATTTATTTTATTCTCATGTGAAACTTCATTAATGCCAGTAGTTTATACCAAAGATATAGCAACATATTCTTATTTTTTTACACACATTTTTGAAAGATATACAAAGAATTGCTTGTGATTACTGTGTTGGCAGGGGTAACAAAAAAGTTTTTAGGTCAAAATTTAATCTGGTGACCCTATTTTTTTTTAATTTTTTTTTAAAGCTTATTATTGAGACCATATTACGTCAAATTTTAAAAAAAATTCAACGGACCAATTTTTTGGAAATTTATGAAAAATGAGAAAAAATCACAAAATTTGGGTTTTTATGTGTGCAGCTGTGTTGATAAAATTAGCTCCAGATTTAATAAATATGTATAAAACTGCCATTATTTGTGTTTTTTTTTTACATTTTAAACATTATTTTTGTGATAAATGAAGAACAAACCTTTCAAATTACTTTCAAAGGCTTGAAAAAAATCCAGAATTTTCATTACAGGTATGTATTTACTCATACATGTGATGTACCAACTTTGGTGACCGTTACCATGGAAACGAGTCTGGTGACATACTATTTTTAACTCAAATTCTTATAGAGGCCATTGCATAGTATATGTATGCAAAAATTAAGAAGAATTCAACGGTGAAAAAAAATTTGTTATTACTGTAGGGATTCACCTTAAATTGAGATCGTTCTTAATATAATACGACGTTTATCGACATCTAACGAGTTATTTTTTTTTTGTATAGTCGTACTGTATTTCAATTTTGACTGAAAATACTTCCGGAAGGGAGACAACTCGATAATATGGAAGACTCCATTTCGGCTAAAGGGGTGTTATAGGTAAACCCGTTACGATATGGACATTTATTTTTATAATTTAAATGATGCATACGATTTTAAATTATGCAACAACAATAACCCTCAATAGCAGACAGACATAGAAATAATCCCATGAGTTTCAAATTAATCAATGAAGCGGGGAATCCAGAGCAACCACTCAATCTGATACCCCTTTAAATCAATCAAACTATACGCATGCGCATTCATACATAAACAAACCAGCGACTTGCGATTTGGAACAAAAACGTTTATTTAAATGATATGATGAATTGTTCTACAGTTCTTTATGAGAGTACAGTATCAAATATCAGTATCATAACAGTAAAATATAGAAAAACTCCACCTCAGTTCTTATATGACAGAAATAGAATTATCGGAATTTAGAGAACTCTCGCATTTATCAAAACTGGGGAATTCCCTCTGACGTATTTCTATATTTATAAAAACACTAAATATAAATACTGCTTAATTATGATTTTCCGTGTTGTTAAAAACACGCATATAAGTCAAGGGAAATATCAAACATGAAGATTATGAGAAGAACATTACAGGAAAGTTGTTTATGTTCAATCCTTTTGCTTGTTTTTACCTTTTAAAGCAAGACAATCATAAGAATCTGAGATGTTCCTGAATGTTTAGAATAAAACGGTTGACGTGAGGGAATGCATCCCCGAGTCAACGGTAAAAGTCTACAGATTGCTTGAAAGCAATCGTATCCCAAAAATGGTTAAAAATTGACTATAAAGGGCAATAACTCCTAAAGTGGTCAACTGACCATTTTGGTCATGGTGACTTATTTGTAGATCTTACTTTGCTAAACATTATTGCTGTTTACAGTTTATCTCTATCTATAATAATATTCGAGATAATAGCCAAAAAACAGTAAAATTTCCTTAAAATTGCCAATTCAGGGGCAGCAACTCAACAACGGAATGTCCGATTCATCTGAAAATTTCAGGGCAGATAGATCCTGACCTGATGAACAATATTACCCCTGTCAGATTTGCTCTAAATGCTTTGGTTTTTGAGTTATAAGCCAAAAACTGCATTTTACCCCTATGTTCTATTTTTAGCCATGGCGGCCATCTTGGTTGGTTGACCGGGTCAAGCCACACATTTTTTCAACTAGATACCCCAAGGATGATTGTGGCCAAGTTTGGTTAAATTTGGCCCAGTAGTTTCAGAGGAGAAGATTTTTGTAAAAGCTAACGCCGGACGACGACGGACGACGGATGCCGGACGCCAAGTGATGAGAAAAGCTCACTTGGCCCAGTGGGCCAGGTGAGCTAAAAAATGCATGTTAAATATAATGGTCTTGACATGACGAAAAGTAAAGTAGATATGTTCAGAATTTTTGAATACCATCCAGTTAGACAGAAAACTTATATTTTATTTGGTAAGCATAAGTATACATATGTTTTTATGAATTTCACTTTGTTGCTTTATTCAGTAGTAGGCATTACGTCTTAATGTTGATTGATTGAGTTTCATGAATAAATAATAAAGCTATTGATATGTATTTTTGAATGTAGAACAGAAGTAACAAGACAAAAAATCACAGACAAGACAAAAAATCACAGACAAAAAAGTAACGGACAAAAAGTCACAGGGACAAAAAGTCACAATTCAGTTTTGAGATTATTTTTCTTTGAATCAGAAAGCACTAATTCTAAAAAGAGCAATTTAAATTTGTTCTTGAACTATTTTATATAAAGCAAATCTGTAATTAAAATTTATTCAATAAATATAATTAATGATCAAATAATTGTTATGAAAACAATGTGTCAATGTGTCTTGGTGCCATTTGAATGATTAAAATTAAACAATTTTTCATTTATCGAGGCTCATGAACAATGTACTATACTTAAAAATGAATATATATATATATAATAAAAAGAAAATATTTCAACATCATCTTGTATTTATTCAAATAATTGTCAACAAATAATTTCTGACTTTATGTCCTGTGACTTTCTGTCTATATTTTACTTCTCTCCCTTACGAATGTGTATGTTTATGAATGTCATTGATGGTTTTTATAAATCTGTGATTTTAATTTACAGCCTTTGTATTGTATTTGCATATATAACCTACTGATTTGTTTTTAATTAATAAACATCTATATTTCAATATGTTTTTCTTGGATTGTTTTCAGTACCCCAGTGAAGTATCATATTTGATTATTGGAATACCCAAGTTAAGCCGAACACAACACCCTTATCAGACAAACATCAATGTCCGCAAAAAACATGCAAAATTCACATCTTGTCAATATAATCTTACCCTGCCAGCACTATTACTCTTAGCTTTCCAGTAAAGAACCTTACCCTGACAGCACTATTACTCTTAGTTTTCCAATGAAGAACCTTACCCTGCCAGCATTATTACTCTTAGCATTCCAATAAAGAACCTTACCCTGCCAGCACTAATACTCTTAGTTTTCCAATGAAGAACCTTACCCTGCCAGCACTATTACTCTTAGCTTTCCAATAAAGAACCTTACCCTGCCAGCACTATTACTTTTAGCTTTCCAATAAAGAACCTTACCCTGCCAGCACTATTACTCTTAGCTTTCCAATAAAGAACCTTACCTTGCCAGCACTATTACCCTTAGCTTTCCAATAAAGAACCTTACCCTGCCAGTACTATTACTCTTAGCTTTCCAATAAAGAACCTTACCCTGCCAGCACTATTACTCTTAGCTTTCCAATAAAGAACCTTACCCTGCCAGCACTATTACTCTTAGCTTTCCAATAAAGAACCTTACCCTGCCAGCACTGTTACTCTTAGCTTTCCAATAAAGATCATCTACTTGTTGTCTAACCATAGGGAAATCTGGTATGATAAAATTGTTGTGGAAGGCTTCGGCTATCAAGACTATATTATCTGCTATACAACTGAAATAAACAAGTAGAATTGGAAGCTATTGTTGAAATTGTTAACTAATGATACCCCCTTTTAGTATTCTTTAAACAGGAAGTTAAAGAGGAATCAAATCACAAAATAAAACATAATCGCATCAAGCTCAATAAGAAATTTGAGGAAGCTCTTATTTGTATATTTTCCCTAAAAAAAGTGTGACAAAAATTGTACGCATGGCCTGTATGTGTCAGTCTAATACATGTGACGTTGAGATGAAGAACAGCAATAAAATTGTTGCTTTGTTTTTTGTGTGTTTATTGATGTGCATGTACTGATTTATTTGTGTCATGGATGGATATCCCATAATCCTTTGTTTTGATGAATACACCATATTCTGGGTTTTTTTTTATGACATGTAAGTATTTGGTAAACAGGAAGTTGATTTGGGATGAATCTGATTCTGAATTTGTGTCACATGGTATAGAATGTTGAAATGAAGTCGGAGTATAAATTTCAGGCGGCGTTTTGCATTTGCGCCGATCTGCATTTCATTTGCGCCAAATTTTTAACATGTAAATTACAGGTGAATAGATAAAAGAAGATGTGGTATGATTGCCAATGAGACAACTCTCCATCCAAGTCATGTTATTTTTCATTTATCATTATAGACCTCTTCCGTTGGCCACTTGTATAAATGTAAGGAATTGTCAATTATATCATGTATATAACTGTTGTCCCCTGCTCACCATGGGGAGGTGGAAGAAGGTCAACAAGATACATCTCCAGACTTTTTCCTTGACCGTACCTCTAGTTCTTTAGCCTTTGTCTTTCATTCAACTGCCTCATGGTTGTGCTAGTTCTGTGTTTTGACAATAATCAGACCATCAGCTGAATCCGTGGTGACTCTGGTTTTAAACGATTTCATGGTACTTTGTAAGATATGTTGTTATGTTTCAGGACACTGACCTTCCGATATGTATATATAGCCATTGATGATCAAAGAATTGACTCCTTGACTCATTTCAGTGTGCAATATGTCATGTTTTCTGACGTTTTAAAAAAAAGAAATCTATTTATTTCTTCTTACATCGATATATAAAATGATAAAATCTTACTATATTTCAAATTTTAGATAAATCCTTTGAGAAATGAAAAAGTTATTAGCATTTTTCATTTAGTCCTGTTATTCGGTCCTGCCATTCGATGGATATTATAACATGATACAAGATAGTCCAAATAATTATGACGTCTGGCAAGGCTATTTTAATTTTTTTCTGGGACGCGAAAAAAATCAAAATAGCCTTGCCAAACGTCATAATTATTTGGACTAGATATAAAAATCGATTTTATGAAGATTGCGTGTACTTTTATTAAATATGATCGCCTAGCCCTTAAACCTTATTATTGTATGCTGTTACACTAATTTAATCAGTACAACACCTATGACACCATTAAAAATCTTTTTCTCGGGATATATCAGTTTGTTTTTGGGATATTACGTTTTTCTCGTATTTCTCGGGAAATCGTGGTACCCGATTAAATCTGTCTTTTACATAAACAAAGGCAAGATTTTTCTGCAAGCACCTGTACAAACTAACATATAAGCAAGTTTTTCCACATGTAAATTAATTTTAGACAAAAATGTCTTCTGTTAATATTTCAACAGGAAGTAGACTGGCTTTCTTGCAGTCTGGAAGTTTGCCATCGTCTAGAAAATGTTGTTAGATGGCAAGGGAAACTACTCATAATTTTGGAGGTGTGTACAAATACGGCATTTTAATTGGTTGATAAGTAAAAAAAATTTCGAAGTTGTCAACAAATACACGTGGACCCAAAAACTTTCGATGGTCGTAAAGTGTTATTTGGCCTGTCTCGCTGAGCTCTATGGTTACCCGAGGGGTTGATACAAGCTATGCTTAGTGTTAGAGTGCCCTTACCTTCCTACAAGGTGTCAGTCCCAGCTAACCTCGTCTAGTCCCAGATATCAGGCGCATTGCCTTGCTCGTTCCGTGGTCAGAGAGCGATGTCATCGAGGAAGAGGCTGGAAGTACCCAACTGTTACGTCATGTCATGTGTCCCTTCGGATCCCTCGGTGATATACCAGTACCCTCGCTACAGGTTTGGGAAACCCCCTAGAACTCCGGGGCAATTACACTACACCCCCCTCCATCTTAAAAAGGAGGAACTACAGTTCCGACAAAAACGACTGTATAATATTACTAAAATTCCCAAGGGTAAGACTGGCAGCGTCTTTTACTAATTAACCTTTACACAGGGTATGTAAACTATCCACCCCCCTTAATCCTGGATAAGGGGAAAATTGAAAAAACTTAAATCTTTCCCAAGAAAAAAAATAAATATTTAATTACCCATGTAAAAATAAACATGAAAATCGAGCTCTGAACAGCTATCTTATCTATGGAGTACCAAACTCCCAACAATTTACACACCAGAGTTGCCACAGGGTGCCAACCTCAACAGGTTCTTCAGGACATATTAAAGCCGAACTCCACGTCGACCATAGCCATATGCTATTATAACTTATACAGTCCTGGACACGGGTCTCACTACAAGACGGTAAACTGCCTGCTCAACACGTCTAAAATCCCTGACTCTGTGTAATGTTCACATGCATGTACATGTATCGACTGTTTAAAACTGAACTGACAAATAATCATACTTTATAATATAAAACTATCTCAATGTCTAAATGACAAGTTCATTAATACCACCCTGAATTTCCAAATGAAACTAACTAACATGTACATGTATATCTTTATACATAATTTACAACCGACTAAATACTATAGGTCTATAATCCCAAAACTGGGAAGGATGTACATGATCATAAATAATTTGACTCTTGTCAAAAAAAACCCACATATATAGTGCCTCTATATAAGGATGCATTTAACTATTTTACTACTGTAATAGCTATTATCACCAAAATTTTCATAATATCAGGGTCATTACACCGCTCTAATATCCGTTCACTCTATTTAACATATCTGTACACTATATATATGTGAGAGTGTGAAGCAAAAAACTAATAAAAATCACATAAAATACAACAATGGTTCACACTCAACACCATTTCAAAGGCGCTAAATCCCAATCTGGGAAAACTGTTCTGTTATGACAATTTTACTACTGAAGGCGTCTCACCTTAATGTGAGGACGGTGACCTAACAGGTCAAAACATACACTATCATCTAAGACTGTTCCTTCACAGAACAGTGAAACATTCCCACTTTCAGGGAATCGTTCTGTTACTACCTTGTACAGTTCCATCATAGAACTTACTCTTGCCATACACTGCAAACCTCCATACTGTATAACCACAATTGTAGGAACTTGAGGGCTCTGTCTCGACTTGATCTGCGAAGAAGAAGGCTCTACCTGGGATTCAGCTAGTTGTGAAACTTGGCTTCCCAAGAGAATTGCGGTTTCATTCTCCAAAGTATGGCGTGCATCCGTGTCATTGTTCTCAATACTGGACTGCAATTTTCTCTTTTTGTTCTTATTCTCTACAAGACTATAGCTAGTAGAGCTGACGTTCAAATTTTCACTCTCAGAGTGAATTTCTTCTGGTTCATCCATTACTATGGTACGTTCTTCTTGTTGAGATACAAAATTGTCTTCCTCCTCTTCTTTTTGAAGGATTGCTGACTCAATTTGAGTTTTGTTAACAAACACTGGCCAGAAACTGGCATTCATCTCAGCAAGTTCCTCAGGTTCAGGAGGATTTCTAGGATTGTAGCTAAATCCTTCGGCTACCATATCTTGTTGTTCAGGGCTTAAAAAGTTTAGAACTGAAGTAAGGACTCTCCAGTTGAGTAAACAGGCAGGGCTGTTTATCGGTCGCAAGCTATATCTGAAATAGTCTGTCCATCCCATCTCTTTACAAACTGTACGATGGACTTGCATCTGTATCCCTGTAACATGTGTAGAGCGAGGCACAAAAGACTTCTCATTGAGGAAATTCACCAAGTCTTTGGCAGTCACTGTTTCCTGCCTGGTTAACCATTTTGCTATGAGCATAACCACATATGCCCTATGTTGGTGAAATCTTCTGTCCTCCATCAGTCTTTTGGAATGATAAGTCTGAAAGATATCAGAAAGATGTTCTTCAAAACAATGTCGTTTTACGTCTCTTCTATCTACCACTACTGGGCAGTTCTTAACAGGACATTTACGGTCTGTTCGACTTTGAACACAAGTCCTCTCCCTTTTTCAACTTTTGGGACAAGTATAAAACCCAAGGTTTTCTCTTGATTCTACTTTGTCAACTCTATTGTCTCTACATTGCTCAGGCTCAGATTCCTGTGTAGATGATGAGGCCCTCATGCCTAGGTTAGACTCTACTTGTGTAATGACTGTTTCAAGATGACATTCAGCACTTTGCCCGCTGGCTGGGAACCTCTGTGTTGACCCTTCTGTTCTTGGTTTCTCATCTGAAGATGAAGATAAAGTGTTCTTTCCATGAACAACGTTGACATTGGGTTCATGCGTTATATTTTCACCTCCTAGTATTAGTGGCATGTTCCTTTTCTGTACAGTTAATGTTAGTTCTCTTATATTCATGACAACTCTATTATGCATGATAAAGTCACATCCCAGTATCATATCACATGAAACTGGAGCTACATACAGTTGTTGATTGAACTGTATATCTCCAATCTTGAACTTAATAGGACTAGTAAGCCTGCATGGCATTGTCATGTTGGTACCAGCACCATGCATGGTAGTCTCCCTGATAACATAGGGCTTAGGCTCCAAAGTGTCAAAAATTGTGTCCTTAAGAATAGTTACTTCAGAACCTGAATCAACTAGAGCGAGTACTTTCTTTTCCGCAATATATACTTCAACTCTAAAGAGTTTGGCTGATCCTAGTGATCTAACTGTACTGATTCCAGATACTACTCCTTCAGATTCATGAGAATCGTCTTTGTTATTCTCATCAAAAGATACTTGTTGAGATGTTGGCTCTTTCTGTACTGACTGTTTTTCTGTTTTTTGTACATAAAGTTCTGGACAGTCTTTGATATAATGACCTTGCTGGTGACAATTAAAGCATTCATTATTATAATAACCCTGTCTGGTATATCTCCTGTCCCCAGAGTTATTCCCTCGCCCTCGACCATAATTACCAGTAGGCGAATAATCAGAATACCTGTTGTCTTGATTAGGTGACCTAGAATTAGGACTGGTTCCATGTTTGACTGATTGTTCCTGAACCAAACTGGTTACTGTTGACATCATTTACTTTATATGTTCTTCTATGCGAGAGAGACGATTATCCATACTGGACTTGATGTTACCTACACCAAGAACTACTGGTGAGTTAACTGACTTCTCTGAAAGAGACTCCTCCTTCTTGCTAGTTTTCTGAATGGCACTGACTGCCTTCCTAGTGTGCTGACACCATCTAATCATATCCAAGGCTGCATCCATGGACTTTGGGTTAGAGATACAAGCTTCTGTTCCAGCAACAGTATCATTACAACCCTGACAAAACCTCATGATTGCCTGTTCAGTCATTAGTTGTTCACTGTACCTGATATATGCTCTAGTGGCGAGAGTCAACACTCTTTCCGACCACTCCTCCAAGGTCTCCTTTTCTCCTTGGGCACTTGTCTGGAACTGAATTTGTGAGGTTTCTGGCAGTTCTTGATGACCAAATCTCTTGTTCATATTAGATATGATATCAGAAAAACTTGCTGTTTTGTTATTTTCTAGGAGTAAGGTGTAGTACTCACTGGCTGCATCATCTAAACACCAGCAGAGCTGTTCTCTCTTTTGTTCATCTGTCCACTCAGCATTTTTTGCATAACCAGAAAACTTGGTATAAAAGGCTTTTCAGTTGCCCTTTCCACTATAGCGGAGCGTTTTCGGGATCGAGGACAGAAATTGTCTTTTCTCCATTTTCTCCTTTTGTCTACTTTCCTGACTGCTTTCAGAACTTTGACCATCTGTGTCAGATTCTGATCGGGAGTCACTAGACATTCTAGACCTTCTAGGACTTGAACGACTACGGTGTAATGGAAAACTCCTTACACTTCTTAAAGGTGAGAAATCACGCTGTTGATTCTTATGAGGTCTGTTGTACTCAGGTTCTGACCTTCGCTTTGTTCTGGACTGGCGGTATGCTGAAACATTTGACATGTCAGAATCACCTATATATTTATGTCTAGGATCACTTCTTTCTTGTCTTCCATAGTAATCACTATTATATTCCTTCTGTCTTGCTGAAGGTTGGTTGTAATGCAGCTGAGGTGCTCCTGATGGTGTAGGTTGCTGCTGTGTGCCAGGCATAGGTAACTGAGGCGCGTGTAATAGTTGTGACTGACCCAAACTTGGGTACGTTAAACCAGGTATGAATTGATGGTTGTAAGGCATTAAATTTGTTGGTGCTTGTGGCGGTGGTTCACCTCTAGGAGGTTGATACATAGAAGTTGGGTGACCAATCATCTTATGTTGTTGAACTTCTGGTACAGAACTTGGTGGTTGAAACCTTGGTTCTGGATAATTTGGTTTTTGATGAACAACTTCACTAACCTGTTGTTGTAGCCGCTGTTGAGGTATAGAAACCGGCGCTGCAGCTAGATGTTGTTGTTGCACAGGCTGTGCATAGTTAATGACCCCTTGTTGAAGCTGGTCTAGCCGTTGTTGTAGGCATTGTACTTTATGTTGCATTTGCACTCTTTGTTGACTCTTGTTGACTTCCAGTCGGTGAAGACTATTGAAGCCATGTTGATATTGGTCGACATAGTGGTGCTCATGTTGTACACTTGGTGAAAAGTGAACATGGTCAGATGTAGGTGTATGCAAGAACCTTGGTTGTTGGTCATAATCAGAGCTATTATATCTAGGCGGAGTCTGTTGCACCTCTTGTTGATGGTTGCAATCTTCCTGTTGATCGACTACAGGGTTTTGAATATGCCAGTTCTGGCTAAGCGGTATGAACATTCTGTCATATGGGACATCACCGTCCTGTTGACTGTCTGGTTGAGGGTGTGCAACCATGTTGATCCTTGGTGGTTGAGTATGATACTCATTGCTACAAACACTCAGGTCTGAGGTCAAACTCTCTGAAGAAAGGCTCTCCTGTGATGGTTCACAATGTAACTGCTCTAACATAGTTAAATGTTCAGAACGACTTTGTATTTGTTCCAGGCGATGTTTGTCCCATTCAAGACTGGAGCAGGCTCCATCCTCTGAGCAAGATGATTCTACCTCATCTTGAGTACCTGTATCCTTAAAACTTGAACAAGGATACTCCTCTGGCTCCATATCAACAATCACATGATCAGGCTTTGGAGGCAACATACTCACAGAATAGGCTCCGTCACGGACAGCTTCCCTGAGCTCAGCTCTTGGTCTTCGTGAAAAATCAATTATACCCAGAATACCTTCTGTCACTCTCAAGTGTGGAATTTGGAATAAAACATCTCTATCAATGTGGATACCTTTTGCCCTAATATCCATTATCCTTCCTGCTATGACCTCCCCTATGCCAGGTATGCAGGTAAGTATTACCTTAGGACAGGTGTTAATATTGATCATGTACCCCTGCATAGTGACTTTGTACTTTACAAAGTTATAAAAATTTATTTGATTTTATTCAATATAATTCACAAAATTATATATGTACACGGATCAACAATAATTTTTTATTCAATAAAAACTCAAGTCAAAAATAAATATACACGGAACACTATAAAAGCAAACTGCTCTTGTGTTTGTTTACATCCGTTTGTTTACATCTGTAAACAGAATCCAAGATGGCGACCAAATCTCGCCGCTGACGTGACCTCGCTATCACTAAAGCAAACTTTTCAAAAAGTTTTTCCTCAGCCCAAAAACTATGCAAAAACGATGTATTTCTACTGACTTTCAACTAGAAAGTATACCATCGGACCTGGTTTGTCTCCCTTAGACAAAAAACTTATTTTTAGATTTGACTGAAGGCACTCAAAATTTTGGAGTGATGCCAAAATGGCGTCCAATCCCCTACAGGACCAAAATTTAAACCACCCGCAACTACCAGTAAAGTGTTATTTGGCCTGTCTCGCTGAGCTCTATGGTTACCCGAGGGGTTGATACAAGCTATGCTTAGTGTTAGAGTGCCCTTACCTTCCTACAAGGTGTCAGTCCCAGCTAACCTCGTCTAGTCCCAGATATCAGGCGCATTGCCTTGCTCGTTCCGTGGTCAGAGAGCGATGTCATCGAGGAAGAGGCTGGAAGTACCCAACTGTTACGTCATGTCATGTGTCCCTTCGGATCCCTCGGTGATATACCAGTACCCTTGCTACAGGTTTGGGAAACCCCCTAGAACTCCGGGGCAATTACACTACAGTCGGGTTGTTGTCTCTTTGACACATTCCCATTTCCATTCTCAATTTTATTACATATTACAGAGAATAATGAGCAAAAAAGTGAAGATAACTTTTTAAACATGTTTCAAAATAAGGGGACGACCATTTGATATTTGTAGGGGGGGGGGGGGGGGGCAGGTGCAGGAGGATTTTGAAAATAAATAACTCAGCCTTGATAATCACAAAAATAAATGTTTTTTCTATAGTAGTTTGAAAATAAATAACACAGCAGGTCTAATCTAAAGTATGAGATGGCACCAGATTCTTCATAAATTCAACTTTTTTCCCCCAAAAAAATCGGGAAACAATTCCCAAATTTTTTTAATAACAAAAGTATAAATATTATTTAGATATACTTAAAATGTCTGAACATTGGTTTCATTTAACTTGAGGTATATTGTCTCAGGAAACCTTACCTCACTTTTATTTTAACAGGGCCGTAACTATATATATATACATGTAGGAAATTTCAAAACCAAACGCTTGTCTCCATATCAAATTTTGTTCACGGCCTTGCAAGAAAAAAGTTTTGTTTTCCCTCAGACTTATAGCCCTGATTTTTCGGGATCAATGTTTCTTATTTATTTGTCTTTTGTTCATTGATTGCCCTTCTGTATTCTGTTAGTGTTGCAGTCCTTTTGTAATCTAGTAATTTTGTTATGAACTTGATCATGAGTTTTAAAAAAAAACAGCAGCCACAGACTTAACTGTGTGAATTCAATTTTTGCTGTATCATGCACATTGGTCTTTTGATGTTGTCCCTAGAAACTTCAGTCTTACACTGAATTTATACATTTTGCTTTGAGACCAAAATAAATATTGTCAAAACATTATTAAAACAAAACTTCATTTTCAGATTATTAAAGGGTCTTCGGAACACCCAGAAAGCATGATTTTGCATCATTTGTTCTATAGCTTCTTGGCCTTCAGTGGCTCCAAAACCCTTCAAAATTTGTTTTGCCTCGCTCCGTTCGGCATAGTATGTTTGCCAAAACATTTAAAAGTGCCTAGTTATAACAAAACATTAAAACTATGTATGTATGTAATACATGTTTATGCAGTAAGGAATTTAAAAGATTCAATTCTGCAGAGGGGGAGGGTTAATCTAATTAAATGGTACATAATGACTTGACTATACTATATGTATTATTTATAATAAACAAATCATTGAAAAATTGTATGTTTTCGAATATCAAAAATATAGTTGTGAAAATGAATAATCAGTCCCTTGCTTTAATGAAAATGAAAAATCTTGCTTCAATAGTGCAGAAAATGAATAATCTGTCCTCTTAGTTTATAAAAATAAATAACCGATCAAAAAACAAATCCTCCTGTCCCCCCCCCTTCCCCCCAGAATATCAAATGGTCGTCCCCTAACCGACAAAAACATAGTCATGTGCGTATTGTTATGCGTTTACTTTTCTACATTGACTAGAGGTATATGGGGAGGGTTGAGATCTCACAAACATCTTTAACCCCGCCGCATTTTTGCGCCTGTCCCAAGTCAGGGGCCTCTGGCCTTTGTTAGTCTTGTTTCATTTTAACTTTTAGTTTCTTGCGAACAATTTGGAGTTTAATATGGCGTTTATTATCACTGAACTAGAATATATTTGCCTTAGCTGAAGGACGCCTCCAGGTGTGGGAATTTTTCGCTACATTGAAGACCTGTTGGTGACCTTCTGCTGTTGTCACGTGCTCTATGGTCGGGTTGTTGTCTCTTTGGCACATTCCCCATTTCCATTCTAAATTTTATCATATATATATCATATATAAAATATAAAAAAAAAAGAAAAAAAAAAAAAAAAAAAACAGAAGAAGAGGGTGATCATAGTGATAAGATTTATACAAAAGAGAAAGAACAAAAATATGAAAAACAGAACAACTGACATAAAAGTAAGAAAATTGAACTGCATGGTCCCTAAAAATCATAAAAAGATTATGAAAAATAAAAAGGAAGACATAAAACACCCCTTTTTCCCCCACCCGGGCGACACCACCCACTACTATATATATACAACTATAAACGAATATTTAATTTTAATTGTTTGATACTTTAAAAATTTCTAAATCATTGCACTCCCTTTTTCAATAACAATAGAAAATTCCTGAAAAATATCATGGTAATTTATAGTTTGAAATAGAAGAATAACACGAATAAACAAAACGTATACACTATCGAGCTGTCTCTCTTGCCAAAAACGTACGTATTTTCTCCAAGTTGCAGTGGCTTTCAAATGAATATATTTTGTCAAAGACATTGTTTAAAAAATCACTTTGCTAAAAATTCTTGAAAATATCAAGGCATAGTTTGAAATGAATGAAAAAAAATCAAACAGGAGCTGTCTCTCTTAGAATGCTTATTATAAGCTTAGGCATAACTTTGAATAAGAATACGTATTTTCTTCAAGTTGCAATGGCTTCCAAAAGACTTTACGTTTGCCAAATTGACATTGTTTGAATATGTTACGTTGTTCATACATGTTTTTATTTAAAAGGACTTCATTCACTATAATTATTCGAATAATTTACTTTGCTTGGTTGCTTGGTTGCTTGATTGTTTTATAAAATTGAGAAAGGAAATGGGGAACATGCATGTCAAAGAGACAGCAACCCGACCAGGAAGCAGTGTTTTATAAAATTGAGAACGGAAATGGGGAACATGCATGTCAAAGAGACAGCAACCCGACCAGGAAGCAGTGTTTTATAAAATTGAGAACGGAAATGGGGAACATGCATGTCAAAGAGACAGCAACCCGACCAGGAAGCAGACTACAGCTGAAGACCACCAATAATTCATTTGATTGCATTGCTGAAATTTTGAGCACTTTGATGATCATGACAGCTAGATACTGACTATCTTTTTCTTGTCTGGAAAACAATAAA
Source organism: Mytilus galloprovincialis (assembly GCF_965363235.1). NCBI lineage: Eukaryota > Metazoa > Mollusca > Bivalvia > Mytilida > Mytilidae > Mytilus > Mytilus galloprovincialis. The sequence continues at coordinate 44,360,274 of NC_134849.1, forward strand.
CTGGTTTAATTAAGTTAGCATTGTTTATATAAAAGTCATATATAAAACTTCTAATTAAAAAAATAAGTGGAATATGTCTAAAATACTTGAATTGCTGGTCATTATTTACTATAAACCATTGTAGTTACGTAAACTTTCGTCGAAAAAAAACCCGGCATTATTGTAAGAACTCTTTACCGACAGTTTTAATTTTTCAGTTTAACTCGCATTCAATGTGAAACTATTTATCTTGGAACGAAATATCTTACAGTAGTCTTATTATACCAGGCTTATAAAAAAGTACAACAAAGAAACTCCGAAATCCAAGATAGATCATAAAAAGGGGAGTATAAAATCTAAAGTTTTTCTTTAGCGGAACGATTGAAAAACAACTATCTAGGTACCGAAAAGAGATGCCATGCATTCAAACTCATATTATTCAAACTTCCCCCGATGCAAATGATGGGTAAAACCTGGGGTGCATTTCTTTTACCTGAATCCGAAACATGTTTCTGCATTATTTTTATGTTTCAAAGTTTCATTTAAGCGAAACAGAAACATGTTACCGAAATATGCGAAACATAAGTCCTTTTGTGCTCATGCGGCGTAAAGTAACCAACAATCAATCAATCAAAGACCGAAACATGAACGAAGAACGATGATAAAGAATAATAACGAGGGTCATTCATGTTGCTTACATCAACTTTTTAACTACTGCTGCATCCACATCATGTAACACTTGCAAGCACAAGATCGTAACCAAAGATACAGAGGTTAATCATACATGTATGAGAATCATGATTAAGTTGTAAGCTCTGGTGGAAAGAAAAAGAACATGGTTGTAATAAAAACCTAAAACTGTTATGACCACAATGCCTGAACAAATCAAAGAACGAATGCGAAACATCAAAGAAATGCACACTGAAAAATGGCAGCAACACATCATTGCATTGATTGTTTGAAAAGTTAATGAATCAAAAGAAAAATAAGGACTGTCTCGAAGATGTATTAACTATGTTTTTTTACAAAGAAAAAAAGGAAGATGTGGTATAATTGCCAATGAGACAACTCTACAAAAAAACAAAAGACACAGAAATCAACAACAATAGGTCATTATACAGCTTTCAACAATGAGCAAAACCCATACCGCATACATGCATGTATATAGTCAGCTATAAAAGTCATCGAAAGGACAAATGTAAAACAATTCAAAGGAGAAAACTAATGGCTAAATTCATGTTTAAAATAATGAACAAAGAATAAATATATTGCAAAGCAACAAACGACAACCACTGAATTATAGGCTCTTGACTTTGGATAGGCAAATACAGAATGCGGCGTGGTTAAACATGTTTGTCAACTCTTATGAACCTTTGCTTTTGTTTTTGATTTTTAATATTTAGAGATGACTAGAGGGGAGAAGAATGTTTATCTGTGTATGTCCATATACATTCCTTAACATATTTTTTGAAACATTTTGTCAGCAACTATAATAATAGCTTTCTAATATTTGGTGTCAAGCCTCATACCTTTTTAAAAGAATTAGTACAGGAATTTGTGTTAGTACACTATAGTGCAACTCCTATCAACAGTGAGCAGCTCTTTTTAATTTTAAAATTAAGCTCTACGAAAGAAAGTGGTCCCAGTAAAGTGTTGTTATAAAGTATACTAAATACATCCAATACAAAAGTGGGTCAACATGTTTCCCTCTTAATTTTCTATTTGATAATATATTGGAGCATGAAATTTATCAAGGTAAGCTCTTCAGCCTCTTAATTAGCATGGTTATGCGTCCTATTATAGATGCTTTGTTTTTTTTTTATATAAGGGGTGTCTGTCCTTCTGTCAGTTACAACAAGGATATACTATGGCAAGCCGTTTTGCTATTTATTTTAACTTCAAGATATCTCATAAACTTTATAAGATATCTTTTATAGTTATATTTTATATTTTTCCAGTTTTTGTCCCCTTTAATTTTTTTAAGTTCTTAATACTGTTAGACTAAGAAGTCATTAACAAAAATCAAAGTAGCAAGCCATCTAATGGGCTGTCGGAACAATGGTATGTAACCGTCTTGGACAATTGCTAGAGACATTGCAATAAGATTAATAAATATCTAAAAACAAAAATGTCTTTTTGCTTTGATTTTATTCTTTGTCTAACAATGATAAGACCTCAACAAATACAGGGGATACGACCCATTATTCCGATAGCCAATTTTTCCGACAGCCCATTAGTCCGACAACCCAATAATCCGACAGCCCAATAATCCGACACTTAGAAACAATTAATGCACGGTATATCAGGTAATATATGTATCTGTCTGTCTGTCTGCAGAGACGGACCAAGAGGGGGTCCCGGGATTGGAACCAACCTTTCATTTACGATCAATGCATTCGCATCACGTTTTACATGGAATTATTTATACAGGTTCTCATCAAAATATTTTCATTAATTCGGTGGGGTCATGATTTGCTTTATAAAATGCAGAATTTATTTTCTGTACATATTGGATATCGTGTGACTCCAATATGCCAAAATCAGACCCGCCTCTTAAGGGATAACGTGTGACCTCACGTGTGTGGTAAACTTTGTTGATTGATGCACGTGGCTATTCTAGTAAATGAATAAATCTACAAAGCGAGAGCACTTTCCATTTTCATCAGCTAAGAGTCGACTAGTCCTTTTTGAAAGGCTAATGCTTGTCTATTTAGTTGCTGTCAACTAGACAAACACTTGTTGAACGAGTTGCTGGTCAGAGAGCTTTCCTGTGGCTTGGTAATTTTTAATGAAGGATAAGCTTGATCTCCTATTAAGTATGTTTTAAGTAAGATATTTTTGTTTATTCCTGCAATCTTCAGCATATAAAGACGACCTGAAGATCCACAGATTATATATGTAAATTTTCTCTGGTCGTTATGTATACCCTGCAACATTATTGAATTGTGATATACCCCCCACGATTAAGTTATGAATTTTCCTGCTCGCGTGTTGCTTTGATTTTATGTATGTTAAGTATATGCATGCAATGATCCTATGCATTCTGAAAGGGTAAGCCAAATTAAAAACAACTGCGTGCAAACTGGAAATTTGCATTTGATAAAGTTGGCCACTAAATAAACTTGCACATATAATAGAATTTTGGACAATAGATAAATATATCTCCCTCATTACTTTGTCTGTAATACCACGGATTGATTCTTTGTAACCCTAGCTAGTACCATAGGTTATGAGTAAACAAAATCTAGAGAAATTGTTTGGCATACGAGCCTTGAATGTTAATGTGTGTGCATTCAAGCTAAGACATCCAAGTAGCAAAGTATATATTCAAAAGTTCCTCTCAGTTTGGCGAGTCGAAAAAACTGGCGAAATTCATTGAAAGTGCAATTTGGAACAAATAATTCAACATAGCTACTACGCCGATTTGCATTTTCTCAGCTGATCATTGACAGCGACAATAAATAAAGTTACAAATGGTTTTGTAGAACAGGCAGCTCTGGACAGGAATGAGCCGCTACAACAACTATATTATCGTTGATAGTAGTTTGTTTTAATAGAAAAAGAAAACAGAAAAAAGCAACATATTTCAGGAAACAGAAACATGTTTCGGTTTTCTGAAAACATACTGTTTTTATATTACATTAAATCATGTTTCTGATTTCGAAACATTATACTGAAACATGTTACAGAATTAGGTTAAAGAAATTCACCCCTGCATGGTCTCATAGCTAGCTTAACTTTCCACTTGTACGATTATTCTGTGTTTTTCTTTTACAATAACACAATGGCAGAATATTTAAGTACATATCCACGTCATATGTATCAAAGAAATACAAAACGTATAAAATTTCTCGATTTAGTTCAATTCAAGTAAAACATATACCATGTATACATAGTGCCTACATATATCATGTACAAAGGTCAACAAAATTGACACAGGTCGACCTCGCCTAAACCCGGACCTGAACCAGGATCGTTCACAGTTATATATTATATATAATTAAGTACAACTGAAGCGGATTTATTCTACATATCGGATCATATTTGAATCACGATCCTCTCGGTTGTGACGGTTAAATCAAAGAGAGGCACGAGGAGGAAGAAAAGTAACGATCTTCAAGTTGAAAGGCATTCACATCAAAAGTATTTGAAAAATGTACCGAGCATGGTAATCAATTGCAAAAGGCCATTTTTTTTAATAATAGAGCATCATAGAATATGACCACACCAATGCCATCTTATGGGATTTTATGGGATTGACAGAATGCGGAATAATGGACAAAAATTGAAGACCTCTGGAAAAACAAGAATGTGCGCTTTGCATAATTAAATAACTGATCACTTTGCAGTGGCAGATCCAGAACTTTTCATAAAGGGGGGGGGGGGGGGGGGGGGCGCTGACTGACCTAAGAAGGGGCCCGCCCCAGTCATGCTTCAGTGATTCCCTATATAATCAACCTAACTTTTCCCACGTTGAAAAAGGGGGGGGGGGGTCCGCCTTTGCTTTGATAGTTGTTCAAAGTAACCATTTTTATAGAGAGTAATGATTAAACACAATTAATATATATATTTAATATATATATGTAGAAAGAATACAATATAGAACCAATAGAAGATCCTAGAATTAGGAACCAGACCTAGCTAGGGTAGTTGACTGCATGACCATACTGTTGTCGATCCTTTGGGATTAATAAAATGCTTCACAGGTAACAACATTTGAATTTTATACTGATTACGGAGGACCTCATTTTTGCGTTCGATTTAAATTGCTATTTGTAGACTGTAAATAATTTAAATTGTGTACGTCAAAAAGTCTTGATATGCAACCAATGCACAGGCACTCGTCTCAGAAAAAAATTCCTATATACCTTAATTAATATATGAGGGGGGATAGGACCTTTATCGGGACTCCGGGATCGGGTGTTTTTAAGCTCGGGATTTCGGGATTGACCCTTTCGGGATTGACCCTTTCGGGATCTGGGAATCCTATTTTTCGGATTTCGGGATGTCGGGATTTGCTTTATTTAAACATGTTAAATTCGGGACCTCGGAATTTCGTTTTTTCAAGTCCGGGATTTCGGGATCAAGACCCCTCCTATCCCCCCTCTTATATGTGAACCAATGTCGTTGTTCAATTTCATTTTGGTATTCTAAAAATTCTAAAAATTCCCAAAGCTTATATATATGTGTCATAAATATATATATAGATATGTGTCTCATGTTATAATCAACTCAATATGTTAAAAAGACGTGCCGTACATTGTTATCAAATGCAAATAGGTCAAATACATTTTTAGAAAATACGGAATTTTATATGCCGCTGTCATTACTATATGTATGTAGGTGTGTCTCGTGTGTTTACAATTTGCGTTTAAATCAATTGTAGTCTGAAGAATCTTTGAAGGAATTAAAATACGAGGAAGGCATGGTAAGCTCAAAGTAAAGTCAGTTTTGATTTAACATTCACATTAAAAACATAAGGAAGTTGTTATCTTACGACGTTTACCAAAAGCATTTTTAATTTATGTCTATGTAAGATCATGTAATGAGTGGTAGTCTAGAGGGAATTATCAACTGTGATGAATGTGATATGGTTTCTTATTAGTGTATCTAAATATAATAACATGTTTAAAAGATGCAAGCAAAACACCTGTCAATGAATCAGATCTATTATTAGTTTTACTTTCGTATTGAAAAGGCGCGAATCTATTTTTGTCAGAAATTTAAATGTTGTATTTTTTTTATGAAGAGGGTGGTAAAGGGTTATTTTCGTGTATCGGTTTTTGCCATTTTTATTTCACGTGCAGTCGTAAAAAATGTTTGTTATTGACCGTGTTTCGTGAAATCGGTAAAACGATCAACGTGCAAGAATTTTTAATTGTTCGTTCATCGTAAAATGGCAATTTTATTTCGCGTTTTTCCATGCAGATCGATCCCCCTTTACGCCCCTCTATGAAAGTGTTGAATATTGCTTGTTATAGAATAGACATTTTCCGATGTTCAAAACTCGTAAACCAATTCGAATCTCTAGAAAACTCTAGTACCGGAAAGTTCTAATTTCGTTTTCACATAATTTAACAGATTAATAGTGCTTAAGGGACGACATCAAAAGATCGATGTAGGATAAAAAACTTAAATCAAATAGTTTGGGGGTGGGGGGTCAACATGGCTGCAAGTTTTGTTAATCCAAAATCGATTTTACATATATCCATATTGGTAAATCAATTTTTCCCATATTTGATTAAGTTAAGAGGGGGGGGGGGGGGGGGGGGGGGGGGGGGGGGGGTCAGTGACAAAACTATGTGAATTAAGTTTTTTTTATCCAACATTAAACTTTTGATGTCGTCCCTAACAGTGAACATTTTCCGACAAGTGGCCGCACAGGCGGATCCAGTCGTTTTCGAAAGGGGTGTTACCATCACAAGCATACAAGGGGGGTTCAACTATATGTCCCCATTTATCGTCAAAAAAGGAGGGGGTGGTTCTAAAACCACTTTCCAGCGATTAGGGAGCTACCATTTGATTTTTATGGGGGGGGGGGGGGGGCTAGGATGAAATTTGAAAAAAATAGGCAGGACAGGAGTTCTGAGTAAAAAAAAAAATGCAGGATGAGACACTTTGCAAAAAAAAAAAGGCAGGATGACAATTTATGAAAAAAAGTCAAGACAAACTAATAAAAAAAAGGCAGGAACGAATAGAGTGAAAAATAAAAAGGCAGGACAGAGATTACAACTAAAAAAAAATGCAGGACAAAATTTCTCATCCTAACCCCCCCCCATAAAAATCAAATGGTAGCTGCCTTATTATACTTTTTGAAGAAATGGTTACGAAAATAATACAATTTTACAATTATACTTTTGTTCATATCATATCTTCAACTATAAACTAAGATAAAGTGGGCAAATCTGAATAAATTTAACAAAAAAAAATATAGGTTGGTGATATAAAATATTAAAAAAGTTTTATAAAATTTCGTTGCTTTTGTGTGTCAAATTGACCATGCTGTGACTGTCAAAAGTAAAATCACAAATATACTGAACTCCAAGAATAATTCAAGAAGGATATTAAGTCTCTTATCGAACGGCAAAACCAAAAGCTTAAACACATCAAACGAATGGATAACAACAACAGCTGCCATATTCCTTATTATCATATACAAGATATATGACTTGGTACAGGCATTTTCTTATGTAGAAAGTGTTGGAATAAACTTTTGTAATTTTGTAATTTTGGATTTTTCTAAAAAAAAAATTAACAAAAAATGTGACTTCAACTTCATTGTCATGAATGATTGAAGAAATACATAGCTAAGAATTTTCAGGAAAAAAATGATAAGGTCAGGTAAAGGGAAATTTACTGTTTATAAGATATTGAATTATTCCAAACACAATTTTTTTTCTCTCCCTTTTTACTTTTTTTGAAAGAATCTCATGACTAAATAAAAAAGAGACAAAAGGCTTATATATTTAAAATGTGTAATTACAAGATTTACTTTTTGTAGAAGGCGATCGTTTTATTGCCTCATCTTTTGGCTTGATCGATGAGCATTTAATAAATTGTAGTGTTTACTTTAATATATATCGCTATAAAGCTTACTTTATTAAGACTGCTATAATATATAACCAAAGGCTTTATTCTTTTATTGGGTTACAGATACATTTACCACCGAATTTTGTGAACTAAAAAAAAAATACCTCCCCCCACCCCAAAAAAAACAAACAAACAAAAAAAACAACAAACAAAAACAAAACAAAAACCCCAAACAGAATACTTTGTGATATTTTTACCCAGATAAATGATACAACATTTTAAACACCAGAAGGGCCGGACAAGGCTTCAGCTGGACCCTAAACAAAAGTATGTACAGTACTAGTTCTGTGATAACTCATGCTACTGGTTTTACATATTTATCTTTTGCAGCAATAATGAGTACAGTAAAGGAAAAGCAGTTCTTAAAACTGTTGATATTTGCAGAAGAAATTTCATGGAAGGTTGTCCGGTCATTTATCAAATCAAACATACTCATCAACTTCGATAACTCATTTGTAAAGTTTCTCAATTTACACAAGCATTCTATTTACCATCTATGGAGACATTCTGTAGCATGTTGTGAATGTGAGCACTCTGCATTTGTGAGGAAGACTGACAGATGTTTAAAAGAAGAAGAAATAAAGGAACTTTTCAAAGTAGGGCCAAATATGACACCAGAACATTTCATTGTCATTGGAAATACTGTAAAACAAAATTGCATTTGCGACGTTAGGATTAACGACCGATGTTCATTGGATGAACTTGACATCAGGCTAGCATATACACTGATGAAAAACTGTGTGAGCTTACGCCCTGCTGAGGACACGTGGTTGAGAACAGTCAATGATATAGTATACAAACTGAACCACGAAGAAAGCTTATCATCTGTTGACCAAGAAACCCTAGATAGGTGGTGGACAATGTTAGAAGGATCCGTTCTAGGTTTAGCTAGTAAAGTTACACCTACTTGCTTTGAAGAATCAGTCAATACGAGTATTGATTTATTGAAGATATCTAATTTTGACGTCAAGTGTGTAAAAGATATGGTGGACAAGATAACAGATGAAAAGGTAAATTTAATCTCTCCTTCCGCCAAACTGGTGACAGTTAAAATTGTTGAAAATCGCAAATTCATGATATTTAGAAATATATGACTTACAAGAACGCGTGTCTTTGTGATTTTATACTATAGTTTCAGATAAGGGAGAAGGTTTGGTACTATTAAAACGTTTAATCCTGCTGCAATTGTTTGCCCTTTCCTAAGTCAGGAATCTGATGTTCAGTGGTTGTCGTCTGTTTATGTGGTTCATAAGTTATCGTTTCTTGTTTTTTTATATAGATTAGACCGTTGGTTTTCCCGTTTGAATGGTTTAAACTAGAAATTTGTGGGGCCCATTATAGCTTGCTGTTCAGTGTGAGCCAAGGCTCGTGTTGAAGGCTGTACCTTGACCTATAATGGTTTATACTTTGATAAATTGTTACTTGGATGGAGAGTTGTCTCATTGGCACTCATACCACTTCTTCCTATATATCTATGTAGAAATACTTATTTCAGTGGTACTCGAGACAATACTAATACACAAACATTCAATTATTCCACCGTAAACACATATCTAAAGTAATCAAATTGATTCATTTATAAAAAAAAAGTTGGATGCAATAAATACATGAAGTACGTGTTTTCAAATATGTAACTTTTTGATTTTAAAAAGTAAAATCACAAAAATACTGAACTCCGAGGACAATTCAATCGTAAAGTCCATAATCAAATGGCAAAATATAAATGACAAAACACATCAAACGAATGGACAACAGCTGTCATATTCCTGACTTGGTACAGGCATTTTCAAAAATGACAACTGTTTAACTGATAAGTTTGCAATCGGAATTTGCGCATCAGATAGTAAAAAACAGATAGGCGTACACTAACAAATATCTTTTGATTTGAAACCCATATAATACCAATGCAAACATAAGGTAAAAGTCCAAGTCAGCTTTTCCCGCCATATTTAAAAAATCAAATATCTTGAAAAGGAGCTCCATGACCTATTTACAGCTTATTTTGTTCCTTAACTAATGCTCTTCTTACTAAAAGTATCAGTTTTAAATGCTTCATTTTTGGATTCACAAACCCTCACCTAAGTACATCCTTAATGTTTGAAATTAAGCAACATCATTGATTTAAGTTTTAAAACTATACATCTATTTATGCAGTGTCTTGGTATAAGGAAACAGCTCGGCAGGATAAGTACTGACATATTCACAAACAACAGTCCACATCAGGATGGTGCTCTGAAAGAAGAAATGAACGAAGACTTTCAGCAAGATAAAGGTACATGTAGAAGCTCAGTCGTGGTAGAATTAGGAAATTGTTTTAAAAGGTCCCGAATTTGCGGAAAAAGCGTTGTATGCTGTGTCAAATCAATATTTAACTCTGAGAGTTCATATTTAAAACATACTTTAACGTTTTACGCATGCGGATAAATACTGATAAACAAAAATCTGTGCAGTAATATAAATCAAGCTTTAAGGCGATAGTGGTTTGACGTTGTTCATATTTCGTAAATCAATAAGAAAGAGACACATTAACCATATTAAGGATGTACTCCTCTGATGTGCCAAAATTACTAGCACTAAACTTTTTTTTTTCATAGCCTGATTTTTGGATTTATTTGACTGAAAAAAAAAAATGGTGAAAAAAATCATATGATGGTGCACTTCTTTTTTTGCCCATAGTTCTTTATTACTTTAGGCCAAATAAAAATATATGTGTGGTTCCAGTAACCCTACCTTCCCTACTTTTTCGCCTCAAAAATAGCCTACCCTAAAGATTTTATTGTCTTTTTTCATTAAGCACTGTTAAATTCAGAATGTTGCTCCCATAGACTCAATGTAAAAAAAAACCATAAAATTAAAAAAAAAATCCCTATCTACCTAACCTAACGTTTTTCAGATGTAACTGGAACCACACATACATTTTTATTTGGCCTTAAATTCCCATCCAAATCGTCATGATTTATTGGCTTGCACATCATGGGACTTGATATCATTGTAGAATTTACCCTGATTAATTTCAATGATCGAAATTACATTTTCCATAATGTGTTTTTGTATATTATATGTTAAACGATATATTTTGAATGATAATAGGTAAAGTTATAAATAATTGTAACATAGATAAGCAAACACACATTCTATTATTTAGACATAAAACCTGAAAGAACAACGATCAAAACAGAATGCAATTCATCGTTAACTGATGGTAACTGTTTAAACGAATGTCCATTGTGTCATAACATTGTGTCATAACAATGTTTACTGCAATAAGTGTGAAAACAATCTTGAAAAGATAAAATCCATGGAAAAGCAGCATGAAAAAAATTGTGAACTAATTCAAGCTCTCAAAAGGCAGGAAGAAAAAAGTTGTCAGAAGATTGCAGAATTGGAACAGAAATGTGAAGTTAATAATGAAAAACTGAAAACCCTAGAAAAGCAGAATGGTGTGGGAAGAAAACAGGAAGAGAAAAGTCGTCAAAAGATCACAGATTTGGAAAAGATATGTGAAGCAAATAATAACAAAATCGTGACCCTAGAAAAACAGAGCGATATGGAAAAAGAAAAGATTCGAACCATGGCAAACTACAGAAAGCGAAAGAGGAGTGTCATCAGAAGTAATGTTTCACCATAAATCAGTTGTTGATGTTTTTTCTTAGTTAACTTTTTTATACCATGTATAAATCGTAACACGGAATTGGTACTGAAACCGATCTCCTTTAATGTTTGATAAAAAAAAAATGAATGCGTTTATGACTACATGTTCTAGCTCATAAAAAGTAAAAAAAATATCAAAAATACTGAACTCGCAAAATTCAAATCAGAAAGTCCATGATCAAAAGACAAAATCAAAACACATCAAATGAATTAAGACAACTTTCATATTCCTTACTTGCTACAGGCATCTCCTTATGTAGAAAATGGCTGATTCAACCTAGTTTTATGGGTGCTAAACCTCTTACTTGTATGATATTCTTATAAGATAAAACATATGCACCGGGTTCATTCTAATATATAGATGATACCAAGGGCAAATTTTAGGACTACCAAAATGGCGAACGAAAAAAGACATGAAAAGACTAACAGCAGTTCTCGAAAAAACAAACAGTTACTAAAGATGAAATCCATGGAATGTTTCTGTAAACATTTATTTTTTACGACAGAACAAACAGTTCCTTCTCTATACGTGACAACCGCTGTGTTACTCAAGGTAAAACATGACTAGAAATATCAATCGTTAATAAAAAAATTAACGAACATCGAATCAGTAGGTGTTTTCCGTCAGTTTTTTTTTACAGATTTAAACTAAAATTTTAATAATTAAGTGCATGTACATTTTCTTCACAAAACTGGCCATGGAAAGGTTACACGACCATAATGATCTTCTTTCAGAACAAACGACGGACAAGACAGTTATAACAATTTACAACAAATATAATGAAAAATTAAAACATTCAAAAATATAAGAAAATACACACGAACTTCACCAAAGAGACTACACTGAAATGGACAATGAATTTCATATCAAAGTTTTTATTGTAAATGAAGGTGAATTTGTACTTTTCATTTTAATTTCAGAATGTTTTGACCGATTTGAAGAAGCAAGACGTAAGTTAAAATGGCAATGTCAGAAATCAAAACGTAAACGGGAATATATGTATAGTCGGGCAGGTTTTCGCGGTCTTTAATCTCTAGATTTGAAATCTTAGTATGTTTTGAAAGTTAATCGTTCTTGACTTGTCTTAAAGTGATTCTTGATAAGCATGGCAATTGATTCAGGAGTCGGGAGTGCTAGAGAACGCTCAACCAGCAAATACACCCGGTCTTGGTCCATATTTAGATTGCGTAATTTTTGTTTACTTTTTTTGTCGCTTGATGAGTAAATTCCAAATAATTTACGTGTTTAACTTACGATTTAATCAAATACTGCATGTTAGATATGAAGATCTCAAACAAATTCAGCTTAACGCTACAAGTTCAGGTATAGATTTTAATTCTACAATAAGCTATTAGTTGATATATAAATAAGGGGGGAAATTATACAACAATGATGACTATTGTTTGCTGTTCCAATATATAAGATATATCGAAAGTGGCATGTGTTCAAAATCAATAAAATATCGTACTTTAAGTCGTTTTTTAAAGAAGTATAGGTCTTATATCTGTTTCTGTATCCTTAATTTATCGATCTATTCTCATTGGAACAAGGATCTGACAGTAAAGATTGTTACAATATATTTACAGTGAAATAAAACGATTTTAGAAGATAATAAAACAATATTTGAATCTTACAAAACATTCCGGATAGAATCGAAGCACAAAAGAATCCAATGGTACCTCACTAAGCTTTCGTTGGAATATACTAAACGATAAAATGAAAATAGATAAAGCATTTTGAAATCTAGTTTTACTAATAGTTCGTTTCTATGTATGTTACATTGTCGGTTTTATTTTGGTTGCATTTTAGTGTTCTATTGTTCCGTTGTTTTCATCTTATAGTTGACGTGTTTCCCTCGGTTTTAGTTTGTAACCCGGATATTTTTCTCTCAATCGATTTATGAATTTGAACAGCGGTAATTCTATAATGGCCTTATTAACTTATATATTTAAAAAAATGAAATCACTTGTACTTTGCAGCTTACTTTTCCCTTTGTTCGATATTAAATAATGCATGTATATCATATTTTTTTCTCTCTGTTATTTCGTTAATTCATATTATGCTTAATGTTAATAAAAAACAGAAGTACGAATATAATACGGATCAATATTACAGGGGAATATGACACAATGGAAGAGCAAGAAGAACATGCATATGAAGGTATATTTTATTGCATTATAAATAAAATCATTGCTAGGTAACTTTTGTTTGCTTTCATTTCGTTTTACCGTAATAAGTGCCTATTTGATACATTCAAGATTGATCAAAATATCTGGTATTTAGCTACAGTAAAATAATTTTGTACTATTAAACTAAATATGAAATTCACAAGACATATATTCATTCTTATTGAAACTTTTTAGAACTGTTGATTTCCAATATCTGTGAAACATTTTTAACAAATTCATAATCCTTCCTTATATTCGAGAAAAGGCGACAGCAATGTCGCCTCGACAACCCTTCTCTCTCTCTTTATATATACACTTTATGCTGATTATAGATACGTGCCACTAGACTGAAAACAAACACACATGCCACCACCTTTATTTTGATCTAAAAATACGGAATTCCAATGTAAATTGAAAAAGGAGGGAGTCCATAAAACTTGACATAACAAAACGCTGGACTTTATCAACCAAGGGAACGACACTGGAAAATGATCGTCATATTCCTGATATTCTCATAAAAAAAACTATGGATCAAACATTGCTTCATAGCTAGCTTAACCTTCCACTTGTATGACAATTGTTTATATTTCTTCCATATTGACACATATGTGTGACCAACCAGAACAAACATCAATGGGTTAACTTGACCAATAGCATATACAAAACAATTGATTGTTTAATACCTTATTCAGACAAATATCGAAGTATCATGAAACCGTTTTCTCTGATGTTTAATCATGATTTTGGAATACATGTCACTATAATGAACCTGTAAGATAATAGCACTTGAGATATCGTTTAGGTTGAAGATTGTTAAGTAAGAATATACATTTCAAGTTATACGAGTTAGACAACATACATACTGTCTATATTATCTGCAATTTATACAAAGTGTGTGGTTTTTCAATTACGTTAACTGAATATTCTTTATCAGTTCGAAGAGTTTTATGTTTTTTCAATGTAAATGTTGACAGTCAAACACCAGAAATACAAACATAAATTTACACAAAAAAAATAATAAACCGCAGCTTACTATAAAATTGTTGAAATTTATTTTACGATTAAGAAAAAAATATGCTTTATTTAAGAAAGACAACAGAAGAAGGCAAGATTTGAGGAGGAAGAGGACGACGATATAATTAGAGGTAAACAACTTAAGAGGGTACCGAACACTTTAGATAAAATAGATTTGGCTCGTTTAATTTGCATTAAATTGTGACAGAACATTTTCATTGAACTGTTGAAAAAAAATATTAAAAAATTAAGAAATTTGAACGACACAATTCAAAGGAATAATTTCATCAGATTATGGCAGTTTGACAAACATTAATCTAAATCATTTAGAAAGAGGTCTAGGGCGAAAGATACCAGAAGAACAGTCAAGCTCATAGATCGAAAATAAACTGACAATGCTATGGCTAAAAAATAAAGATAAAACAGACAGACAGATAATAGTACACAAGACTTGATTTCTTTTTATTAGTTATATGTGATTAATAAGTTCAGCTGAATTTCAGAGAGTCAACTCTCAGAGGGCTTCTGTATCACTAAAATTTGCTTGTCGTTCTGACCAAACATAATTTTGTGATCTCTATTTATTGAAATATACTTTTCTCTAATAACCAATAACCTTTTAAAAAAAATACAAATAGGCATTAGTTCAAATATCTATATTAGAATTGCAAATAATGTATAATGTAGCTTAAAGCTGATTGTATACATAAAATGAAAAAAGATAGATACCATAAAAAAAGAAAAGTTGGCATTTCATATATTTAATATAGGTTAAAGGGACTGCAAAATCTAAATAATGATGTAAAGTTTTACACAATTCATGTATTCACTTTCGTACAAAATAACATTAACGGATTGTTAATCATTTATAATTCTTGTAATCTCTTTCTAGGTCATGAAATTCAGGAAATACGAGATGAAAAGGAGGTTGATGATAATGCAGTATGTGATGTTTGCAAAGATGTAAGGACATTCTTATTCTCGAAATTAGCAGACTTTAACAGGTTTTTTATGAGAAAAATCTTATTTATTATTTTGTTAAATCTATCTTAATAAGTGATAAAAGTACCCTCTTGGAACAAGATTAACACATGATACTCATTTTGAAAGGGTTATTTTAAAAAAAAAGATGTGGTATGAGTACAAATTAGACAACTCTCCATCCATGTCTTAATGTAAAAAAGTAAACAATTAGAGTTCTAAGTACGGTCTTCAACATGGAACCTTGTGTGACTCACACCGAACAGCAAGCTGTAAAGGGCTCCTTAATGACTAGTATAAAAATATTTAAAAAACCAAATACCAAAATGGTCTTATTTTTATATAAAGAAACGAGAAATACTTATGAACCACACAAACAAACGAGAAATACTGAACAAGAGGTTCCTGACTTATGATAGGTGCATACAAATTTATATAAGCATATAATTTGTCCTTTCAACAGAACAGTAGGTTCATCAAGAATTTGTATAATAAGATTATTATAAAACACCTTTGGTTCATGTAACTGGCTATATTCTATTGGCACTTTAGACATAGATTTGTATTTACGCCCAATTATATAGGTTTAATAAAAATGAAAGCTAAAGACAAATTTGTTCCGGGATAAGATAACAGGTTACTCTGTACCAGATGATAAACTACCACGCACAGATATGTCATCGGTCTTTCAAATTTTCCCTAAAGGAAAACACAGAGTGAAATATGGGTTTAAAAAGTTCTATGTTAATATCGAAACCTTACTTCAACATTTCAAGTGTGCATGAAACTTATTTTGAGGTTCAAATTCTATGTTTTAAAAGACCCTTACTGAAGTATATAAGACATATCTTTCTTTTTCCCAAATATTAAACTCTTCGATCGTGAATACGTTATGGTCATAATTGAGAAAGCATAATTACCTGTATATGACATTCAACTGAAACATTGTTGAATCTAAGTATACCGTGTGTAATAATTGATTTTACTGAATATTAAGAGTCGGGCGGATATAAATCACGAATATAAAGAAGTTGCCGTTATTTTAACTTCCAGTATTTAGCTTAGTTTCGAAGATGGGATCAATATATGCATCATAATTAAGTGTCACTTCCTTACCACAATGTCCCTTAAATATCAAAATTATATTGTTTTTGCTACGGATAACACATATTTGCTGAACTTGAATTTCTCTAACAAGAAGAATCAAGTGTAAACAAGTTTAAATCGAACTGAAAATGCAGTATTAAGGTGATTAAATAATACTGCGTTTTAAACCCTGGAACAGGATTCAATTTTCTGTACCCGAACATTGGCAAGCATTGTGGAACAGACACTTGTCTTGGTGAATCGCTGCCAAAACTGATTCCACTTTTATTCTTCATGTCTGTTTCTATTGTCTTCTCTATGGGGTTTCTTTCATTTGCCGTTATATTTGTGCTTACACATGATTTCTATGTTTTTCATCTTGACCAAAAAGTTGACTTTAAATGACAACTGCATTGAATTGGCGGTTCAGGGTGTTATAATGATCTTTTTGAAGAAATCGTTGCAGTGTGTACTGGACGGTCATTATCGCGTTTGATACAAATAGCAAATGAATATTTATAACTTTATTGATCAGATCAGCACGTGTAGCAATAAACTTGGAGTTGTAGATTTGTAGTATAACTGTACATATGTAGTTTTGAGAATACAAAATAAATACAAAGATATAGTTTTTGATTTTGATAATACAAGCAAGTAAAACACGGATCTATCCTTTTTTATATGACATGCATGTATTTTAACCCCTTTTAGAATGACTGGATTTGCATCTGCATTAATAAATGACTATAAAAATCTTTTGGACCGTGTCAATACCGAAGCACTGGGTTCTGTCGGATGAATTATATATATATAGCTTTGAAGTAATATTAAACTTATGGAAACCTTGAATTAAATAATTTGTTAACTCCCATTTCATATCCAACTAATTCAGACAACACTTGACTTTGGTGACGTAGACAATTTGCCATTTTGAGTTATATTGCCCCATACAAAATGCACAGATGCTCCAATAATGTTCAATTGTCTAATTAATCTGACCCGTTTTCTAACTTTTGCAAATTGATCTTTGCTATTCGAGTATATTTCTACCAAACAATGTTGGTCCTGACAGTTTAATTTTTGATAAAATTGCGTCTCTGGAGATTCGTAAAAAGTCGCACTTTTTCTCATCATTTCCTCGTTAACTCAATGATAAATCTACCGACCCCCATGTCTACTTGTACATCAAATTCAGAAATTCCATACATAAAAGTAAAAACTTTGCAAATCGATTGAGTATATTAAAACTATTATATCTGGCGAAGTATTATGTACTTAAAGTCTGTAAAGAAGAAAATATTTTTCATCTCTAGAGAGAAATAAATAATGTCCAACAATAGATAAATTTAATGCTATGTTCTTTTTTGAGTTAATGTCCCATGATGAACTGGTGAAGTCTGATTAAGGTTATAATGTTACTAATAAAAAGTAAAACCACAAAAATACTGAACTCCGAGGAAAGTTCTTAACGGAAGGTCCCTAATCAATTTTCTCTTTCCTGTGTACATCCATGAAAGATTATATAAATACTTTAAAAAAATGAATATTATGAAAAATTCTGCAAAAAATGGATTTTTGCTTTAAAAAAATAAATATTATTAATGTTACACGATAATTGTTGCAAAACAAATACTCTATTCAATTAAATTTTATATTTTTTTTTTTTTTTTTTTATTATTATTTCATAGAAAGCGAGACTTCATTGCAAATGATTTTTGTCATTTTTTTAATTCAATATAAAGCCTCGGTCACACCTTAATGGATAGCTCGAACGGATGCCTAACGGATAACTTTTTTTCAATCCGTTCATATCCGTATGACGTCCGTTTTTATCCGTTAGTCGTCCGTCAATATCCTTTTCATGTCCGTTAAGTATACGTTTTATCCGTCGACGACGTCCGTTTTGTCCGGTGGAAAATATTTAGCATGTTCAAAACTTTGAACGGACGTCCAAGGGGTGAAATGTCCGTTGAACGTCCGGTAGTCGTCCGTTTTATACGGTACTCGTCTGTTTCATTTCCATTTTGTATCCGTTACATGTCCGTTAGATCCGTTGGAGGTCTGGCACATAAATTCACCAACGGACTTCTAACGGATCAAACGGATGTTGAACGAATGTGAAACGGACTACCGGACGTATAACGGATATAACAGATGATGAACGGATCTGAAACGGATAAATGCCAATAAAAAAATTACGCGTCAGAAATGCCAATTAGATTTTTTAAGGTTCATGAATTCTTATTATTCATAATCGATCTTAGAGTAAGGGCACGTCTTCACAATTAAGCAGCTCTTATTCAGGCCAGACACTGCCCTTCGGTGACATTTTGAAGAACAAACCAAAACCAGTTACACAGAAACATTTTGAATATTTATGCGATTTACATGTATTATCATTGTCGCCTTTATTTTTTTTGCATATCTTGTTCGTCCGTTTTATCCGGTACGCTTTCGTTAGGTGTTCGTTTTATGCGGTACTCGTCCGTTGGATGTACGTTCGACATCCGTTTTGTTCGTTACGTTTCCGTTTCTCGTACCTTGCATGTCCGGTACGTGATATAACGTTAATATTTATCGACAGAGTTATCGGTCCTGTCAATTTCGTCACTTATTTCCTCAATTCTAGTTTTCAAATTTTATTCCTTTTGAAAAATATGTATTAGTGATAATTGGTTTACAATACAATCCATTTGAATTAAGAACTTAAGATTTGTAAGACATTAGTTTTTTGAAACAATAAATACTAGAAATAAATTACTATTAATTTTTCAACAATGGAACATGTACTATCTTTCAGATCACAGAAGAAGAAAATAACGAAATGATATTTTGTGATGGTTGCAATGTATGTGTACATCAGGTATGTAACGTATACGATTGAAGTCATTTGCTCTTTTGTCTTTACGCCAATTTGTATCTGTTTTTGACACTGTTATCTGGAATTGAAAGGTGCAAGAAATGAAGAAATGTTTATACTGACTACTAGTATATATATATATATATATATATATATATACTATATACATTAATTATTGAAAAGCACTTTTACACCAAAATGTACCTATTGCTTACAAACGAAATTGGGCTCACAAATGAAAAAAATGCACATAAATCATACAATTATCATATTTATGCTAGATATGTATGTAAATATATATTCAAATATATTTTCAAGGATTCCTTGCCCTCAGTTTATGTGACCTTTTGAAAAGGGCTTCCTGTTTTGTTTTAGGATTAAGAATTTGTTTATATTTATGTATATCATTAAGGTTATCAGATATCTTTTCAATAAAAAAAAAAAAAATATTTCATTATTGTTCGTTAATATTACTAGATTTATTTCACTTGACTGGGCGGGGGTTAAGAAGTTCGTTTATTTAAGACCAGTCCATCTATAGACAGGAGTTTTGGGATAAACTCATCAATGTAGTGTCCAGTTATTCGTCCCATATCAAACACTCAGTACTTTTGTATATGCATCGGTGACACTGATAGGTGATTAGAATTCAATAATAATTATACCGACAATCATCTTTATCACACACATCTTCAAATAGACTGTTCTAATGCAAATTGAAACATAAGCTCCGCCCGATCAGTTGAAATAACTTTGGTAACAGTAAACAATCAAAAAGTAATCGTGGCACATTAAACATATTCTTAAATCTCGGAAAATGTTCCTGTATCGTCCAGTTTCGTACTAAGCAGTGATCACTAATATCTTATCAAGTTGACTTAAGGTAGCACAATACAAAGATTGTTCATCCCCAACCAGACATCTTTAAACTGATGTAATTCCACTCATCTTTCTTTAAATTTTATAAATGAGGTACCAAAAGAAAGAAGAAGGATTAATCTTTCAAATTGTGATAATTTCATTATGACATAATTATTACATAATTAATTGTTATGTAATTAGTTGCCATATTGTGATGTCCATACTTGAATGAATTTAGCTTCTTTGTTATTCATAGCATCCCAAAATATTTTATAGATTCTTGCACAACACAGTTTGACCTCCAAAACTGTGTATCAGATTTTTCCTATTGTATTTCATTCTCTCATAAATCTACAATAAAATTTGCAACAATAATTCTTAAAAGACCACTCAGGGGTGTGGAAATGCTATGCCCGACTCGCCCGACTCGTACATTTGAACAACCGGACAAGTAATTATTTTTGTCTTGGTTGCCCGTGGACGAGTAAAAAAATATACAAGACAAAGTTCAAATCCAACAAAAACATAAAATTAATTTCAAAACGTATAAAGATGTTTAATTTATGTAAAAGAAACCAATGTTCAGCAAGTAAAAACATCAATGTTCATGACGATAAATTTACATAATAAAAAGGTGGGCAAGCAAGACAAAAAGAGTCATGAGTCGAGTAGAAAATCTTAAATGCAAATGGAGGACACAGCTAGAGTATTTAAAAAAAAAAAAGAAAGCGAGAAATTTCAGACATCATGGATATCAGATTGCCCCTGGCTATCTATGGAAATTCGGAAAATAAATTAAGTTTTTGTCCTACTTATAGATGAAATGTCAACATTATTTGTTGTTAAGTGGAAAATAAAAGGGACGCATTAATTGCCCATCAAGACAATGATAAATAATCAAGAAAAAAACAAGTGTGTCAGTTGAGAGAAACACCACAAAATCATGCAATAGTTATTATTTAGTTTACATTTCTTCAATCACTGTCCTCACATTTAGTATATGTACGTATACCTACTGGCTACAATTTTTATTCAAAAACTGCTGCAAAATTGTCCTTTACATGTCATTTCATTGGTTGGTTTGCCGTTAGGTTTCTGTCCCATTGATGTCAACCCATTTCCTTAATGTTTTACACATAAAAACAAATATATTTCATTTGTGATGCACAACAGTGCTAAGTAAGAATCATATATTAGCTAACAAGAAATACTTCAATATTTATTGGGATCATCAGGGCAAGTAAATTTTTTTCCGGACAAGTAAAATTTTAGGTTTCACTTGCCCGGGGACAAGTGCTCACAACAAATATTTCCACACCCCTGACCACTAAATTCAATTGGGTATAAAATTTGTTCTATTGATGTTTTTGGAAATCTGAGACACAGTTTTGGAGGTCAAGCTGTGTTGTACAAGAATCTATTAAATATTTTGGGATGCTATGAAGAACCAAGACGCTAAATTCATTCAAGTGTGGACATCACAATATAGCAACTAATTACATAATAAATAATTATGTAATAATTATGTCATAATGAAATTATCACAATTTGAAAGATGAATCTTTCTTCTTTCTTTTGGTACCTCATCTATAATATATAAAGAATTATTAAATGAATTACATCAGTTTAAAGTTGTCTGATTGGGAGTGAACAAATCTTTGTATTGTGCTACCTTAATAATTGTTTATGTGTAAAGTTTTGTGAATGTAAATATAGTTTAATGTTCAATTTTTTCTTCTTTTTGTTTTTCTAAACAGTGGGACTCACTCTTTAATATTCTCTTTAGAACATTGAAATTTTATCCTTATATGTAATTTCATTAAAGTTCCCACGATTGCTATTGAATATAAGGGTATTATGTTGTATTTTGATATTTGTACCAATAATTCTTTTGTTAATTGATATATTACTTTGATATCTTACATGATTAACTAAGAGTAACATTGTTTTGAAGGCGTGTTATGGGGTCCAAGTTATTCCTGATGGGAACTGGTTTTGCAAAACATGTGTTGCAGGAGTCAAACCCAAGTGTGCGTTGTGTCCACACAATGACGGCGCAATGAAAATGACAAGGTATACAATTTTATTGTGGAATATGATTTTTTTTTTCATGTTTTACATAACCAAAAGATATACATTCTTTACATAAATAGGAATATAATAGTTAAATGACTTTGTATAGTAATTTTTCAATACTGACATTTTAATCACAACTGCTTAAATTTAAAAAATAATCAACACAGGACTTTGTTTTTTTACCGAAATACCGTTAGGATTGATTAAAAAATACTTAATTTTAATGAAATTCGAGTTCAGCTTTATACACTTTTTTGTAAAGCACAGACCAACACAATAATTCCTCCAAAGTTATTCGAAACAACATTAATGAGCAAATACCATTACCCCTTATCGTGTTTGGAATGTTGTTGGATACCTTTGCTTATATTTTTGTTAAGACCACACACTTACAGTTGCTAAAGAAATTGGTTCATCAAATACAAAATTTAATCCTGGTATCTAGAATGAGTTTATTTATATTCATCAAGTCATCGGTTGAATCATCTGGAATTTAAACAGAATATTTTCAGAGGCTGATTAACTTAACATAATTCTTTTTTCATTATACAATTCTGAAGACCCAATTAATCATAGTTTGGTTCTGTGTTCGTGTTGTGACTCATTGCTGTAAAAATCCTTTAACCCTACGTTAATTTGAAGCATAGTTTATCCGTCCGTCTATCAATGTTTGTTTCCAGATGTTAGTTGAAGCAGCTAACTTGGAATGAAAGTTTATTACTCAGTTGTTATAAGTCGCTTCTCTATGAATGCTCAGCACTTCTGGTTGAGTTTTAATTTCCCAAGGGTATCACCAGCGCAGTAGCCAGCACTTCTGTGCTACGATAAATTATCATTGATATGGTCATATTCATAAATTAAATGTTTACAAAACTTTTGAATTTTTGAAATACTAAGGCTTTTCTACCTCAGGAATAGATTACCTTAGCTGTATTTGGCAAAACTTTAAGGAATTTTGGTCTTGAATGCTCCTCATCTTCGTACTTTAGTTAGCCTTTTTTTTAAAACTTTTTTGAATTCGAGCATCACTGATGTGTCTTTTGTAGACGAAACGTGCATCTGGAGTAATTCCAAAATTTAATTCTGGTATTTATGATAGGTATATTTATTAGGAGATATTGAGTACTGAGAGAAATACTGATTAATTGGGTTAGACATGTTAGACTGGAATCTTAATTTGATATACAGTATATGTTCACATATGAGAAGAGTAATAATCTTATCGATTATGAAGCAAACGTTTTGAAGATAAAGATAAACAAAAAGAATTGATTCAATGTACCATAGGTATTAGTAAACTATTTCATGTGCCTCTTGCCAATAAATGCAACTAGATTCTGATTTATACGATGGGAATAAAGTAAAATCACAAAAATACTGAACTCCGAGGAAAATTCAATCGGAAAGTCCCTAATCACATGACAAAATCAAATGACAAAACACATCAAACGAATGGACAACAAAACAAAAACTTCTTTTCTTTTTATTCTGATTATATTCACTTCAATGTTTATGATGCCCATATTTTTAAATCAATGGTTCCAATCTGGCAGCGCAAAATGCGCATCTTGACATTGGAGTAAGGTATTCTAAAATCCAAATCTCCTGAGACATTTTTTTTGTTAAACCTAAGCAAGGAATCAGAGGTATGGCCGAGTGAGATACATTTCTTTATATAACAGCCAATTTCAATAAAAATATATTTGTATTTTTATACATATCCAACATGACACATCACTAGTTTCATAGAAATTGGTCGGTATTCAAACTTCAAATTACCTGTTTAAACTAAAAAACAAATATTCTCACAATCTACACAAAATGAAAAGAGCGCTTAAGACTGCTTATTTTATTTTGAAATATCTTAATTATTAGCGATGGTAAACAGTGGGCCCATGTTAGTTGTGCATGGTGGATACCAGGAGTGACAATAGGATATCCAAAGGAAATGGCACCGATAGTAGGCATAGAAACACTTCCGGTTAGTTAAGTCAATATTCTAACAGACAAAATATTTAAAATTGTTTATATGAAAGGGGCAATAGCTACGAGAGATATGAAAAACCTAATATATTATTTTTTTGGCTCAATCGGTAATGAAATACAAATAGTGAAATAATAATTCCTTTTTAGTAGCCAATAAGGTTCAGTTTTGTCAAACTAAGCAAAAAAACATTGGTTATGAATTATTCACTTGCAAAAGAATAATTCGACCTCAATGAATCCATATTCATATGAACTTTAATTTAACCCCTTTCCTTGAGATGGATAACACGTGAATTGTATGTGTAAAGTTATTCAAATGAAGAGAATGTCAACACTGAAAGTGAAACAAAGGTAAATAATTTGATTGACTGATTCGATCCACAAATAAAATGAATACACATTCTAATTTAGGTAAAAACATGATAAACATTTATTTTTTATCTGTAATATGAAATTAAATAGACCTCGAATAATTCAACAGCACGTGTTTGCTTAATCTATGTTTACATCGCTAATATGGTCATCGGGTGACTATAGAGGTCAACTCGATAAATATTTAGATGGCGTGTAGACTCAAATACACACGAAACGAAGCTATTTATTTTCATGCCTGTGCCTTGTTTAATGTTTTATTTAGACTTTTAATAGTTTGGATAAATGTTTTACATTGTTATAAATCAAATATGAGAATTTGATTAGAATCGGTGAACATGAATTTGACAGCTAGTGCCCCTTTAAATTCGGTAAAAAGTTTTTTGTACATCTGTTAATATAATTCATTTATACTTGTTCATAACATCATTTCAGGAGCCAAAGAACATAACTGAAAAGTTTTTGTTTAAAATAAATACTCGTTTAATTATTTGAATAATCAATTTTAATTATGTTATTGACTTCATTTTCCGACGTCGAATGAAAAAAAAAAATAACAAAAAAAACATAATATATAAATATAGTGATATGTTGACAAAAAGGTGGTGTTTTGAATCAGACATTACATTTCGATCAGTTTGCCTATAATATAAAATTTTATGTTTGTATATGCATTGCAGGAAGAGAGATGGTCTCTTATTTGTTCGTTATGTAAAAAGAAAGATGGGGCTTGTATCCAGTGTTCTGTCAAGAATTGTGCTAAACCATTTCATGTAACATGTGCATATTCACATGGTCTAAGAATGGATGATAATCCTTCAGAAGAAAACACAGATCTTATGTTTCAGGTAAAGAAAATTATAAAGAAGTTCAGACGTGCTATCCGTTCCCCCCTCCCCCCATATCAAAAAAGAAAAAAAACTATTTATACTCTTCTGTTTCTTAATTTTATGATTCTAGGGCCAACCCTCAACTTCAAATCTTTGTTCCGCTCGTTTGAAGGTTGTATGCTGCTATACATTTTAGTATTGATCCCTCACATGGCAGGTGCGCTCGAATCAAATCTTAATTGACAAGGATTGTCAGTTTTCCTACCGAATGTCTGTGGATCTTTCAGGGCATCCCGGCTTCCTGCGACGATTTAAATGACGCCCATGAAACAATAGTCCTAAATGTGGTGTTAAACACTAATCAATTAAGCAATCAATCATTAAAGTATGTTTTACCTTGTGGTATAAGTTTGCACTAAATATGTTTAATTTATATTCTTACATTTCCTTTCACTTAGATTTCTTCAAATCAAAATAATTTCTGTCTTTGCCCTGTTACAATAAAAATAATTCATGAGGGCCTAAATGTATAATGATTTTAACTACTAACTACTCTTGATAAAAAATTTAGCATAAAGGGCCAACCTGTGGTAAAATCGCATTTAATTCAAGCCTCAATGCAATATTTCTGAAGGTTGTTTCTTAGTACTTGTTATTATTGTATAGATTATTATTGAAGTTTTTATTAAACTAATCAGGGCTTGAACAATGTGGTTGTAGAAATTCAAATTTAATTTCGCCACACTTTCATGTGCCTATCATAAGTCATGAACCTTGTCAGTAGTTAACGTTTTCCTTGTGATTTCCATTATTTGGGTTTGAGCGTTATTGGTGAACGTGAATAAAAATAATAGCACTTCGGCTGCTGAATGTTTAGTTATTTTTATTTTCACACCCTCTTTCGTCAATACTACGTAGCTATGAAAAAAATAAACCTCATACACGTGGGTTAGTTTAGCTAGCAAAAACCAGTTCATTAGTTGAATTTTGATATTTTATTGACTTGGTCATTTTTTGTCGAAAGCTCATAATGTATTTGGTTACCTGTGCATACATAAAAGGCTATAAAATTTAAGTATAATTTGAAAAAAAAACAGCATACTTGAAACTTACGATCAGTTTGAGTTTTAATATTTGTAGTATACAGATCTACAGTAACTTCACCGAATAGCAAACTGATTACTAGACAAATATAATTATTTTCAAACCAATACGACCTAGATTTCGAAAGACATTTTATATGCTGTTTTTACCTATATTTTCAGGCATACTGTAAAACGCATAGCAATCAAGGTAAAACCCCGAAGAAAAAACGCCGAAGAGACTATAGTGCACAAAATAGACCAAAGAGGTAAACACTGGTAAAGATATTAATGATACCAAATAATTGAAAGAGAATGATGTATAAAAATGGGAACAGTTAAAGTGCTTTAAAACCGAAAAAGACATAAAATTAATAGCTGAATTAATCCAACTTTGCCTTAGGGAGTACTTTGCTGGAAGGAGTAAATGCTTTGGAATTTACTGAAAGAAGTAATCTCCGAGATCTAATAGTTCCTACAATCTTCTGTCAAAGATAAAAAGAAAACTAAGATGATTTTAAGGCAATATTAACTCAAAACAATGTCATGTTTTACTGTTAGTTTAATTAGTTGCATTTCGTAAAATATTTACCAATTGTTTTCAATTTTGTTGTCAAGAAAAGAGATAATGAATCACGCAGTTACCTCAACGAGAGAAAGTAAGCCAGATTCCTCGACAGGCGCAAGAGAAGAATTAACTGAGGAACAGGCCATAGCCTCAGTGCCACATTTAGAAGGTCATTAACCTTGTTAAGTATAAACTTATAATTTGTAATATCATATGTTTAAAACTAGGATCTCAAATAAAGACGCTTGTACCGTTTTCTACATTTTAAAATGCCTGTGCTTTTAAAGTCAGGAATATGACAGTTGTTGTTCATTCGTTTGATGTGTTTTATCAGTTGAATTTGCCATTTGATTAGGGACTTTCCGTTTTGAATTTTTCTCGGAGTTCAGTATTTTTGTGATTTTACTTTTTGTATGTTTAATGATAATATATTTCAATTTTAATCAAATCTTAAGTGAGATATACATGACATGTGTCAAGGAAAAATGAACACAAATACACAGAAAACAACTGCAGACACAATATATGTAGACAACAGCATAACATACAATATGGTATGCTCATAATCGACTTTTGTTAAGGAAAATTAGTAATAATGTAGTCATCATAAAAAATGCGCTTTGAAGATGAAAATCCGATCTTTCACCTTTTTCGGGAAAAAATAATATGTTTAGGAAAACAATTTTTACATGCAAGGGTCAACATAGCTCTTGCAGAATGTGTATTTATGCAATATGAATCTTTTTACATAAACAAAACTTATTTTAATCCAGGGAAATGGATAACGGTTTCCGTAGAGAAATCATAACTTTTTGGAATTTTGGATTCTCAATGCTCTTCAACTTATTCTTGTCTGGCTTAATAACTATTTTGATATGAGCGTCACTGATGAGTCTTATGTAGACGAAACGCGCGTCTGGCGTACTAAATTATAATCCTGGTACCTTTGATAACTATTTACACCACTGGGTCGATGCCACTGCTGGTGGACGTTTCGTCCCCAAGGGTATCACCAGCCCAGTAGTCAACACTTCAGTGTTGACATAAATATCAATAATGTGGTCATTTTTACAAATTTCCTGTTTACAAAACTTTGAGTTTTTCGAAAAACTAAGGATTTTCTTATCCCAGGCATAGATTACCTTAGCCGTATTTGGCACAACTTTTTGGAATTTTGGATGCTCAATGCTCTTCAACTTTATACTTGTTTGGCTTAATAAATATTTTGATATGAGCTTCACTGATGAGTCTTATGTAGACGAAACGCGCGTCTGGCGTACTAAATTATAATCCTGGTACCTTTGATAACTATCATGTAATATGTATACTACATAGACAAATTATTTATGTATTTACAAAAGAAGCCCTTTGAATTCGAAAGTAAATCAGTATTATTGATTTTTTTAAATACATTAGTCTGTCTATCAGATATTGAAATTTGTCTTACATATTTATTCACGGCTATCAACTTCATTCATTCAATGAATTACTTCTGAAAAAAAAGTGCCCAGATGATATGTCCCTTTTCATTCAACGATACAGTCAATATAATTTGTTGTTTTTGGCAAATCCAAGGGTCAAATTATGCATCTTATCGTACAACTATCTTTGCATACTTCAAAACGTAACTACAATGTTAAATTACTTTTTCTCTGTAGTTTTACGATGAAAAGATTGATTTTAGTAGGGGGTTGTTGCGTTCCGACTTTTGTAGAATCGAAATTTTTCACTAGAACTATTGTAAGTTGATTCTCTGCAAACCAAACAGCGTTGAGTGGCAATATCGCAGAAAGAAATACGTATAAAGGTTATTCTTCATCTGGTAACAGAGAACAATTATACTGTGGTCAGACAATTAAAAGACTTGTCCAACGTTAATCTAGTAAAATGTCAGGTTCAGATGCGTATTATGAACTTATAATGCTGTCTTACTTTTTTTTGATAGACAAATGTGCATCACCTAAATATTGCAATTGCTTTATTTTTTTTAGCAGCAAGAACTATATATAAATATCATCGAAATAATTCACCTATTTCACTATAGTGTTTTATTTTATATCTCTTTACAGGTGCGAATAATGGTATAAGCTGGAGGACAATCCAAGGAACGAAAAAACTGAAATTCTCATATTGATTATCTACACGTTGTTTATAACATATGTATAACATAATCTTGGATATTTTATTCGAAAACCAAATACAGCACTCAGGATTATAATAAATATTTTTTTTACTTGCATAATAAAAATAACATCGCAATTATTTTGTATGTTAATTAATCAAATGAATACGAACTGACAAACGATAGTCTTGATATCTGCTACGTATAAAACGGCAGCAGGTGAGACATTTCGAGAAATTGGTTTTAGGTACACATAAAAATTATGATTTTTCACACTTCAATATGATTTAAGAAGAAGGTATTGAATACACTAACACATTTCAGATTGAATCTATTATGTTCTTTTCTAGTTATTTATATAGTAAACATTTTACAAGGATAGAAGATATACAATAATTCAATTTTAAAGTTTTTTCAACTTAAAAAATATTAGCTTACTATAAGAAAGTAAGCGCTAAACGAGAAAACGGGCTTTAAAATTATTTTATAATTTCGTGTGTTTATATGTTAAAATATTGCATTCTGGTCATTTCCCTTTTCGGATGATGGAGTATTTATTCATCTTAGGAAAGGGTTTGAGAGCAATATGTCAAGATGAGAATGACTAGAAGGGTGTACATAATTAATGGGATCTTCATTTTTAACCGGATTTTTGTGACAAAAATGTCGGTTATTGATTTGGGGATGTATGGCGGGCGGGCGGTCGTTCGGTCGGTCGGGCGGGCGGGCGGTCGGTCGGGCGAGCGGGCGGCAATCAAATGTTGTCCGTGCATTAACTCATGACCTGTTCAACCAAAGCTTTTAAAATTTTAATATGTTGTTACTGACAACTAAATAAAGGTCAAGTTCAATAATGGCGATTTTGACTTTTACCGTTCAGGAGTTATGGTTCTTGAAAGATTGAAAAATGGAGTTTCCAGTCATGTCCGTGCATTTACGCATGAACTGTTCTACCTAAGGTTCCCAAATTTTAATATGTTGTTACTGATGACAAAATGGAGGTCAAGTACAATAACGGCGATTTTGACTTTTACCGTTCAGGAGTTATGGTTCTTGAAAGATTGAAAAATGGAGTTTCCAGTCGTGTCCGTGCATTTACTCATGAACTGTTCTACCTAAGCTTTTGAAATTTTAATATGTTGTTACTGATGACAAAATGGAGGTCAAGTTCAATAATGACGATTTTGACTTTAACCGTTCAGGAGTTATGGTTCTTGAAAGATTGAAAAATGGTGTTTCCAGTCGTGTCCGTGCATTTACGCATGAACTGTTTTACCAAAGCTTCCCAAATTTTAATATGTTGATACTGATGACAAAATAGAGGTCAAGTTAAATAATGACGATTTTGACTTTTATTGTTCAGGAGTTATGGTTTTTGAAAGATTGAAAAATGGTGTTTCCAGTCGTGTCCGTGCATTTTCTCATGAATCATTCAACCAAAGCTTTTGAAATTTTTATATGTTGTTACTGATGGCAAATTAGAGGTCAAGTTCAATAATGACGATTTTGACTTTTACTGTTCAGGAGTTATGGTTCTTGAAAGATTGTGAAATGGCGTTTCCATTCACGTTGTTGCATTTACTCATGAACCATTCAATCTAAGCTTTTCAAATTTTAAGATGTTGATACTGATGACAAAATGGAGGTCAAATTTGATATTGACGATTTTCACTTTCACCATTCATCAGTAATGGTTCTTGTGATATTGCCAGGACACAAATAAATATTAATAAATCCGGTTTGCTGTCGTTGTGACAGCCTCTTGTTATAAGTTAAGATTGGAAAACAATAAAAGTAAAAGATATCAATCTTTTGGGTTAGATGTCATAACAATAAAAGCGAACAAATCTAGAATCGTAAGACATCAAAAATGAAAGAAGACCAAGTTACTTACAGAAACATTTTGTCATTTTTGAATTCTTTATTCACAAAGTTCTTCCGCTCACATTTTTCTAATTGTTAGAAATTGTTTTTTTAACTATTTAATATTTTTCTGCTTACATTTTAATTCATTGAATAACAGGTTGTCATGGGTTATCTTATTCATTTTATCTGTAAATTTCCTGAGTATTTAATCCTGTAAAAACTGTGGTTTCAACACAACCAGGAAAAGTTAACAGAGAATGTTCTTGCTGTTTTACCTAGACCTGTTTGGTCATGGTTCTATCCTATCTTTAGAAATCGTTGATTAGAAAATCAACATAAACATTTATAAATTACAGATTCAAAAATCTTTTCACTCAGATTTCCTGTTCCGTGAACTGTAAAGCGGAAGTGGGAGGCTGCCTTGTTTGTTGAATTCAACGTCATCTCTTTCCGTTTAATATCTTACTGTACCAAATGTGTATTCTACCATGTCGCAATTTTATCAACTCGTGCTGCTCAGTCTTTTGTCTAATATGTTACTGGTTTTATTCTGACGTTTTTCATGGTTTGCCATGACATTGTCAGTTTCTTTTCGACTCATTAGTTTAAATATTCCTTTGGTATTTTTCGCTTCCCATTTACACATTTTTAAGAGCGTGAAGGAACATACTATGTCCTACAAATTTTTATAGGGCATTACCAAAAAATATTATAGAAAATATATGGAGTCGTCCTCCTACCTAATATAGCATTTTGCCTTCTAAATCATATTAATGAATCAACGATATTTTCTTGCGAATGTTATACAATTGAGACTTTTCTATATTTAAGAGTATCATGATAATATTCCCATGAGCATTTTGCAACCATTTAGGATCATTTACTTTAAGTAAAAGATAAAAGATAATGTATATTTTAGGTTTATCTTGTATGATCCACCAATTTTGTCAAGATAGGTCAAACGAAATACCGATCGTAGTGAAGTCTTTCTTTGTGCATTTTTGATTGTTATAAGAAAAGAAAATCCATTAGATATGCATTATCTGACTTACATACAACAAACAAATATTATGGTTCCATAATTTTGCTGGACATTGTATCACATATTACACATGAATATTTAAATGAAATATTATTTGTATTATTAAACCCTGCGTTTACAACATAGTGTGGTACATTGTATGTTTTAGTCTAATAGATACATGGAAGGGTTGTGTCTGTCATACATATTTAAAAGACTTTGAACCCTAATTGACAACACAACACAAAACGATAGCTATCAAATATTTTCAACAAATTTTGTTTTGCATTTTTATCACAATGTATAATGACCATACCCAAGTCATTAAGTTTTGCTTTAAAACACATTTCAATGAATCATGGTATCGTTCGAGTTTTTCTTCAACAGAGAGATTTTATCTTTTTTTTTTTTTTAAAGAAATAGCTCAATATAGAAAAATATAAAAACACTTGTTATAAATTAGATGCTTTATGGAGATACTTTCTTCAGAAACACTCAGAGCAGAATATTTGAATGCCAAGGATGTAAAACCAGTTGACGGACTATATGACAAAAATGATTCAAAAACACTTTGGATAAGTTTGTCTGATGTACTTGAAACCTTGGTATTTTAAAATGTAGAAATATTTGTTTTTAATCATGCAAAGTTCTAACTATTGAGCTGATGATACACTAGGGGTTCAATAGTCAATCATCAGAGGTATTGACCTAGTGCTGCAAATAAATATCTCAAATCTATCTTCAGCAGGAACGATTAGAACCGCATTTATGAAAGACACAGTTGTTGAACATGTTGAATCTAAACAATTGAATAGTTGTATGACATGAATATTATAGTTCGTCATTACAACTTGTTCTTACATGCATATATCATTTAACATAAATCGAGTGCATGATTAGATATGAAAACATAGAAATAAATACTAAAAAGGCAAACTTGTGTTTATTATACATAAAGAGTTCTGGATAAATTCTAATATAAAGTCAGACATAATATTGCATAGTTCTATTCTATATGTATACCCACGGAACATAGATTTATCTTATAATAATATACTTTTTTTTTTTTTATTAAACTAGTCAACATGAAAATATATATAAAAACATGCATGTAGTTATTTCTGCGTTGACTTTTAAACTTGTTTGATAAAGTCCATCCATCTGTAAGAAATAAAGATATTCGTTTAAAAACTGAATTTATGCTGGCAATATTTTCTGTTATGTTGTAAGCAAAATTGATATAACAAAACTTTAAATGTTTAAAGCAGGCTAATGACAATACTTAATGTTTACAAACTTTCTGCTAACAGTTACGTTAAATATTGTTGAAATATAGAATGACGTTAAAACATATCATTAAACAAAAATCTTAAAAATTGAATGCCGGCTTTATGCGATACAGTTAATGTCTCCTTTTCTATATTTAAAAATAGTTGAAATGGAATAGCACTAAAATTTCAACAGACATAAAACATTTTTGGAAAGGTGTGTCAGTACTATAAAATTATAAAACCAAAATAAAAGGTTTTTATATCAATAACCTTTCAAAGATTTGAGAATATCATAAAATTATTCCACATGCTCAAACCATTTGTTTTATCCTGACATTGTATGATAGTAACCGCAAATGTGTTTATGTATTTCAGATTCTAGTCCTTACTGAAGTTATATTAATATTAAACAAAACCAAAAATGAAATACTGAGTATCATCCATATTAGTTATCACAGATTAATTCGTAAGTTTTCCCAACTTTTGATGAATCAAAAACAATAAATACCATATGTATGGTAAGCCCTTTCAGAAAGCTAGTTATAATTAAACCAATTCGAACTATTTAATACATTATTTGTCATTCCTAGCATTAATCAGTGCATATGCTATGGAATTTGTGTAAGACGTCAAAAACTTATAAAAGTATTGACAAGATGTTCTGAATAGTAACTAAATAGAAATATACATAATGTTTATGCTTTCGTTACTTGCAATTGTTATTAAGTCATGGTCATGTATCAAATAATCTTATTTTCAGTGAAATGGATCGCAAAATTTATTGAGCTCATTTAAACTTCATCTCATTCTAATGAGGCGTCAAAATGATTTTTAAAGGGACATTAGCTACGTTTTTGTTTTGTTTAATCATTACTGGAAGAGAAATAGTGAAATTATAATTCGGTTTGAGTGCAAATAAGAAAACTCTCCATCCAAGTCACAATTTATATAAAGTAAACCATTTTAGGTCAAAGTACAATCTTCAACACAGAGCATTGGCTCATATTGAACAGCAAGCTATAAAGGGCCGCAAAAAATTACTAGTGTAAAACAATTTAGACGGACAAACCAACGGTCTAATGTATATATAAAAAACGAGTGACGAGAAACACTTATAAACCGCTTAACCAAACGACAACCACTGAACACCAGACCCCCGACTCAAGACAGGCACAAACAATCGAAGCGGGATTAAACGCCCAAATGGCATCTTACCCTCTCCCCTATCCGAAACAACAGTGCAAAACCAGAACGCAGAAAGACACAACCGAAACGGCCCAACTCAATAAAAAAACTCAGCAACACAGTATGTTTTAATTTTTGACAATAAAGAAAAGAAACTTCGCTGATGAAATTTACACTTACAAGTAAATAATTTGACTTCATTCAATCCGAATTCATGTGACTTTAAATATCACTTTTAGATTGAGATGTGTTACGCAAGAGTTAGGCGTTTTCAGTTTTAAAAAGGACAAGCATGCCACCTTTAAAAGTATACGAAGTGAAGATAATTTAAGTGAGTGATTCAATAAAAAAAAATCGTCATATACAGGTAAAATTTGTAATTTAGATATACGTTTAAGTGTGTTTTAAATAAAATATGAAAAGTTAAGTCAAGTCGATGAACATGATTTTGACAGATAATGCCCCTTTAAGATAATATATTTTTTTGTTTTGATAGCTTTTCACAATCGAACGAGTGTTTCCTTTTAATATACAAAGCACTTACATTACGCGTCCGGTGCAGGTACACATACTACAAATGAAAAAAAAAGAAACAATAAACATTAAAATAAGTATGTTGTTGCAAAAAAACTGTATACAAACACATTTCCATTATTTCAAGGTTATTGTTATGACATTTGCAATGATTCAAACACAATATGTCAATAAAACAAAGTAATGTAAAATATTTGTGGTTTTTATATAAACATGTATATACCGGCTTATCCAGCACGTTGAATAGATTAATCGACAAAACTGTGTCATTGTGTATCCTTAAATGCTTTAAACGTATATATATTAAAAGACAATAGCAATCAAAACCAAGGAGTAAACAAAGACCCACAAAACCTAAGGACATTTACATCAACAGTTATAAATAATAATTAAGAAACAACACGGACTCCACTAAAAACTGGGAGTGGAATCAAGTGCTCCGGAAGGGTAATCATTTCTTGCACTGTATACGGCACCCGTCGTGTTATTTCTTTGTTCAGTTCGGTATTGATGGAAGGTTATTATGACTGAGGAAGAATATCAGATATGATTTCTGTCACACTTTTGTCATAATGGTCAATCAGCTCATGATGGTGACCGTAAACTTTCTTGAGTGATGACCTTAATTTGATTATGATCTGAAATGTCGTCCTATAATCATCTGAACAAAATCGTATACATGCGTAACAGATTCCTACGGATCAGGAAAGGTCAAGTGAGGTCGAATGCGAACCGTCTTTGCCGAAACCATTCCAGAACAGTCTAGTTATCGAAACGATATTCGGCAATGATATCCACATCCCAGTCCTAACAATTACAGAACACGATACGATTGAGTCCAGACAAAAAAGTTTGCAATGACCATAAGGCGACTGTTTTCTAACGGACATCTTTCCTCGGAGTCAGTGCACAATTTCGGCTGGAAATGGCTGAATTAGGTAGAATCGTGAACAATATCTGACTGCTAACGTGCATACAAAATATTATTTAAGTTTGAATTTCCAAACACGATTCACAGGATCTTGATCTTGATCGGAAATGGTGCTGTTAAGGACGTCTCTAACAGTCGTGAACTTGTGACCCCGCCTAAGCCATGTTTAGTGTAAAGTGTTCGCCCCGGTATATATAGTCTACGTATTTACGTACAATAAAATATAAAGTATTAGGAAAAAAAGTATTTTATTTACTAGTATGATTAATCAATGATGCTAATTTAAATCAATGGAACATCTGTAAGAATGATCAGAATGATCAATTCAATATGAAGAAGACAGCACTATTCTAACAGGGGATTAGTTGAGTATGGTTTTTGGTATTCGATACTCTGTACAATTGATCAATAATCTAATTTTCGAGTATTGTTGACGTCCCTACATTATTTGGATCACTAAATTTAGTTTAAGTGTATTTTGGAAAGTTTAACACTGGAAAACCACAAGTGTTTCTGATTTTTTTTATAAAAAGTTGACACATAATACAGTATGCTTGTCATACTAATGTACATTTTCTACTGGTCTAAAGCAGGATGAAGATTAATAATAACGTAAACAAATCACAACATAAATATTGCTGCTATAAACTATAGATATTAAAATGCACAGGCGTAATTGCGGCTCGTAAAAAGAAGACACAGTTGGTTCACATTTTTTAGTAAAAATAGCATTTACTCTTCTATTCGTATATGCTTGTAGAAATATTAATAGTATACTTACGGATATCTGTTAGGTTTAATACGTTCTTTCCTTCAAAAATAATAAATATATATCACATGTGATAATGTAAAATAGTAAATCAATTTGTATTTCTAATCCTTGTGTTTTTGTTGCATTTGAATAACTCTTGTCTTCATTCATAATGTTCTATGTGATACTTCATTGCTTTAAACTAATTTTGAACCAAATATAAAAAGAAGATGTGGTATGATTGCCAATGAGACAACTGTCCACAAGAGACCAAAACGACACAGAAATTAACAATTATAGGTCATCGTACGTTACAGTGACAATCAATAGAGAATTAGTGTTTACAAAGCAAAACATAAATAACATTTTATAAAGGGCATGCCCGACGATCTAATACTTTGTGTGTTTCTTTGTTGCTTATGACGTGGCTCTGTACTTACGCATTCTCTCATTGTGTTATTGTGTCATGGTAATTTTTCGTTTATATATTTGTTTGCTTTTATAGTGATTAAGCTAACAACACGATGTTTACTGCTGTACCTTTATTTTTGACATATGTAAATACCAAAGAACTGAACTGCAGCATATGCATTTTATGGTGCCCTCCATGACCAACAATTAAACTCAAGTTTTAACAAAACAGCGCATGAAATTACAATATTCCTGTTCTTGAAACAGAACAATCTCAAACTTCAAAGCTTTCCGAAACCTGTTAATAGACTACTTAATTAATTGAATACCAATCACAATTCACCCTGTATATGAAATATCAAGTTTAACGTCTTCTTTGTTTAAATTGTTTTAATGTAATTCATGTGTAAGACTTTTCTTATTGTTCATGTAGAAAATTATGTGCTTTATCATTTTTACGGATGTATTTTCAAAAAAAAAAACGCAATCATTTTGCTTGATTCTTTTTTTTGCTACATGAAGGGAGATAACTCAAATGAGAGTGATTTTTATATCAGAATCAGTTATGAATTTACCTTTTGAAAATTGAAGCAAGAAAACAAGTCCGGTGACCCAATTTTTTTCTTAATCTAAAAGTATTTTATAAGACCGATCTCGCATTTTATCTTAAAATTCTATAATGTAATTTTTCTTTTTATCACACAAAATTGGAGTTTCCGTATATATATAATATAATCAACATTTCCAAATGGCATTACTATTTTAAAGAATAGTTGATATGCACCGATTTTCGAACGTGTCCATACGATATCAGTTTTATAGAAAGTTAGCAAGAATTGTTCACTTGAAAAATGTAATTAACTAGAAGATCCGGAAGGACAGACAGAGGAATGGACGTGCGATATTTTATGTACGCGCTATATGGTGAAAAAAATATATAGTTATTGACCAATAAAATTACGCTATGAGAGAAGGATTTTAATCGCAACTAATCCAATCGTTTTGCCAAATAAAAAAAAACCTCAAAGTTATAGTTTCATTGTTTGGACAAAAACATTCCTTAAGCAAGTTGAAGATTCTCCTTTATAAGATTTTGTTTTTGTTTTCTGACCACATAAAACAGAAGGTGTGGTATAATTGCCAATGAGACAACTCTCAACAAGAGACAAACATGACACAGAAATTAATAACTATAGGTCACCGTACGGTCTTCAACAATGAGCAAAGCCCATATCGTATAGTCAGCAATAAAAGGTCACGAAGTGACAATGTAAAACAATTCAAACGAGAACAGTAACGGCCTAATTTCTGTGCTGCAATTTGTGTACAAAAAAAGAAGTTCCGTTTGCAGGATAATGCTGAGTTCACACGTAATCCGAATTCGATTCGTTTAATTCGCATTCGAAATGTTTTACGTCCTAACGTAAATTCTAAATCTAGAGGTCAATATATGGTATTAAATAATATACGAGTGTATACAGTAAATGAACCTGTATGTCGAGTTCTAAATTGCCGAGTCTTAATTTAATTTTAAAAGCCGTAAAAATTATCAACAGTCCGCAATAACTTTTCTTGAGATGTTTCTCACTTAGACCACAAACAGAGAGAGGTATTTGTTATTCACATGATTTTATTTCTGGAAACAATATTACCAATTTATAGACAGTACATTACAAGCAATATTTATACATCTGAAAAATGTCGCCGGTAATTTGCAGAGATAACGTCGAAAATGTCTGCAAGCGACGTCGTGCACTTTAGCGCTAACGTTGAGTTTACAAAGGGGGGGACGCCATTTTTAGGAAAATCGCGTTTATCATGGAATCAAGCACGGTGACCTATATTTTTTATTTGAGATTTGGAGAAAGCATGAAAAAATGCAGTATCTGCAGAAAAATGATAAAAATGACATTTTCAGAAACAGTTTATTTCCATTTTTTTTTAGGTTTAGAAAAATACCACTTTGAGCATCTGGTCCGCAATGTCAAGCAAGGCTTGAATAATTGTGTAGTTATTCGTGTAGTGATTTATTTTTTTTCCTTTTAGTCACTTATCACAGCTTCAGATTGAACCCGATCTTAATAATTTACGACGAAAGATATCTGCTCCAAAAAATTTATAACATTGCCTATTTTTTTTACAAAATTGCACAAATCCCCAATTTTCAGCCTCAATTTTCTCAAAAACATGCACGGTGACCTATGTTATATTTTGTGTTTTATTTTATAACTCCCCAAGGCCTACAACATAATTACGAAATAATAAAAATGACATTTAATCGAGAAACTGTATCGGATGCCCTTAAGCTACACAAATGTCTGATCGATCGATTATATTGAGAATATAGCTAATACTGTAAATCAACACAATTTAAAAAGCAATTCATTTTCTCTGGGTAAAACAACACGGTGAATATTTGCAGTCCAGAATCGTCTCTTGGATGAATTTACAAAGTCTATATGTTTGCCACTACATCAAATGAAACGGCCTAAAATAATGTGCCGAAATTAATTTGTTTACACTAAATGTAAACAGTAACTCAATTAACGCATTATATTAAAAAAAAGATTCCTGTACATTTTAATCAGATGTAATTGACTTCAGTTATAGATTACAAGATATTTTTCTGTCTTTGTTGCTTTCATTCTACGTATTGCTTAAGTTTTTTAAGCCTTTATGTATCTAATGTGTACGGACCGTAGTCACAATTAATGATCAATTTAATTTTCTGCGGAACTTACCCGCATTCTGAACATTTGAATAGATATCCATGTTGTTGCTTTTCTTTTTCGTCGACTGGTGAACACCTACTAAAGTAAAAAGATTTGCTTTACCATTTTCAAAATGACAACGAATGCCTTTCAAAAAAATCCTCTTGTCATGTGATAGTTATATGTATATTATATTTCTTTACAACATTTATATATTCTTTCAATATAACCACGTTTATACAAAAACTGAGTTTTATAACGAAATATAGAGTTATGCATGATTTTTTATTTATAATTGAATGTACACGACGTCGGAAACCGATGATAAGGCAAGTACACTATGTGTAATATGATATATGCGTGGATATATATGTAATATGCAAATTTTTTATATGATAAAGTTAAGTAAAGTAATATTTATTTAAAGTCGGGTCGCATATATACATATTAACAAGGAACATGAGATCTTAAGAGTTCTTTAACCGACTGATATTAATAAACAAAACATACATGTAATAACATTAGATACATATACAACACAAATATACTGACATATATATAAGAACGTCTGAGCCAGTGATGGCTCAGACGTACTTATAAATATAATTATTTTCTGTGACTGTATCTTACATTAATTTGTAAGATCCTTTACTATAGATAATTTAGCTGATGTGTAAAAATAACATCTCCATGCCTTATATATCATGTACTGTAGTACGACGCTAGATTGAAAATTTAAAAAAAAGGTAACACCCGGCCACCGAAAGCTTCATTTTCACGAAGCCCAGGTGGTCATGTGGTCTAGCGGGACGGCTATAGTGCAGGCGATTTGGTGTCACGATATCTCAGTAGCATAGGTTCGAATCCCGGCGAGGGAAGAACAAAAACTTTGCGATTTAACATTGTTGAGTTGATGTTTAGACGAGTTGTTTATATATATTTGTTTTAATATATATAATATATATATATATTAAAACAAATGTCAAATATCAGCACATTGTAGCACACAGTATATGTTTCCGAGTAGCACATGCAAAATTAAAACTGTAAGGAAGAGCAAAAGATTGCATGCAGCTACAGCACAGATGCATAAACAAAACAGATAAATACATAAGAAATAAGAAATACATTGTAACATAAAAAAAATCAAAACATCAAAACAATCACCAAGCTTCAAGGTCAGGTCATGGGCAGCAAGGAGTTACATTATTTA
Source organism: Mytilus galloprovincialis (assembly GCF_965363235.1). Classification (NCBI taxonomy): domain Eukaryota; kingdom Metazoa; phylum Mollusca; class Bivalvia; order Mytilida; family Mytilidae; genus Mytilus; species Mytilus galloprovincialis. The sequence continues at coordinate 44,401,395 of NC_134849.1, forward strand.
CAAGAACTTTAGGTAAAATTTTCCGAAAAAACACCAGGTGGATATAAAAATATTAAACCGGCCAAAAGTTGAAAAGCTCCTAGCCTCATTTGGCAAGGAGTACCAGAGTTTTGCTGTCTCATAACTAAAGCTTTATTTACCATACCTTGTTATTTTTGACCTTGGTATATCCGCTGTGCCTTTGTACCTGAAGTTATATGTATTTTATCTAATATTCATTTAAATTTGCAAGAATTATGTACTTGATTTATTAATTATTTGATAAGTCTCGTATGCCATGATTATCATTCTTCTATTTTTTAGTGCTGGTTACTTAGACTGTTCAAGAAGTGTATCGTAAGAATGTATGTAGCCGTCATTGATAAATCTGAGTGCTCTTTCGTGTATTTTTTTCAGTATTCATGAACAGTATTTATTTTTAAAAAAAAGATAAAGACTTCTTTATTACTTTTGTATCAATGAAAGTATATTACTGATGAATATACTACTAAACTGTTCCATTTTAGGCTAGTAAACTAATACGATATACATGGGCTAGTAAATTCCATATAGGGTGAGAGGGAATTCAATGACCCCTTAGATATCGTAATAGGTCACTAGCACATTGTGTACCTTATTTATCTTATCATCACATGCAGCATTTCGACTGGTGTTCTTTTAAAGTGATCAAGTCTTCATTTTCGATGAACTAAAACACGTTTTTGTTAATGGGTCAGCTGAAGCCCGCTTCCTGTGGAGTTGTCTCTTTGTGTTAGAGACCCATTGTGGCCTTTTGCTATTTTCTTATTTTGAGTTGTTTTTATTGTGTCTCTCCGACACATCACCATTTCTCTTCTCAATTTCATTCAAATTAAAGAACCTACTGTCATAGGTCTATTCAACAACTAATGTCAACAATAAACAACTTGTTACCTTTTAATGTTTTCATGCATTTATGTCTATCGTGCTTTTTCAATTTCTTCAACTATTGCCGGTACGAATCGTTTCCAATTTTTCATTAACGTCATGTTGTTTTAATAAAGGGACGTAACACCACTACTTACCGTGTATCGAAATAAACCACGCCTACTAACTATATAACCCCATATAAAATGCTTACATTCACCAAGAGGTCACATTTAACTAGTGATATTTATAGAAATGTATAGGCTGGTATAATTATGAGTAATCATAATATATGCTGGGATGTATATGTATTATGTAAGTTATCTTTTTACATATTAAAAAACTCTTAACTGAGCTCTACAAATATTGGAAACAATCTTTATTTTCTAGGTATAATCATAAATGGCTTCAGACAGATTTTGCCTTCATTTTTTATTTGTTAGTGTTAATAGATAATAGGCAACGAAACCTAAAATTCGAATCGTCATTAAATAACAAATCGTTTTAACTCGTGATGAGGCTCGAGTTCCTTTATAATCGAAGTACTAACACTTGGTATTTTTAGAAGGCAACACGGGTCATAAAGAAAACAATTGAAAGCGAAATAGTAATCTTTTGTAGTATTCTGTGTAGTAATCGCAAATGTGAGTCCTCGTAAGGGACTGCCTTTAGATCACTAGTATATACTTTTCAAAATTGATAATGGAAATGGGGAATTTGTCAAAGAGACAACAACCCGACCAACGAGCATTAAACAGCCGAAGACAACCAATGGGTTTTCAATACAGCGAGAAAATACCGCACCAAGGGTCGTGCTTCAGCTGGTCGCTACGAAAAATGTGTACAAGTTCAGTGATAATGGACGTCAAACTAAACTCCGAAATATATAGATGAACTAAAATTAAAAATCATACAAGACTTTCAAAGGCCAGAGGCTCTTGGCCTAGGACGGGCGCAAAAACTGCGGCATGGTTAAACATGTTTTAGATCTCAGCCCATATACCTCTAGCCGATGTAGAAATAAAAAAAAAACACACATCAATACAAACAGTAAAACTCATTTTAAAAGAAAACCATATCCGATGTCAGAATAGGTGTCCACATAAAGAATTGCTTGTTGTTACGAGATCTCTAAAACAAGACATTTCTGCCTTATGATTATTGAAAATCTTAATGGTTTTCACTTAAAAATAGTTTGGCACTATGAATAAACATTAAGATAAAAAATTTTCGGTCATTTGGGGTTTTCGAAAAAGCAGATAACATAAGTTTTGATATTTACCTAAAAGTATATGTACCGATTAGTTGTCTAATGTCGTCTTCAGTAACAGCTTTGCTCTCGAAGGCTATCTTTGGAAACTCTGGAGTAGACTCTATGTGTAGTTCGTTGATCTCTTCTTTCATCTTATTGATCCGTTGTACCATAGTTTCATCCGGTCTGGTTTTATCTAGATCCCGTCTTCTCTTAACTTAGTTCTGTCCAGCAACAAGTACGGATTTAGCAGAAGATAAACTCTTCATGAGTTTATCTTTCTCCTTTCTGGATTGTTCTTTTACTAAGACAATCATCTGAGCTACGGATTTATCAATCATGCTTTTTATCATGTTGCTTTGATCTGTGATAGCTATTATGACAGATTCTACATCATTATCAAACGATTTCAAGCTATCCTCAATTTTAGTTATATTTTGATTTGCTTCATTGGTCTTGTCGCGAACTTGCTTTTCGTTTTCCCCTAGTAATTGAGCGATTGCATCGACCAATTTGGAAAATTCATGCTTATTGTGCTTTCCTGTCACACAACTGGTACATACTGGTACATTGCATGTATTACACATTAGGTTGAATTCTTCTTTGTGTTGACTACATCTAGATTTACCTTCCGGGATTAGTTCGGAGGCGTGTTGAAACTGGTGATTTGTCGATAACTTCTGCCTTTTATGCAGCGACTTACAGTTTTCACAATAATATTGTTCACAATCTAAGCAGTATTGTGATCCAGGGGCACTCACACAAATTTCACATGTTTTAGACGCAGCCTGAGCCATGTTGTACTGAAATAAAATCACAAGACTGATAGGTGATTTATCACATGACATACAATTTTATCTTATCAAATACTTGTTCAAATACATACATTATCACAACAGGTAACACGAGTTACTTACAATTTACACTTGTATACCCCGAAGTAAATACACCCATCAAATTGAGTAGGAATAAAATATGGGATACCAAGCTCGCGTGTCGTCTTCCTACGACATTTTAGTGACGATTAATTAAAAAAAAGTAAACCGTATGCAATGAAATATCTCGAGTCATATCGTTGTGTCTTGTTGCAATCCAAAGATCACATCCTTAATCCTTGTCGTCCAATCTACATGTCAAACTGATTGTTAAGATCATCGTCTTGCATAGGCATGCAATAGTTATCACTGGGCGTTAATCAATTTAAAATCAATCAAAAATGTTTTTATACTGCATCTATATTGAAGTAACGTGTATTTCCTAAAAATAATAACAAAGCTATATTTTGTATAAGTCAATTTCATCATGGAACACATTTCTCCACAATCAGAGGTCCATTAAGGACAAATTTCTATTTGTCAAATTTAGACATTTTTTCAAGTTTTTTCGTATTTTTTCTTTTTATAATGCATTAGAATCGGAATAATAGTATATATATATATATATATATATATATATATATATATATATATATATATATATATATTTGTAACAATATTCAATGAGTTCTATTTAAGGATTACAGTACTGTAGTTGAAGAGTTGCTACCGTCAATTGTAGATTTGACGGTCGCAAATGCAGTTTAGAGGAGACAGTAAAACGGAGTTTTGCGATCGTCAAATCAAAATTGACGGTGGCAACTCTTCAACGACAGTACTCTTAGAACTCATTGAATATTGTTACAAATAAATATTGACAGAAAATACAAAAAGTCCACCATTTTCAAAATAAACAATGCCTACAACAAGTTAGGAAAATGACAGTTCGTTTGATGAGTTTGGGCTTTTGATTGTGCCATTTTGGTTAAAGTCGCTACGTTTTGAATTTTCTACAGATTCGGTATTTTGGTTATTTTACCATTGTTTAACAAAGGGTTGTTCTCAACATTGGCTACAAGTTGCACAAAGCAGTGCAAAACACAACTTCCTTCGTATTATGATAAGGAATGTCAATTTTTACATACCAATATACATATAATATCATATCAACTATTATTTATATTGAAAGGTCTTATGTTGCAAACAACTACTGTTCCTCCATATAACATGAAATAACTTCAAAGCCACTTACGATCGATGATAATCAAGACACCCATCTTTTACGTTTAACTTATGCATACGTCAAATGAATTTATATATTCCAAATCCTATTATTTTTTTAAAGAAAGTAAATAATTTAAAATCCTTATCAACGTGCATAAGTTATGTAACCTTCTGATATTTTCTGCTTGACAAAAGCGGCAGGTGAATCTCTAGGCTCCAAACAAGTGTCAGCTTCTTTGAAAGCTACGGTAAGTTTACGGTTGAATTTGTATTGGTCCACTCAAGACTTTCTTTCAAACTTCTAGTCACCATTCACCTTAAGCTGATTCTGTAATCTGTTCAATTGTAAGTCTGATCTTCTTTGTGATGATAAAATGTATGTAGTTTATTTGAAAAGCTTCTTATCATTTGTGACAATGAATCATTCTCAACGCCATTATCAATGTCCGGATCCATCATTGCACTAAGAAAAATATTGACGTTCAATAAAGTAAAGCAAGTCTTAAAATGATAATTATACACCCATCATTTAACACAATAAATTTCCTACCCAAAAGATTCATACGCCTTCGAACTTATACGTGAAAAGACAAGTACTTCACGTTCCAACTGTGCCAAGAAAATCTGAATTACTGAAAAATAAGGGAGAGTTTGAACAAAAGATTTACATCACCGGTGTATTCAAAATTAAACACCAAAGCCGCAATTCCCCGCGGCAAATTCTAATTTCTGCCTGTAAATCATGTAAATAAAAATCAAAATTAAAACACGTACAAATCTTTCATACCTTATATTCAAATAATTTCCAACTTTTCTGGACTCTAAGTGATTTAGAGTTATGACACATTATATTTATACTTAACTATTGCTGAATATTGTTGACCTCTCAATGCCTTTTTTTGTGTGTCACTATGAAGCGATCACATTAGCTTAAATTGGGTGTAATAACACCATTGATTTTCTTCTATTAGTCTTTGATATAATTGCACTTTTAAAACAATTGTGCAGAATGTATCCTTGCTTCAAATAAATAAGTACTTGGCATGAGTAAAGTTTTATCCTGTCCAGTACTAAAGAAACCCAATTCAAATAACATTACATTGCTTATAAGACAATAACCATCACTGGCAGTGAACCAATCAAATTTCCCCCTTATTTAACCTGTGTATAAGATTTAGTTTCCAAAATTTTCTATAGAAAACCCAAATAAAAAAATAATGGTGCTTTGAAATACCCAAAACATATGTTTATGACCCAGAACTGTTTAACTGCAATAAAATGTAGGATTAATTACCTACAACTGTCAAATTCAAGGAAACATTTTTTTCGACCGATTATCGTATACAACGAAATGTGACGTACAATGATTTAGTGGTATTGCATCTAAGCCCTACGGTTTATTTTTTCAGGGCTGTCTTTATTTATTATCTAAATTTATCATGTTTTTCACCTTGAATAAATATTTATTCTTGAAAAGGTGTGTTTTTATATCACAGCTCCAAAAGTTCCCCAGATGCATCAGATGAAACTTAATCAAGACATAGATATGACAGACATAAAATTCAATGTATCTAGCTTTTTAAACTTGTTTACTTGGTTTCCATAAAACCATATCGCTCCAATCTTGTATTTTTTTTAATAACCTTTAAATTTACTTTATCAAAATAGAGTCGTCCTTGGACAATACATTTCGGTTTGGAAGTGACAACAAGTTTCGAAATAAAATGAAATATAAGTAAACAATCGTCTCCGCTTGTGTTCCTTCCTATGTCAGTCCTTTTGAGTGTTGCAAAAAGATGGATATACCCTAGGTGTCACCATACGAAGGAAAGTTAGACAATATAACGCTTAAAAGAAAAGACAAACAGGCAAAACTGCAAAACGGCAGTCCACAAACCACTATATAAAACATTAAGATTTGAGGTACAGAAGCCAAACCATGTGCATACTATTATCATGAAAGTAATATCTTGTCATAGGTTGTATTCAATTATGACACAATCGAAACATTGATGTCGATATGCGAATCACATGATTAAGTGACCTGTGTCTGGAGTATTTCGTGTGTAAAATTCACATGCTATGTTAAATTAAAAATCAATACGCATCAAATTGAAAACATTAAATTATCTTACATTTTCAATTGGTATTCATACTTACTTTGCTAGGATCATAAAACACGAAACTGGATAAAAAAAAACCTAAAAAAAACCCAGATGTATAACTATTAAATATACAAACGAGTCTAAATTGAAAACTACGTTCAAACCTATGATTGCGTTGGATAAAAACCGCAATTTTTATACGTCTGCATGTAAAACAAATTTCGTTGTAGAATGGTCTAAATACAGCACAAACAACATTTTCCAAAAAACCAAAAAAGTGAAAAAGTATAAACAAAACGCATTTGACTCACAGGTCGAACAACTGATGTTCTTTAACCCTGCTGACTGCCATTGGCGATTGCCCTCAAAAAATGATCACAAGATGTAACACAATGGATCTTAATATAAATTTAACACTAAACAGAAAATAATTAACTTGTGGCCACGATGTTATGCCACAAAAATGAGGTGTCAATATTTTTTATACTATTAAATATATATATATATATTTGAAAAATATTCTCATTTCACGACTTTTATGCTTTTACTTTCATTTACACCATCATTACAACAAAAAAACATAAATAAACAAATGAACTCACAGCTGCTGTTAGTGCTAATGAATAATGCAATATTTTGCAATTCAAAGAGAAACATACATATATTTAACTTTGAAAGATAAAGTGAAAAAGTATAAACAGTAATACCGAACTAGAAGGTATATGAAAAAGAGGAAAGTTCATAAAGAAATTATGGAAACAAACGTTATACTTTATCAACCAAAGTCCCATTGTATATATAATAAAACCGTGAAAATGCACTGACAGAATATATCTAAAAAAATCCTCTACACTAAAACTTGTACAGTTTAATTTGACATAGAAAAGAGAGAACCAACCTGAAGACAGATAGGACAAGAAGATAGTACACGTATACACGTCGGTACACATATCTTTGTGTTCAATTTTTTTGTGGTTTTAATAACGAAGATGATTCATAATCTAAAAACTCTGTTTGTCCTCTCCCAATGCGTACTTTCTGATCTCATAAATGGATTATTGATTGACAGCACTACGACGACAACTATCTGAGCGTTATAACTGACAACATTATAGTGCCGTCATCGGTTTGCTAATGGAGGAAAGGCAATCACTTCATTTGTTAGAGCAGGTAGTGAGTACTTTACAACAGAAAGTACAATCTCTTGAACAGAAGGACATTTCAAAGCATACAACAGATATTTTGGCTTTGCAGTTAAAAGTCAATACTGTAAATGATTCATGCAGTATATGACAAAACAATTTGGGAGATTTAGAAAGCAAATTCAAAGATTTAGAAATGAATTCTACTTTGTTGAAGGATGAAAAGCAGAAACTATCACAAGACGTTAGAATCCTGAGTCAAAACCAATCAGTTGGTAACATAGGACATTTAAAACAGCAAGTACAGGCAACAACAAACAGAGTAAACCAACTCGAATATAGCAATACGGTGACGCATCAGGATATTATTGCCCTCTCGAAAATAACTAACCAAAATAAATTGGATATCATAACTGTTGGCCAAAATCTTACTCAGCAAATCACATCGGTTGAACAAGAATACCGAAAGAAAACACAAAATGGTTAGCATCCATGTAGATATTCACAAGTATGACATATTTGCATGAACAGTCTTTTAAAATTTAATGCTAAAAACAACTTTTCTTTCATTGTAGGTCCAATGGTTTTTTTAAGTATTATAACTTTATGTATAATTTATATGAATACTAGTGCAAATGTGAAATTTTTAAACGGCTTTATGATTATACCTTTTGTTATTTATTTCATTATCAAGAAATAAGTTATATATATTCTTATAGATACTTTCGATTGGAATTCTTGTTCACATTACACGTGTTTCCGAATAATAACAATTTTAATATTTCAGATACAGCTATTAAACGGTTAACCGATGACCTCGATTTGAGAATAGCAAGTTTGGAAACTAATATGACTTTTCTGAATACTCAGGTAGCATCATTTACACATAACAATCAACCAGGTTATATAATAGATAATAATGCAACCAGCTTTCTTGTATTCTTGTTTTCCTTTTATACAATAATATTTCCTTTATTTTACAATATACGTAGAACTGCAATATTTCATCGAGTATATTAATTAAGACATATTAATGACACAGTCATATCATAAATGACCCAAAAATAGGTTCAAACGGATATAGATACTTTTTGCTAACACTAGAATGTATAATTATTGAAATCAGATTTGTACATGTTGCTGTTGAAATGTAAAAGTCGACAAAGTAACCTGTCATAGGAACTAAACACATTTATTCTAAAAACAGTTGTTGGCATGACACGGGTTATGTTCTTCTCATATATGTTATGATGGTATGATACTAAACCCCTAACGGGAAGGATTGTGCCTGATGTTCATATGATGAAATCATAATCTTTCAGTCAGTTTAATTGAAGTCTGGAGCTGGCATGTCAGTTAACTGCTAGTAGTCTGTTGTTATTTATGTATTATTGTCATTTTGTTTATTTTCTTTGGTTACATCTTCTGACATCAGACTCGGATTTCTCTTGAACTGAATTTTAATGTGCGTATTGTTATGCGTTTACTTTACTACATTGGTTAATGGTATAGGGGGAGGGTTGAGATCTCACAAACATGTTTAACCCCGCCGCATTTTTGCGCCTGTCCCAAGTCAGTAGCCTCTGGCCTTTGCTAGTCTTGTGTTATTTTAATTTTAGTTTCTTGTGTACAATTTGGAAATTAGTATGGCGTTCATTATCACTGGACTAGTATATATTTGTTTAGGGGCCAGCTGAAGGACGCCTCCGGGTGCGGGAATTTCTCGCTACATTGAAGACCTGTTGGTGACCCTCTGCTGTTGTTTTTTATTTGGTCGGGTTGTTGTCTCTTTGACACATTCCCCATTTCCATTCTCAATTTTATACATCATTCTTACCCATTGCATTGGTTTATGTTAAATTCAAATTTCGACCAATGAAAGTAATCTGGGTTTATTCAAATGCTTTCACTGCCTGCCTTACCATGCTAAAGTTTAAGGAAGAAAGCAGACTACAGAATAGTACTGACCAGAAGGGATTTAGGAGACCTTGATATATAATCCATATATACATATTGAACGTTTAATCATCTATATCATGAACTGTGTATTTACAAATGTGTGTGGACAATTTTTACCACTCTTTAATGGTACAATGAAATGACCATGGACTCTTCGTGACATTGATCTTAGGACAAGACTTTTATGTGTCGAGTCAGTTTTATATAGTAGACGACAGTTGTTGTAATTATTGGACAACATAGAACAATTGGAACATTTTAATAACTGTTCACTTCAGTTAAATTCCGCATAACAATACCGTGTGAAACTAAGTAGAAGGATGAACCCTTAAATGTGACTTTTAATTGAGAAGCAGTATTGACTATTTAAGTTATATTTAGCTACATTTAGTGAAATATAGAACTATATTTCCTGTACATTGGGAGGAATGTAACAGTACGCAGTGCTTATATAATAACTTTAATATTCAATATAATTTTATATACAAAAGGACATATATACAAATGGACAGTAAGGTATTATGTGTATTAAAGTTTAACTTGCAGATTTATAATTGTTACAACGTGACTTAGTACATACATGTTTTGGCTTTAAGAAAACCTATACTTTTGGCAGGTGGTCAGTTAATTCACATTTATTGCTTTCTATAAAATGAACTTCAATGCTTAGCTATGGTTGGTCAGTTGAGTCATATCTTTAGAAAATTTAAGACTTAAGCATTTGAAGCAAAAGTAATGTCCACCGTTTATAACTTTTTTCATCGTTTAGTGGTCAGTTAAGTCACGTTTGTAGAAGTATTAAAAGGCTTAAGCTATTGAGGAGAAAGTAGTGTCCACTTTTTCTAATTTTTTTTAATATATCGCTTTCGGCCTTCTAAAAGTTAGTTCCTGTCGAAAGTAGAAACAAACAACATTCTTGTAAATCTAAGTCACGTTTTTAGAAGTATAAAGGACTGTCTTTTTCAGACAGTTCAGATTGTAAATTGATCAGTTAATATAGAAACGTGTGTATCAGTTCCCCTTCCCTTTCATGAATATGACCTACCGAATTAGACTATTTACCGGATTTGTAATCACTTAAGCAACACGACGGGTGCCACATGTGGAGCAGGATCTGCTTACCCTTCCGGAGCACCTGAGATCACCCCTAGTTTTTGGTGGGATTCGTGTTGTTTATTCTTTAGTTTTCTATGTTGTGTCGTGTGTACTATTGTTTTTCTGTTTGTCTTTTTTATTTTTAGCCATGGGGTTGTCAGTTTGTTTTAGATTTATGAGTTTGACTGTCCCTTTGGTATCTTTCGTCCCTCTTTTTGTATCAGTTCAGCTATCGTTTGCTTTTATACCTGTACCTTGACTTATTTGTTGGTTTGCTGTCGAACTTTACTTTTCGAGAGTCTAACACCTGTTAGGAAGGGTTTGAGAGCAATATGTCAAGTTAACATGAAGAAAAGGGTCGACAAAATTTATGGGATCTTCATTTTTGAAAATTAAGATTGGAAAACAATTAAATTAAAATAAGTAAATCTTTTCGGTTAGCTGTTATAACTTATGTCATAACAAGACAACAATAAAAGCGAACAAATCTAGATTCGTAAGACATTCAAATGAAAGGAGACAGCGTGCAGAATTGTAATGTATTTTTTTGGTTCACGCAGTTCTTCCACTCACATTCATCTAATTGTTGAAAATGTTTTCCTGCTTACATTTTCATTCATTTAATAACGGGTTGTCATGGTTTACCTTATTGATTTTATCTGTACAGATCCTTAGTATTTAATCCTGTGCTTTCAACACAATCAAGAAAAGTTCACATAGAATGCTGTTTTACCTAGACCTGTTTGGTCATGATTCTATCTTTAACAATCGTTGATTAGAAAATCAACAAACACATTTATATACTACTGATTCCAAAATCTTTTCACTCAGATTTCCTGTCCTGTGAACTGTTACGGTGAAGTGGGAGGCTGCCTTGTTTGTTTAATATCTCACTCAACCAACTTTTTTTCTACCATGTCGTATCTTTTTCAACTCGTGTTACTCGGTCTTTAGATTGATATGTTACGGTTTTTATTTTGATGTTTTTCTTTTGATGTTTTTCATGGTTTGCCGTGAACTTGTCAGTTTTTGTACGACTTATGAGTTTGAATATTCCCTTGATATTTTCGCATCTCAATTGTCCATTCTTTACATGTTTTAGATCATGAAGGAACATACGATGTCCTGCAAATTTGCATATTGAATTATCAAAATATATTATAAAAAAAATATGGAATTTGTCCTCGTTCACAGTTACCTAATACTGCATTTAAAAATCATAGTGTGTGTTTTACAACAAGAAATAACTGAAATATGTGACATATGTGAAATTGAACCGAAAGCTGTCAAGATTGGTCAAAAGATTGACCGGTAGTAGGGAACTCTTTCTTTGTGCAGTTTTTGGTTCCCTAAATAGTGTTATAAGAAAAGAAAACCCGTTAGATATGCATTATCGGACTTGCATACCACAAACAAATAGTACGGTTCCATAATCTTGATGGAAATTGTATCACATATTACACATGAATATCTGAATGACAAATTCTTTTGCATTTTTAAATCCTGCGTTAACGACATAGTGTGGAATATAGGTATCGACCCAGTGCTGTAAAAATGTTTTGGAAATTTACGTTCAATATTTTTATGACCATTAACATTATACTCGGTTCGTCATTTTAAAAACGTTTTTCTTACATGCATTCACTGATTGTAACATAACAAATAAATAGAAAACATAAAAATAGATAATAAAAAAGGCAAGCTTTACTATCATATCTATTCTACCCTTATAGTGTATGTATGTTCGTAGTTTACAGTCTACAGAAAAACGACCAAAAAAAATCAAAATTAATAAAAAAAAAATTATGTTTTTTGAAGGACGGAGGACTAAAAAAATGTTTACTGTCCCAAGTACCTGTGACTTTTGATACTTTTCTTGAAATTCGCCAGTCAGAATCTTTTACAAAAAATCATCCTTACATCAGTTTACAAAGATTTTTCAACCACGATCTTATTGCCCGCGATTTCGCGGCGGGGTTTTATTTAATATTGAAAAAAGAACGTAACGGTGTTTAACATCATACTTCATATTTTAATGATACATCTACATTTTAATCAAACTAATTAACATGAAAACATTCAGGTAGTATTTTATATTAAGACTTGAAAAATATAGTATAACAAAAATACCGTAAATTAAAATAGGCAAAGACTGTAAAATCTGACAAAGTAAACGTTCTCAACTAGCAGAACTAGCTGAAAACAAACCTCATATTGATCATACATTAAAAAACTACATCAACTGAAAGTTTCTAATCATTGAAATTTCAGTTTTTTCTAGCTAATACATTAAGACAAAACAATATTGTACAAATGTTGATTACATATTGGAAACATATGCAGGTTTTGTTGCGTTGCCTCTTTTAAACGTCTTTGATAAATTGCATCCATCTGCAAGAAAAAAAGGATATTAGTCTAAATAAAACTTTTTTCTGAAAATGATTTTTGTTTTTTTGTATGCAAAATTGATACAACAAAACTATACAAGGTTTTAAGCATGCTGGTTGCAGTACGTCCTGTTTACAAACTTTTTGCAAAATTTTATGTTTAATAAATATGAGAATGGAAATGGGGAATGTGTCAAAGAGACAACAACCCGACCATAAAGCAGACAACAGCAGAAGATTACCAACAGGTCTTCAATGCAACGAGAAATTCCCGCACCCGGAGGTGTCCTTCAGCTGGCCCCTAAACAAATATATATACTAGTTCAGTGATATGAACGCCATACTAAACTCCAAATTGTACACAAGAAACTAAAATTAGAAATAATACAAGACGAACAAAGCCAAGAGGCTAGTTGAAATATGAATTGACGTTCAACATACTATTTTAAACATCAAATATGAAAGTTGAAAGCCGGCTTTAGGTATTAACCAGAACAGTAGTCGAAACGGAACAGCATTTATATTTCAACAGTCATGCACAAAGGCGTGTCAGAACTATCAAATTAATTATTTATAACCCTTTCAAAGATTGAGATTATCATAAAATAATTCAACGCGTTCAAACCATTTGTTTTCTCACAAATGCCGTATATGCATTTTAGATTCTGGTCTTACTGACGATATTATATTAAAACAAATAACTTATGAGTATCACCCATATTGGTTATCTAATGCAACAACACAGATAAAGTATTTTGATCAATCAAATTCAATACCATATTTAATTTGGTAAGCCCTTTAAGAAAGCTAGGTATAAGCCAATTAGAACTCTTCAAAACAAAATTTGTCATTTCTAGAATGTAATAAAATTTGAGTATAAAGACGTAAAAAAAGATCTGAGAAAACATATGCAATGCCGTTATATAGTTTTGACAGGATGTTTTGAATAAAGACTAAATAGAAACATAAACAATGTTTAACCTTCGTTACTGGCAATTGTTAAACATGACTACATCTAATGATTTATTTATGCTTTCGTGTATACTTCTCTCTTCGTAACAGCTCTGCTATATATATTTATCCATTGTATTTTTGTTAAATCTATTAATTCTAAGAATAGAGCTATACTGAGCTTTCACTAAATTCGACATGTTTATTTTTTGTATGTCTTGATTTAAACAAATATTAGTTAAGCTTTATACAGTTTTAAACATAATCTTGTTCTTTGAAGATTCACTTAACGTCGTTACCGTGCATTGTTAAAGACAATTAATATATTACTTTGCTTTGTTTGCTTTTCCGTTCGAACGAGTATTTCCTATTTATATTAAGAGTACTTACTTACGTTGTCCGGCGCATTTACACACACTACAAATGAAAAGGCACAATACACATTAAAAAAAATATTTTATTGCAAAATAACTGTATACAAATACATTTCAATTATTTCAAGGTTAGTGTTATGACATTTGCAATGATTCAAACACAATATGTCAATAAAACAAAGTAATGTAAAATATTTGTGGTTTTTATATAAACATGCATGTACCGGCTTATCCAACATTTTGAGTATATTAATCGACAAAAGTGTGTCATTGTGTATCCTTAAATGCTTTAAATGTATATATATTAAAAGACAATAACAATCAAAACCATAGAGTAAACAAAGACTCACAAAACCTAAGGACATTTACATCAACAGTTATAAATGATAATTAAGAAACAACACGAACTCCACTAAAAACCGGGAGTGAAATCAGGTGCTCCGGAATGGTAAGCATTTACTGCACCGTATACGGAACCCGTCGTGTTATTTCTTTGTTCAGATCGGTATTGATGGAAGGTTATTATGACTGAGGAAGAATATCAGATATGATTTCTGTCACACTTTTGTCATAATGGCCAATCAGCTCATGATGGCGACCGTAAAATTTCTTGAGTGATGACCTTAATTTGATTGATTCATAGCCCTGTCTTGGCAACTTTTGAGAAAACAGTATTCCTCGTTCAACAAAATCAACGTACTTTGAGCTAGCTCTAGCGTAACGTACCAATTGAGACATATATACTCCATATGCTGGTGTCGCTGGGATGTTGCTACACAGAAATGGAGAGTTGACTATAGGAAAATTAAAATTATCGCGTTTGTCATAAATTTTGGTATTAAAGTAATTCAAATGTTATAAACTGTTTAATTTGTTGTATAGTTTAACATTGATCATAATGAGCAATGTTGTTTTTAATGAGTTATACATTAAAAACGTGCAGGCTTTTTAGTCACATATGTTCCCAAGGAGGATAATATGCAATAATACATAAGACGTTTGCATTTATCTGACCGACATCAATACACCATATTAAATTCATACGATATTATCGAAGTAATTCAAATTTGTGTTTCACAACTCACCAATACAATTGGTGATATGATAGTCTCAATAACTACTTGCATTATTTCCGATATCAAATCAAAAATGAACAATGATATATGGACTGTAGTTATTAATTTTACTGTAGATGAAGCTTCGAGTACACTTACAGCTTTTCGTCTCTATCATTTTCATAACTAAATCAAACTGATATTCTGTATTCACAAAATGAAATAGAATAGACAATGAAAACGGAAAACGTGTCAGAGAGGCAATAACACGACCAGAGAGCATGAGACCAAGCTCACAATACGTCTTCGACAATATAAGCAAACACCCCCCCCCCCCTAATCGTTGGCGGGCTTCAGCTGACCCTTTAACAGAATATATACTAAATGATGTCCATTTCCACTAGTGCACATTTATTTAATGGGTCAGCTGAAAACCACCTCCAGATGAAAAATTATCTTGCTGTGTTGAAGACACATTATTGCCCTTCGGCTGTGTTCTGCCCTTTGCTTGGGTTTTTGTCTGTTATCGGAACTCAGTATGTTCGTGTTTTTATTTTTTTTAACACATTTCCGATTTCCTTTCTCAATTTGAGTTCAGGAAAATGGATGCAATAAACTCCAAAACATACAAATGAACCACAATCTGAAAAAAAACCAACCAAGTAAGGCTATCGGTTTCTTACTTGGATCAGGCTAGAATAAAAGCGGCATGGCCAATATTTTGGTGAAATTGCAGTCGTCCCATATACCATACACTCTACCAAAGTGAAACAAACAGCCTTATTCATAGTAAAAACAGAATTTGTGGTATGATCGCCAATGAGACAACTCTTTACAAGAGACCAAATGACACTAAAATCAAGATCTATAAGTCACCGTACGGCCCTCAACAATCACAAAAGTCCATACCTCAAAGTCAGCTATAAATGGCACCGAAATGACAAATGAGGAGGGGTCGGAGGGGTCCTGATCCCGAAAAGACTGGAGGTGGAAATATGAAATCCCGAGGTCCCGAATTTAGAAAAAAATAAATTCCGGCATCCCGAAATTCAAAAGAAGAATTCCCGGATCCGGAAAGGGTCAATCCCGAAATCCCGAGCTTAAAAATATCCGATCTCGACGTCCCGAAAAAGGTTCTGCCCCCTCATAAATGTTAAAAAATTCAAACGTGACAACAAACGTCAGAATTCATGTACAAAAAATTAACGAAAAACAAATATGTCACACATCAACAAACGACAACCATTTGATTACAGACTCCTGACTTTGGACAGGTACATTCATACATAATATTGCGGTATAACACATGTAAGCGGAAATCCAACCGTCCCCTAACCTTGACAGTGCTGTAAAAGTACAACATAAGTACGAACTATAAAAATCAGATGGATAAAGATACAAGTGGATGTGGCCAGGTACTTTTACATCCCCCCCTCCCCCCAAAAAAGAGACTAAGTACTGATCTGAGAATACTCGAAGCTGCTGACAGCTTGCTCAAACCACAAACAACTAATACAAAAGTACATACATCTAAGAGTATATTATCAATCAGTTTACATTTAATATCCAATGGATTTAGTTTAAAGACGTCATAAACAGTCAGCTGATACAGGTATCGACAGATGTACATCAATGAATGTGTGTATGTAGATAACAATTATATTTAGTTTGCTTTTGCTTACTGATAACAACATTATTATTAATACCAAGAAAAACAGTATTTAATGATCTAGTCACAGTGTTGAATTAGTAACGTTTCAGAATGAGCATATTGAAAGTATCGTTTCTAAATTCCCGGGCACGGAGAACGACATTTCCGTAAAAATAAGGATGTTCTATCCCGTTTGAAAAAAGTTTTCTACAGCTACAACCAAACTTCCAAACCAAATCGATATATTTATTGAAAAATTGAGTAAAGGTTGTTTTAGTAATTTGTGTAAACGAATCACTGTCTAAATAATTTACCCACGTTCGTTAAAATCAAAATGTGTATTGATTTAGATTTACGAATGATGTACTTGTAGAAAAGTTTAAATTAAGCAAAACAAATTGTGTGACACTGGAAACACTGATTTTTTGAATTTTTCTAGTAAAAAAAAATCCTTTTTTTTAAATTAATAACATAAGGACAAAGGGAAAAAAGTAAATTCATGATATACACCTACATTGTTAGTAGTACCATAGACAACTAAAGACTGAATAACACGAACCCCACCAAAACCTGGGAATAATCTTAGGTGCTCTGTAAGGACAAGCAGATCCTGCTTCACATGTAAATTATCCGAACTGCAGCTGTATGGATTTGTTGACCAGTGCTTAATTTAATTTTTCATTAATAAGTTTAGTCTTCCTTTATATGTTATAATGTGAATAATGAAAAATAATAAAGCGCCCAATATAAAAAAATATAAAATTACTGTTAGGCACTTCCAGATAGTTATCAAAGGTACCAGGATTATAAATTTATCTTTCTATTTTTTAAAGTTTTTTCTGTGTGCAATAAACTTAAATATTTTGTTGTTATTACAGAAATTGGTGTTTTGTTGTTTGAAACCCTTTCAGCAGCAATTCTCTAATTCGGGGCGGTCATTTTTTTATTGGTTGAGGACGCGGGCGAGAGAACCACCGATCGTAGGTAGAAGAATATGACAATTATTTTCAGTTTTAAAATGACGTCTAGCACAATGGCCACATGCAGGATTTGAACTCATAATACCAGTGTTGACATGCTAGTGGTACAACATTTCGAATTCATAGGCCAGTCAATACCGAGTTCCCTATGTGTTTCGTGTAGAGAAAATATATATTATTTTGAAATTATCAAAGGTACCAGGATTATAATTTAGTACGCCAGACGCGCGTTTCGTCTACATAAGACTCATCAATGACGCTAATATCAAAATATTTATAAAACCAAGTACAAAGTTGAAGAGCATTAAGGATCCAAAAAATCCAAAAAATTGTGCCAAACACGGCGTAGGGAATCTTTGTCTGGGATAAGAAAATCCTTAGTTTTTCGAAAAATTCGAAGTTTTGTAAACAGGATTTTTTTCAAAATGACCACAACATTGATATTCATGTCAAAACTTTAAACATCCTAGTTTTTGCTTGAACATGCTTGACAGATGCAAAGTTTCAATCATGGTGTCATTATTAGTTAACTTTGGTATTGGTTAACGTCTGATAGGTTTATATAAAATCGAAAGGAATATATCTGTTTTTCTTAACCAGAATACAGGTGTTGCGGTTAAGTAAAAGTTGTATATATATACTTCCCTATTTTAAACTTGAACTTGCTACTTCATGTACTTACTAACTGAAAAAGACAGAATTATAGCATTAGTTTATTTTAACAATCATTTATACATTTGCATTTTTTCTTCATTTGTATATATTGCTAAGTCATCAAATCGAGAAAAAAACGGGTATCTAATAAAAAGGTATATACTATATATAACAGTTTATCAAAATTGAATCTAATGAAACAATATATGATGATCGTGAACAGATGTTTAATGATTTACAACCCTCAGACCTTAGAAATAATAGTTTGGTCTTCTAAATGTGTGACAAGACAGATTGTATTCTTCCTAATTAGGTGTCGCGTTTTTGTTTGTCTCGATCAAAGATACCGTTCTATGAGTGAATTAAAGGATTTATATGGCAAGGGAATTTTCGTTGTGTATCTACCCGTACATTTGTGTATGTTTTTGTATTATAAGTAAGTACTATTTATTGATGTTGCAAATTATAATTTCATTAGCAATAAAACAACTAAGTATAATTTGAGGGATATGTTTTGTCTTGATTGATATGACGTATATATGTTATTATGAAACTCCCAACATGTTTGAGTTTGTAAATTTATTCGCCAGAGGCAACCAATATTTTATACTTGAGGCGCAAATTTAATTTCTATGTTTCTGAAGGTTTTTGATTTTATTTATAATAAACAAACTCTTGTTTGTGCAAATCATGTTTAAAAAAGAGAAAAAGAGTGTAACCTGGATGGGAGTGAGCACAGGCTAATTATAATATCACTATTTATACTGCACTCGTTCTATTTGAGCAGTCAAAATGCGTTGACCGTATATTTCTATGTCATATACAGTCACTACCTGATATCACTTTTCCTCATGAATATTTAAATAGAAATTGTCGAAATTATGTTTAATTATTCATACGACCTCTTCAACCTGTTCTTTTTTTCAATGTAAACAACGATGCGTTTAACGGCTCAAACTTGTTTCTTTTGTGTTGCAATTTTCGGGAAAACATATTTCACTTTTTAATATTTTTTTGTTTGCAACCTATATATCATTATGCTTTATGTTTATTGTTCATATTTTAGTCTGCAACGAATTCGTTCACCATTGATTGCGGTAATGATGTACATTTCATCGTGTTTTATATTTCTCCGTCTGTGTGATATGAGGCCTTTTTAAAGGGGAATTTTCCCCAATATTTAAATCAAAAAAATAACATTAACACAATAAACAACAATTGAAAATGTTTTTTTTTAAGATTGCAGTATAAAGACAATAATAGTGCATTGACTTGACATATCAACGATATAAGGATTCGGCCCGAAACGGGGAAATACTCGGCACAGCCTCGCATTTCCCCGTTTCTAAGCCTCATCCTTATATCGTTGATATGTCAAGTCAATGCACTATTATTGTCTATGTATGATGCTGTGAACATGTCAAAACTAACAAACTTGATCATACAATGTTAGATACTATACATTCAGAAATTATGGGGTGTATTTATTATTGCCATTTGTGGGAAAATATATCACTAGGAGATCCTGCATACAGATATAGTTTCAGATATCAGAATACAAGTGCTTATGATAACATGAATGGGCACTTACGGACTGCAAAAGCATCATATTTTACTGCAGATGTTGAGTTTTATAATACTGTATTTTGCTCACATATTAAATTGCAGAAACAATATCTAATTATCAAAACTTCAGCTGTATTGAAAT
This sequence comes from Mytilus galloprovincialis, assembly GCF_965363235.1. Classification (NCBI taxonomy): domain Eukaryota; kingdom Metazoa; phylum Mollusca; class Bivalvia; order Mytilida; family Mytilidae; genus Mytilus; species Mytilus galloprovincialis. The sequence continues at coordinate 44,421,632 of NC_134849.1, forward strand.
GTTCACCAGAACTGAATTATTGTTTTATTCATAATTTAGTTGTACATTTATATGTGCGCTTCTAAGATTTATTTAAAAACAAATAAAAGTTCTTTCTTTGTGCAATGAAAAATATATTTGTTGATACGACAGATGTATTGATGTCTTTTTGGCCTGGCCTGCAATACATGTGTCGCGTATTGATTGATTGATTTGTGTTTATCGACAATAACAACAGTTGAAATTTGAACTCAAAACACCAGTATTGGCATGCTGTTGTTAAATTGGTTTGCATACTTAGAACACTAAGCCATGGTGTACCCAATGTATCTTGTATAGAAAAAAACATTGTCTTTTAAAATCTTTAGCCATCATAGTTTGTGCTTTTATCTATGCTTGACAAGACAAGTGTTACTCTTTGTCTTTTTTTGTCTACTTTGTTCGTGACTTACGTCCGATGGTTAAATATTATATCAAATCTGGCAAAAAAGTTTACTTTACCGGAAATACAGCTACTAGTGTTGCATTGCAGTTAAAATAATATATTATATACTTCTCTTACTGATACTTGAACTTGGTACTTACTCACTGAAAAAAAGAAATGTGATTAGTTGTTTTTTTAAACTATTGATGCATTTGTACATTTTCTATATTGCTTTGTCATCGAGTCGTTAGAAAGATATCCTACTTTTAGTTTTAGAGCTATGTATAACAGTTTTGTAAAATTGAATCAATTTTTTTTATTAGCAATTTAGTGCATTAGTAAGATTCCGGAATGTCTTTAATGGTCTTCAGTCTATTTCTATGTGCAATAATACGAAAAAGCAGTGTATATATCGTGTAGAGAGTTATGATGAAGTATAACCCTAGACCTTAGAAATTATAGGTTTGTATTTTCGAACGGTGTGACACCACAGGTTCTATACTCCCTGATTAGGTGCCAAATTTATGTTCGTCTTAGTCAAAGTTAACGTACCGATGAGTGAATTAAAGGATTTATTTAGCAAGGGAAGTATCTTGTTGATCTACCCTTACATCGATGTATCTTATTACATTATAAGTAATACAGATTAATCGATCTTGCGACTTATAATTCCATAAGCAATAAAACAACTCATTTTAACTTTATTGATATGACGTTCTAGTATCCAGGTGATTATTTTGGTCGTGGTTAACATCCAATGGTTTATTATTAAATCGAATAGGGAACTATTTTTTACTTAAACGGAAAAATAGGTTCTTTTTGCATTGCAGTACAAGTATATATACTTCTCTAATTAAACTTGAACTTGCTACTTACCTACTGAAAAAGAAGGAATTATAGCATAAATTTATTTTTAATAATCGTTGGTGAATTTGTACTTTATCTGTATTGCTTTGTCGTCAAATCGCTAAACAGGTATCCAATTTTAAGAATTTAAGCTACAGTTTATTAAGAATTAATCTACTATCTTTAAATTAAGATTAGTTATGTTGGTTTTTATGTAGGATTTCAAAATGTCTTTAATAAACTTCAGTCTATAACTATATACAAATTGTAACACACAAAACAAAAGACGTTGTAATACCTTGAAAGGTCTGTATGCATGTCAAACCACAGTGCAAGCAGATACATAAATTTAAATATCTGTATATGCTTTTTGGTTAGGGATGTCAATTCGGATCACGCGATACTCGAGTACTCGATTGGGATTTCAAAACTATGTACTTAAAATTTTGTGGTTTGTTTTTCAACGGACGACAAACCACCTATATAAGTATCTGAAAAAAGGAATATCAAACCAAAAATAATAAAATGCTCATAACCTTTCAGCACTCATTAAAAAAAAACAATAATAAAAGCAATATGAATTAAAAAAAAAAACAATTTGAAATTTAAAACAAAAATATCATTTGGTAATCGTTATGAAAACACATTTAACATGTTTCATATCAACAAAGGCGTAATGATTAGACGTCACCCATTATTAGGGACAGTCGGTTTTGCAACTTAGTAAATTACAGACTTGCAGACGAAACTATTTGGTCTGATGGTACCGAAGTGACAGAATGGCTAAAACGACATTCACACAGTGCCGATTATGGCTCCCGTTTATTATCAGACAGCTCTAAAACACTAAAAGCTAAACAATAGGATTTCTATTCTGAAGGATCGGGAATGTCTTGTAATCCTGAACAAAGTCGTATACATGCGTAACAGATTCCTACGGATCAGGAAAGGTCAAGTGAGGTCGAATGCGAACCGTCTTTGCCGAAACCATTCCGGAACAGTCTAGTTATAAATACGATATTCGACAATGATAAACTATTGAGTCCTAACAATTACAGAACACGATACGATTGAGTCTAGACAAAGCAGTTTGCAATGACCATAATGCGACCGTTTTCTTACGGATATTTTCCCTCAGAGTCAGTGCACAATTTCGGCTGGAAATGGCTGAATTAGGTAGAATCGTGAAAAATATCTCACTGTTAACGTGCTTAAATAATTGTTTAAAAAAATATTATAAAAGTTTGAATTTCCAACCCCGATTCAAAGGACTTGTGACCACGCCTAAGCCATGTTTAGTGTAAAGTGTTCACCCCGGTATATATAGTCTACGCATTTGTGTACAATAAAATATAAATTATTAGGAAAAAAAGTATTTTATTTACTAGTATGATTAATCAATGATGCTAATTTAAATCAATGAAATATCTGTAAGAATGATCAGAATGATCAATTCAATATAACGAAGACAGCAATATTCCATCAGGGAACCGATTAGTCGAGTATGGTTTTTGGTATTCGATACTCTGTACAATTGATCAATAATCTAATTTTCGTGTATTGTTGACGTCCCTACATTATTTGGATCATTAAATTTAGTTTAAGCTCTGGATGTTCTAAGTGTATTTTGGAAAGTTTAACACTGGAAAACCACAAGTGTTTCTTATTTTTTATAAAAAATTGACACATAATACATTATGGTTGTCATACTAATGTACATTTTCTACTGGTCTAAAGTAGGATGAAGATTTATAAGAACGTAACCAAATCAAAACATAAATATTGCTGCGGCTATAAACTATAGATATTAAAATGCACAGCAGTTGGTTCACACTTTTGATTAAAATAGCATTTACTCTTCTATTCGTATATATAATGCTTGTAGAAATATTAATAGTATACTTACAAATAGCTGTTAGGTTGAATACATTCTTTCCTTAAAAGAAAATAAATATGTAATACGGTAAAATAGTGCATCCATCTGTATTTCTTATCCTTGGGTTTTTGTTGCATTCGAATTACTCTTGTCTGCATTGATAATGTTCTATGTGATACTTCATTGCTTTAAATTAATTTTGAACCAAATATAAAAAAGAAGATGTGGTATGATTGCCAATCAGACAACTGTCCACAAGAGACCAAAATGACACAGAAATTAACAATTATAGGTCATCGTACGTTACAGTGACAATAAATAGAGAATTAGTGTTTGCAAAGCAAAACATAAATAGCATTTTATAAAGAGCATGCCCGACGAGCTAATACTTTGTGTGTTTCTTTGTTGCTTATGACGTGGCTATGTACTTACGCATCCTCTCATTGTGTTATTGTGTCATGGTAATTTTTCGTTTATATATTTGTTTGCTTTTATAGTGATTAAGCTAATAACACGATGTTTACTGCTGTACCTCTATTTTTGACATATGTAAATACCAAAGAACTGAACTGCAGCATATGCATTTTATGGTGCCCTTGATGACCAACAATTAAACTCAAGTTTTAACAAAACAGCGCACAAAATTACAATATTCCTGTTCTTGAAATAGATCAAACTCAAACTTCAAAGCTTTCCGAAACCTGTTAATAGACTACTTAATTAATTGAATAGCAATCACAATTCACACTGTATATGAAATATCAAGTTTAACGTCTTCTTTGTTTTAAATGTGGTATTCTATAAAACATACTTTTGATTTTTCAATGGACACTGCTTATTATTTAAAAACAGATCTAATTGAGATTAAATTGTATCGTACTGTATCTAAGGGATGTAAGGTGTAACATATATCAATTGTTTGATGTGAAACAAACTTTATCAGCGTTTTGCTAATACATGTATTATGTCCCGTCTTCTTGTCGGGAACCAAGCGAATAAATTCCAACCCTCTCATCATTAATGCAAATATAAAAACTCGCGGAACAAAAACGAAATTGTGAAAAATACAGAGAAAATATATATAAAAAAAAAGATGTGGTATGATTTCCAACGAGAAAACTCTCCACAAGATACCAAATGACACAGAAAGTAACAACTATGGGTAACCGTATGGCCTTCAACAATGAGCAAACCGCATAGTCAGCTATAAAAGACTCAGAAATGACAAATGTAAAACAATTCAAACAAGAAAACTAACGGCCTAATGTATGTTCAAAAAAATAACGAAAACAATTATGTATTACATCAACAAACGACAACCACTGAATGACAGGCACATACATACAGAATGTGGCGGGGTTAAACAGGTTAGCGGGATCCCCCATAACCTGGGACAGTTGGATTACAGTACAACATAAGAACAAACTATAAAAATCAGTTGAAAAAGGCTTAACTCATCAGATGAAAACAAATAGAAATATATCTAACAAAAACACAGAGTGACGTGGCCGGGAACTTGTTTATCCCAACAACAAAAAGACACTGCGTAAAGGTCTGAGGGTACTCGCAGGTATAGAAAGCTAGCTCAAACCCGCTTACAACTAATAAAAAAGATGTGCATCGAATGAAATTTGCAAAATTTGAGAGTAGTATGTAATTCATGTGTACGACTTTTCTTATTGTTCATATAGAAAATTATGTGCTTTATCATTTTTACGGATGTATTTTCTAAACGCAATCATTTTGCTTGATTTTTTTTTTTTTGCTACATGAAGGGAGATAACTCAAATGAAGTAATTTTTATATCAGAATCAGTTATGAATTTACATTTTAAAAAATTGAAGCAAGAAAACAAGTCCGGTGACCCAATGTTTTTCTTAATCTAAAAGCATTTTATAAGACCGATCTCGCATTTTATCTTAAAATTCTATAATGTAATTTTTCTTTTTATCACACAAAATTGGAGTTTCCGTGTATAATCTTTACAAAATCTGATAATTTTGCTCAACCTGTAGCATGCCAAAAATATTTTTTTATATATATTTTTGAAAAAACAATGATAAAAACTACATTTTGACAAATTATTAAATTCTATAAATTTAAATTTAGTCACCCTATTCACCTTAAGGTACAAAAATGTCTGATCGATCGCTTATATTGAGAATATAGCTAATTCTGTAAACTAACATATTTTAAAAAGCAATTAATTTTCTCTGGGACAAAAACAAAGCAAATATATGCAGTCCAGAATCGTCTCTTGAATAACTTTACAAGTCTACAAGTTTCCCACGACATCAAATGAAAGGGGTTAAGAAAAATGTGTCGAAATTAATTTGTTTAGACTCACGCATTTGCAAACAGTCATTTAATAAATGCATTATATCAAAAAACAAATTCCTGTACATTAATGCAAGAAATAATGATGTAATTGACTACAGTTATATATTTATATAAACATGTCTAAATTGAGAACAACGTTCAAACCTATGATAGTGCTGGATAAAAACCGCAATTTTTATACGTGTGCATGTAACAAATTTCGTTGTAGAAGGGTCTAAATACAGCTATATAGACAATAACTGTTTAGTGTCTTTAAATATCAGCTGTATCTGTACGAGGCTAGGAAACAAGGTGTATGCGAGCTTTTAGCGAGCTACTACACCTGTTTCGAGCAGAGTACAAATACAGCTGATATTTAAAGACACTAAACAGTTATTGTCTTTATCCTGCAATTAATTCTGTATATTGTTTGTGCTTTGAAAGACACAAAAACTAACATATTTAGTATCTATTTTCGATTTGTAATTCCTTGAGGCCCGCGTAATAATATCAAAATCACACATTACGCTGAAGACGGGTTCGCAAAAAAAAGAATCTCGAATGGTCAACAATAATACATCGCTCAAGGTGAATAAATATCTATTTTAACATAACAACTAATTTCAACAGTAAAAACAAATAACAAAACATTGTCCAATTTGAAACAGAAGTGTAAGAGTTGTCCTACGCTTCAGACTTGACATTCACTAAACAAGCATGCTGAAATTGACATGGTTGATTTTTTAACACAATCATACACATTAATGTTTTGAAATCGACAATTGTCATCGTCATTGGAATGCAACTGGAATACACATTCTGAGGTCACACAGGTTCAAACAATACTCAGTCTGGCAGTGGGCGGAGCTTTACAGCGATATCTGTAAAGTATACAGATACAGCATAGCGATATCTGTAGGGCTGTATCTGTATAGTAGGACACCCAATTGCAGGATAAATATATATAAAATTATATAACAAGATATTTTTCTGTCTATTTTGTTTGCTACCAGTCTCATTTAAGTATTGATTAATTTTTTAAGCCTTTATGTATCTAAAGTGTATGGACCATAGTCACAATTAATGATCTATTTAATTTCTTTCGGAACTTACCCACAGTCTGAACATCTATATAGGCATCCATGTTGTGGATATTCTTTTTTTTTGACTGGTGAACATCCACTAAAATAAAAAAAAGATTGTTTCACCATTTTCGAAAAACAATAAATGTCTTTAAAAACTTCTTCTTGCCAATTTCTGTTTGAATGTATAGGAGATATATTAATTATATTTCTTTTAACAATTATATATTTTTTCAATATATAGAAAACCTGCTTATTTTAAAAAAGAGACAGAGTTATGTATGATTTTTTTACCAATGAAAGTAGAATGAAGAAAAGATAAGAAATCTCTGAGATATTATGATATATGCTGAATATGAAAGTTAAATGTTAAGGTTTTTTTCACACAACTAATTCCTTATTTAAATATTAAAAAACGAGATACGGACTGATGTATGACTTTTATTATCAATGAAAGTAAAATAGTGTTGTAAAGTTTACAAAACTATGAGTTGTTATGACATATGGGTGGATATATAAGTATAAGGTGTATTATTTTTCTTTTTTCACATATTAAAGTTAAAAATGAATTAGTGCGGTAATAAAATGACTTGCGAAAAGTCAAACTGTGTCTTTAATTTTATTGTAGACTATTGTCCTCATTAAACATGCTTCCCTTTTTTCAATTTTAGTTAGTGAAAATAGCATTTCTATACCATGTATACTGAGATCTACAAATACAATGTATATGAAACATACTTAATTTTCTACTTCTGTTCACAGATGTCTTTAGACAGATTTGTCCTTCATTTTTTAATAAAAAGTATAATTGATTGATTTAAATCTCCAACAGTTTTGAGACCCAGGGTACTTGTGTATACGAAATGCGCAACTAACGAACTTAAACAGTTATCCTGATATTTCTCTGAGATGACGCTTTGGAGAAGGGTAAATATACAGATGTTGTCATACAGCTTAAAAAAATCGACGAAAGAAAAAAGACTACATTATAGAAAATAAGAGACGAAACCTAAAAGTTGAAGAATTTTCATGACATAAAAAATAGTGTTACTCTTATTAGTTATCTTGTTAGTCCGTTTCGATTTGAAGTAAAAACACCTGATAATTTTATAAGGCAATCAAAGGTCATAAAGAAAACAATTGGAAGCGAAATAATAATCCTTTGTTGATTTGTTTTAGAAATATATTTCGGTTAAGTATTCATAGTAATGATCATTAGTTACTACCTTTAGATAAATAGTTTATACTGTCAATATAAAGAATGGCTTGGTGATGGAGATCTCTGGACCAAGACATTCCGGTTGTTTACTCAAAGCTTGAAATAATTGTTTTCATTTTTAAATAGTTTGACACTATGAATAAACATTAAGATATTTTTTACGGTCATTCGCGGTTTTCGAAAACATAAATTTGGATATTTACCTTAAAGTATATGAACCGATTAGTTGCCTGATGTCATCCACAGTAACTGCTTTACTATCGAAGGATATCTTTGGAAACTCGGGAAGAGAGTCAATATCTAGTTTGCTGATCTCTTCTTTCATCTTATTAATCTGTTGTACCATAGTTTCATCCGGTCTGGCGTTATCTAGATCCAGTCTTCTTCTATCTAAGTTCTGTCCAGCAACAAGTGTTGATTTAGCAGCAGATAAAATATTCATGAGTTTATTTTTCTCCTTCGTTGATTGTTCTTTTACTAAAGCAATCATCTGAGAAACAGATTTATCAACCATGCGTTTAATATTGTTGCTTTGGTCGGTGATAGCTTTTATGACAGATTGTACATCATTATCAAACGATTTCAAGCTATCCTCTATTTTCGTGATATTTTGATTTGCTTCATTGGTTTTGTCCCGAATTTGCTTTTCGTTTTCCCCTCGTAATTGAGCAATTACATCGACCAATTTAGAAAATTTATGACCATTGTGGTTTCCTGTCACACAACTTGTACATACTGGTACATTGCATGTATTACACATTAGGTTGAGTTCTTCTTTGTGTTGACTACATCTAGATTTACCTTCCGGGATGAGTTCCGACGCGTTTTGAAACTGGTGGTTTGTCGATATCTTCTGCCTTTTATGCAGCGACTTACAATTTTCACAATAATATTGCTCACAATCCAAGCAATATTGTGATCCAGGGGCACTCACACAAATTTCACATGTTTTAGATGCAGCCTGAGCCATGTCGTACTGATATAAAACCACAGGTATGAAAGGTGATTGTATCACATGACAACAAATTTAAATTTAAATCAAGAACAATAACTAGTGTTTATGAATGACTTTTGTCATGTGCACTCTTTCTAAAAATAAACCAATAAAAAAAATATCATCTACAAATATTTACAAGATATTGAAAACTTTAAATGTATGTTTTACTAGGATTAAATAATATCTACCTAACTAAAGCAAATGGTCTTGTTTTAAAAAAAATTTATAGATGCCATATCAAATATCTAATCAGATAATACTTTAAATACATATATTAGCACACAATATAACACGAGCTACTTACAGTTTACACTTGTATACCTCGAAGTAAATAAAAAAGAATACAAAATGGTATACCAAACGCGCGTTTCGTCTTCAAAAGACACTTTACTGACGCTGAAATAAACCGTATGTAATGAAATATTTCGGTGCATACTGTTTTGTCTTGTTGTTTTCCAAAGACCACATCTGCCATTAATGCTCCTCTGTTTCAAAAGAATTTGCGGAACCTGAAATCCTACATTTGAAAATGCCTTTACCAAATCAGGAATATGATAGTTTTCCATTCATTAGATGTGTTTTATTATTTATTTTTGCCATTTGATTATTGACTTTCCGGTTTAAATTTTCCCTGGAGGTCAGTTTTTTTGTGACTTCAATAATATTTTTTGGAAAGCAATCAAGTATATGTCATATGCAGAAACATAACTCATTGAATATTGTTATAAATACATATTAAAAGAAAGATACAAAAAAGAACCCACCATTTTTTACATAGGAAAATGACTGTAACAAGTCAGGACAATAACAGTTGTTAACAAATCCATTTGATGTGTTTTAGCTTTTGATTTTGCCAATTTGGTTGAGGATGCTCCGTTTCGAATTTTCTACAGAATCGGTTTTTTGATTAGTTTACCTTTTTAAAACAAAGGGTTGTGCTTAACAATGGCTACAATTTGCCCGAGTCAGTTCATAACTCAACTTCATTCTTATTATGATAATGACTATCAATATTTATATACAATTAAAAAGATAAGAAATTAACATATCCGGCCCGGTGACATTATCTGGAATATTTTTTTTTTTTGGACAATTAGTAATTTTGTGATTATTGTTAATGGCCCTACACGTATTATTTACAAATGAGTGTTGTTGTGGTGCAAACAACTACAGCGTCAGGCTCATCAGTATACTTAGGGTACATTATATTACTTAAAGGTTAAATACATACTATTTACGACTGATGTGCTTGTCATTAGACAGTGCAACGTTTTTTTTCTTTAAATATTGTTATGAAATATCTATCGAAGAAAGAAAAGCGATTTACAAAAATGTAATAGCATGTCGAATAGTATTCTATACAACACGTCTTAATAATTATGTCTAGATATGATTTAAAACTACATAATGTCGTCATCTTGGTACTAAAGGAACATATGCAAATATTTGAAAAACTGTGTTTCTAACAAAGTATTTGAAAAATAAAAAAATTGAAAAAAAGAATGAACATAGACAAATTAACATGAAATAACTTCAAAGCCATTTATTACTGATCATAATCATGACACCCGTCTTTTTAGTTTAACGTATGCATACGTCAGATAAATTCAAATAAACCACAACTTTTTATTTTCATAAAGAAAGTGAATAATTCAAAATCATTAGCAACATGCATAAGTTATGTTACCTTCTGATATTTTCTGCTTGGTGAAAACTGCACGTGAATCCCTGGGCTTTAAACAAGTGTCGGCTTTCTTCAAACGTTTTGCCAAATACAGCTTAGGTAATCTATTCCTGAAGTAGAAAAGCCTTAGTTTTTTTAAAAATTCAAAGTTTTGTTAACAGTCAATTTAACTGTTTACATAGGAATGTTATGGCAAATTGTAGCCATTGTTAAGCACAACCCTTTGTTTTACAGTCATTTTCCTATGTAATTATGAACATATCAATGATAACTCAAATCAACACAGAAGTTCTGACTACTGGGCTGGTGATACCCTCGGGGAAATAAATCTTCACCAGCAGTGGCATCGACCCAGTGGTTACAAATAAACTCATCAATACCAGGATTAAAATTTTAAATTTACGCCAGACGCGCGTTTCGTCTACAAAAGACTCATCAGTGACGCTCGAATCAAAAAATGTTTAAAAGGCCAAATAGAGAACGAAGTTGAAGAGCATTGAGGACCAAACATTCCTAAACGTTTTACCAAATACAGCTTAGGTATTCTATTCCTGAGGTAGAAAAGCCTTAGTGTTTCAACAATTCTAAGTTTTGTTAAGAGTTAACCAGCTTTCTTGTATTCTGACATTTCATCACGTGCGATAGATATAGCCTTTGAAATATAATTACACTACGATTTATCATAAAAAAATATAAACAAAAGGAAATTTTGTCACAACATCCTGTTATACAATAAAATTTCCTTTATTTTACAATATACGTAGAACTGTAAGTTTAATCGAGTATATAATTAAGACATGTTAATGACACATTCATATCATAATAAAATTAACGGTACCAATTTTCTTGCACCAGATGCGCATTTCGACAATACATGTCTCTTCAGTGATGCTCGTGGCCAAAATATTTGAAATCCAAAGCTTATATAAAAGATGAAGAGCTATAATCCGAAAGGTCCCAAACGTATAGCCAAATCCGTGAAAGGAATCAGAGCTTTGCATGAGGGAGATACATTCCTTAATTTATAATAATTTCTAATATTTTGTAACAGCAAATTTTTATAACACAAAAAATCCGTATTTTCATGCCAGTACCGAAGTACTGGCACAATAATAGTTTTAAAAGGATAAATGACACAATAATAGGTTTAAAAGGATATAAGTTTGCATGTTATATTAGTGAAATCAGAACTGTATATGTTGCTGTGGAAATGCAGGAACCGACAAAGTAACATTTCATTTTTCATTCTTTACCATTGGTTTAAGATTTGACGTAATTGAAAGTAATACATGTTATATGTTTGTGCATATTTTCAGTAGCCTTCACTGCCTGGAACGAAGGTGGGAACGTTTCCTCTGACAAAGTGATAAAATTCAACAAAGTTAAGACATCTACTTGAATAGTAGATGGTCTGTACATTATTACTGTGACAGTCAATTCTGAAACATTGTACGTACGATTCAGAATTTGAAATTTATAAAAATAATATTCCTCTATCTCGAGTTTACATTCAAGGAAAATATGGCAAAAAAGACCAAAGTGGAACCAACCAGTGTAGTGTCGACTGGGTTACAAAGGGGGATACAGTCAGTGAAGGTTCACGCGAAACAATTCATGTTGAGATGGGTTGGTCAACATTATCTATTATTGAAATTTAATTCACTTAGCTATATTATGCGATGTGTCGATGTAAGGCAAATTTCAACATACTCATTTGTTCTGATATTTTTATCTGCTATATATTGTCAAAATATATTTGTTTTTACCAACTGTATCTATTGATCTATAGGTCTGTCTTTATTTCTGGTCAAGTGTTCAATTTTTCTAAAACAATGTAGAACGATTTCTTGAATATTACGGTTTAAAGTCTATCTGGAAATCTTATAAGATAAGCACACACCTATCATTATGCAGTAAGCTATCATTTCAGTCAATGTTGTTGTACATTGGAATTGCATATAGTCATACTAAATGTTGACTTCTGGATGTTTTTGAATATTCATGTCGTTGGATTGCTTGATACACGTATGCCACACATCTTTTACTCATGTACTGAAATATTAACTAGTGTGAGTTTGGTATTGTTGTTATACTTTTTAAATATAAGAATGCTTTAATTTAATAGATGCATAATGTTAAAACCAATGTGATCAAGTTTAGGAATCAAGAAAGGGCTTGAAACTTAACTCTACTTCTCATTGGTCGTCATCTTTTATACGATTTTAAAATTATTAGGTGAAAAAGCTAATCTTCAAAACAGATGTTGTATACGTGGATGTATTGTTATGTTATAGGAATAGGCCGAGTCAGAATTTTAAGACGATGGATTATTTCATTGTTCGTACCCCAAAATTAAAACAACGTCACGTCATTGACTGAATTTCAATTGCGTAGGACGTTTCTAACCAATCACATTTTGGTGTAAACTTTTCAAAATATTACATAGAATGCATTAGATTCGGAAACCACGAAGTTCGAGTTTGATTTTTGTATAATATTATGTATCCTCGCATCTACATGTTCCTTTACGAAAGCATGGTGTTTGGCATTATCAGTTTTGATATGAGAACATATCGCTGTTACTGAAATCAGCATTATTTTGTTATGTCTGAACATTCTTAAGCGCATAATTTACTCACAGCAACCTGAGTCAATTCCGGAACTTAAAAGACTGTCTCGTGTCTCCCAAATGCTTATCATGATATCTCTCTTGGACACCAATAAATAAAACAAAATCTTGTAGTTACATCATCGCATTTCAGAAAAGACCAAGAAGATCATATTTGACAAAACCATTTGATTCCCAATGAATAGTATCTGTGAAGATTCAAGGATGGGGAAATGTACTATGAAGTATGATCAATCTGGTAAAGCTAAAATGTGTGTAGCGTACACAACCTTGGAACTGAAATTAACAGATGTATACTATCACTGTGTATGCGAAATATAATCTACGATGAAACCTACTTTTTGTGACAATGTAAACACATAGAACAGGGAAAGAGAAAAACTTGAATTGAGCATTCATTTCTAATTATTTATATCAGCACTACAAATCTTAAACATGTGAAGTAGGTGTAAAATCAAAGTGTGAATTGTGTCCACTATCGGGCGGTGCAATGAACATTCTAATGCAATTTGGATGTAACAATTTTTTTCATTGGCTAAAAGTTGCCGTCAAATCCACAGTTGACAAGGCGTAACTAAGGAGGGACCCGCCATTTTAAATTGATGAATCAACAAATGTTCGATTACTACTATATAATCGAAAATAAAACAACACCTACCTCGAATTCGCCGTTTTAATGTAATTTTATCCGAATTTGAATCGTACAGGTAACGTAATAAACTCCAGTTTGTAAGTTTTCATTTGTATGACGTCACGTTTAGCCATGACGTCTTTGTACCAAAATCATTCGGATTGTTTTTTATTTGACAAATTTAGACAGTTTTATCGTATTTTTTCTTTTTGTAATGCATTAGAATCGGAATAACAGTACTGTAGTTGAAGAGTTGCCACCGTGAATTTTGATTTGACGGTCGCAAATCTCCGTTTTACTGTCTCCGCTACGGGTCGCCAGTAAAACTGCATTTGTGACCGTCAAATCTACAATTGACGGTGGCAACTCTTCAAACAACAGTACTGTTATTCCTTAATTACCATGTATTAATTTGATAATGGAATATCTAAGGACTTTAATTTCTTTCTTTTTCATAATGACCATTTGATAAAAACTGCTTATTTTAGAATTAACTCCCCGAAGGACTTTCGATATTGGCCGGAATTGGATTGATTAACAAACTTCAGATTTTTACACCTTTAAAAGAATGGAAATGGTATATACTTAATAATTATAAATGCCCATTAAAAAAAACAAGAGTAAATACTGTTCAATAGTCATAAATCGATTCCGCGAAAAAAAAAATCCGGTTCACAAACCAAAACCGAGTGAAAAACCGTCAACTATAAGGGGAAAACAACAGAACAACAGAAACACTGAACTGCTACAAAAACTAACGCCAACAAACATAGAAACGGAATATTTGGTTTCAACTGCCACATATTGGTGAGTTGAACCTTGTTTTCTGGCTAGCCAAACCTCTCGCTTATATGTCAATGTTAAAAATACCGCTGAAGTGACACCATTACGTGACAGGAATACAGTACAAATGAAGTCCAGCGAAATACATAAATAATAGTTATCAAAAGTACCAGGATTATAATTTTATACGCCAGACGCGCGTTTCGTCTACATAAGACTCATCAGTGACGCTCAGATCAAAATAGTTAAAAAGCCAAACAAATACAAAGTTGAAGAGCATTGAGGACCCAAAATTCCAAAAAGTTAGGTAATCTAAAATAAGATTTGACAACTATCTGATGCATGAATGGTTGTAATGCATAGACACTGATTTCAGATACTTTGTTGCAATCGGCAATCTTATAACTTTATCTTAGGCTAAGGTAATCTACTCCTGGGGTAAGAAAATCCTTAGTTTTTCGAAAAATTCAATAATATAATACTACATAACAACATGTACACCACAACATGACAACGGACAAACTTCCATTAATTTACGACAGTACAACAATGCAATAAACTACAAAAGAATTAAATGTGGGTGAAATGAATGAAGCAACGCAGCAAAATCACACACACACATAATTTTTTATCAAATACCTCGCCACACTCTAGTGATAATTTTGGTGGATACACTTGTATATACTATCTACAAAGATCATAAATCTGCAGTTCCGGAACAAAACTGACAATTTTCGTTACAACTTTAGTCGTTCGTAATTGATACAACGTTGCATTGACGAAATAAAATAAAGGCTATTTCATGTGACTGTTACCCCGCACTACGAAGTAACTGTTCCTTTTGGTTTCCAGACTTGACGTTTGATTGAAATCTAACTTTGATATATGGCCACATAAACTACATATTAACATCCTGATCGATTATATCAAAACGCGTGAGAGCATCTACCTCAAGATGATCAATGGCACAAGATATGAATAAACATGACAGTAATAACATGATCTTCAAACTCAGATATCCTAATTTAATTATTGCAGATGCAACAGGAAAAACAGATCAAAATCTACTGAACATAATAGAAAACTCTGCAGTGTTGAAAAGGCATTATGCACATCAGACAAATTTCGGTTACATATGCATTTGATAACCAAAACAATTAAGTTAAATGATAATCGAGAATGGATCATTATTGGTTGTATAGGATGTTATTAAGTGTCCAGACTTGGCATAAAAACAACCGGCTCAACATTCTGAAGAGGTAAACACAATGAAGAACATGTACCTTTTTTTTTTAGAATATTTAATTCGTAGTGTTGGATCACAGTGGGCTCCTGTAAGTTTTGCATGGTGGATACAAGGAGTCAAACTTGGAAACCAAAAAGAAATGGAACCGATAGTAGACATTAACAAAATTCGTCACTAGTTCTTCCTACAAAATGATACAAGACAAAAGTATAGTTATATTTATTTTTTTCATAACTTTTTCTTGTATAGCTGATAAAACATAGCTCAGTAGTAGTGATTTGGAATGTCGTTTCAGGTCCTATTGTCATTATTTAAAAAATATTAAAAAATATGTGATAACCACAGATAATGAGACGAAAACCAAAAGGCAAGCATACCAGAAAGACAACTTAGGGGCAATATACAGTCTCAATCAATTGATAGAATAAAGAAGTGCATTCTAGTGTTGAAAAGTATAACTATTTTAAAATTGCAAGATTTCAAGTATTGTATTCTTTTTTTATGACAATTGAATTAGGAAAATGCTGTTATTAAATCTGGAATGGGACAGTTGTTTATGAAATAAAATGTTGACGTAGCTGCAGCAGGTCCAGAAAAGAGATGTCGATCAGATAAACTAAACATCGATTTAAGAAACAATTTGAAAGACATCCATTAGACATGTTAAAGGGGCTTTTATTTGGTCGTCGAGTTGCAATTTTATTTCATTACGAAATCATAATTGGGCGTCGATTAGAGTATTACATATATATATGGTATAAGGTGATTTGTGTTAAAAGATCGATCTATATTAAATGATTTTGAGACAATTATTTAAACGGATGTTGAAGATGGAAGTTTTAAACAACCTAGACTGGATATACAGCACTTGCACGGTCGGTGGAGGTGTGGAGCTGTCATGTTATTACCTATTACCTGCTAGTAGTCTTTTTATTGTTATTTTATGTTGATTTTGTCATTTTGCTTAATTTCTTTTGGAACATTTTCTAGCTTCGTACTCGGACTTCTTTTAACGGGTTTGGTCTTGTGAGAATTGCTGTGCGTTCGTTTTTTTCTTATAAGGTAGAGGTATAAAGGGAAGGCACTAGATCTATTTAAAAAACAAACTGTGAATGTCGCTGATTTTGTTAGCTATACAGTTCTGTGTGTGTCCTTTTTTGTTTATATGTGCCACAGTTTATTGTGGCGTCCATTTCCCTGAACTAATATACATTATTGTTCAATTTGTTCATTTTTTCCTCTTGTTAATGACGTCTTTACAGTAAAACCATTGGATGTTGGATTGGTACTGGTTGCTATTTTAGTCGCAGATGCATGATTTATTTTGTTCTTTGTGAATTCGAGCTAACTCTCAGTAGCTGTGAGTACTCTCAGAACATATTTTATATCTTGATGTTGGAATGTATAAATACCCTGACACATTCGGTCGGCTTTTTTTAAGTTATCTATCTTTCTGCTTTGTGTTTATCTGATAAGCTAATCCCTTTCCAACTGCTTTTCATCTCACCTGTTTCAAGTGATACCCTTGGGGACTAACAGTCCACAAGTAGAGGCATTGACCCAGTGGTAGTAATAACATTAACGGTACCAATTTTTCTGCACCAGATGCACATTTCGACAAAACATGTCTCTTCAGTGATGCTCGTGGCCAAAATATTAGAAATCCAAAGTTTATATAAAAGATGAAGAGCTATAATCCAAAAGGTCCAAAAAGTATAGCCAAATCCGTGAAAGGAATCAGAGCTTGCATGAGGGAGATACATTCCTTAATTTATGAAATTTTTCTAACAATTTGTAACAGCATATTTTAATAGCACAAACAATCCGTATTTTCATGCCAGTACCGAAGTACTAGCTACAAGGCTGGTGATGGCATGAAAATACGGATTTTTTGTGGTATTAAAATTTGCTATACTTTTTGGACCTTTTAGATTATAGCTCTTCATCTTTTATATAAACTTTGGATTTCAAATATTTTTGCTACGAGAATCACTGAAGAGACATGTTTTGTCGAAATGCGCATCTGGTGCAGAAAAGTTGGTACCGTTAATGTTATTCCAAACGAGCCAAATAACATTTTCTGGTCACTTGGCACCCGTCGTCCGTTAACTTTGAAAAAAATCTTCCTCTCGGAATTACTTAAATTTACTAAATTAAACCAATCTTACCTAAATCATTCTTAGGGTATCTAGTTAAAAACAATATCAGATGATTCCGCCCAGCAAACCAAGATGAACATTATGGCTTAAAAAAGAACATGGAAGTAAAATGCAGTTTTTGACATGAAAATAAAACATCAAAATTTAACTGCCCTGGTATTTTGAAACGCATTTAAAAACCATCTGTAAGTTTACTTCCCCTGAATGGGTAGTTTTCAATTTTGCAGTTTTGATTATTATTTTGATTATTATTAGAGATAGAGACTGTAAACTATAAACAGCAATAATGTTCAGTAAAGTATGATCTACAAATAAGTCAACTTGACAAAAATGGTCAATTTATATTTAAATGAGTTATTGCCCTTTATAGGTTAATAACAGTGTTTTGTTAATTTTCGAAATCTTTTACAAAAATCTTCTCCTCTGAAACTACCGAGACAATCAGCATATTTGGTATATAGTTTCAAAAATATATCCGATGACTCCGCCTTCCAATCAACATGGCTGACATGTCATAAAATAAATCATAGATGTATTAAAAAGTTTTGTCTACCGGTATTATTTTTGAACCGTTATAAATAGGGAAAATCTCAAAGGAGCAAAAGTGTTCAGATTTATCTATGATGAGTTTATTATGTCATGCAGTCTATTTTCAATTACATTGTGTGAATGCATCCTTTGCTTGATATATACATAGATCTAATTGAGCGATACCGACTCTATAGAGACTATAGTTAAAGATTTTCAATATGCTTTACTGATCCACCACTGTCCAAGGTTAGGGGAGGGTTAACACCTTTAAACAAGTTAAACCTCGCCACATCTTAGTTAGGAGCATGTCAATTCAATGGTTGTCGATTGTTAATGCATGTAATATTTGTTTTTCGTTGATAATTTTGACATAAATCAGGCCGTTAGTTTTTTCGTTTTGATTGGGGTTGTTTTATGTGTAGAATGCTGAACGATGATCTATCATTTTTGTCCTTGTGGTTATGTTGTATCATTGGTGGTCATACTACATCATGTACATTTTCTTATTCGTATATAATTTAAGGGACCAGTTGTAGATCCCTTACGGCTGCATAATTTTCTCGCCTAGTCTAATATCAATTGATGTCATTGAGCTGTTTTCTACACTTTAATCAGTTTGTTGTTTCCTCGATACAAATCCTTTCTCAATTTTTTTTAAAATATGTATAAAAACAGATCTTCGATTGATGTATTTTTTTTTTCTTTATCCATTCAACTAGACTACTGATAAAAACTATTAATTATCATGGCATTGAAGTAACTAATATGACCTCAATATTTGTCTTTAATTTCGTAGTAAACTAAAAAGTTCACATCGTAATTTCGAAATCCTTGGTTCCTTTTTGTGAACCCCTAAACAAATGACCTTGATAATGAAAAACACCCGGATGTTTTACTGTAATGGCCGGGTTGTTGTCTCTTTGACATATTCCCTATTTTCATTTTCCATTTTAACTTTTTATCATGGATATGTGAAAACAGAAATCTATACTGATCTCTAAAATCATTGGAAACATGCTTTTATATACTTCTGGTTTTACTCAAATCAGCCAATTATTTTTTGAGTTCTTGGAGTCCAATGCTTTTAAAAATGTGATTGATTGATTTAATTATCCGTTTGTTCTGAACCGAGGGTATGTGTGTATTCAAAATGCTCATGAAATAAACACTCGTTTAACTCTCGACAACGCACACTTTATTGTAAATTCAAAAGCATATATATATAAACTATAATAAGTGGTTTTTTTTTTGTGGAGCCGTCAACAAAAAAGCTAACAAAAATACCGAACCACATAAGTGAATTCAAATTCGCCAGGAAAAAAAACAAATAAAAACAGCATTTTCAACCATTAGAACGAGCGGAAAACAACTCTCTTATTATATATACAATTAAAAGCTACATCAACTGTAAGTTTCTAGAGATATAAATTTCAATGTTTTCTAGTTAATACGTTAAGAGAAATCACTACTGTACAACTGTTGATTATATATTGGAAAAATTTGCTGGTTTTGCTGTGTTGCCTCTTTTAAACTTCTTTGATAAAATCCATATAACTACAAGAAATACATATATTCGTTTAAAAATAATTATGCTTGAAATATTTTTGTTTTACTGTAAGAAATATTGATACAACCAAACCATACAAGAGTTTAAAAAGCATGATGTTTAAAGTACTTCCTGTTCACAAACTTTCTGCAAAATTTTTTTGTTTAATAAAGGCAACAGTAGTATACCGCTGTTCAAAACTCGTAAATATATAGACAAAATTGGGATAACAAACTAAAACTGAGGGAAACGCATTAAATATAAGAGGAGAACAACGACACAACATTAAAACGTAACATACACATAAACGGACTAAGCATTAGACAAAATCCGATGAGAATAACAAATATAACATCAAAACCAAATACATGAATTTGGGATAGAAAAGTACTGTGACACGTCTTATAGTAATGTGAATTCACACTCAAATATAAGAGAAAACAAACGACACAACGGAAACACAACGTTAAAATGTTACACACACAGAAACGAACTATAATATAACAATGACCATTTTCCTGACTTGGTGCAGGACATTTTTAACATTGTAGCAATATGGATTGACGTTCAACATACTATTTTAATCATCAAATATGAAAGTTGAAAGCCGGCTTTAGGTATTAACCAGAACAGGTGTCGAAATGGATCAGCATTTATTTTTCAACAGTCATGCACAAAGGCGTCTCAGAACTATCAAATTAATTATGTATAACCCTTTCAAAGATTGAGATTATCATAAAATAATTCAACGCGTTCAAACCATTTGTTTTCTCACAAATGCCGTATATGCATTGAAGATTCTGGTCCTTACTGACGTTTTTATATTAAAACAAATAAACTACTGAGTATCAACCATATTGGTTATCTAATGCAACAGCACAGATAAAGTATTTTAAACAATCAAAACCAATACCATATTTAATTTGATAAGCCCTTTAAGAAAGCTAGGTATAAGCCAATTAGAATTCTTTAAAACAAAATTTGTGATTTCTAGAATGAATCAGTGCATATGTAAAATATTTGAGTATAAAGACGTAAAAAAAAATTTGAGAAAACATATGCAATGCCAAAAAAATAAGTTTTGACAGGATGTACTGAATAGTAACTAAATAGAAACATAAACAATGTTTATGCTTTCGTCACTTGCAATTGTTAATTATGACAACATCTAATGATTTATATATGCTTTCATGTATACTTCATTTTTTGTAACAGCTCTGTTGTATATATTAATACATTGTAGTTTTGTTATATCTTTTAATTCTAAGAATAGAGCTATACTGAGCTTTCACTAAATTCGACATGTTTATTTTTTGTATGTCTTGATTTAAACAAATATTAGTTCAGCTTTATCAAGTTTTAAACTTAATTCTGTTCTTTGAAGATTCACTTAACATCGTTACAGTGAATTGTTAAAGACAATATATTACTTTGCTTTGTTTGCTTTTCCGTTCGAACGAGTATTTCCTATTTATATTAAGAGCACTTACCTAGGTAGTCCGGTGCATATACACAAACTACAAATGAAAAGGCACAAACAAACCTTTTATTGCAAATAACTGTAAACAAACACATTTCAATTATTTTAAGGTTAGTGTTATGACATTTGGAATTATTAAAAAATAATATGTCAACAAAACAAAGTAATGTAAAATATTTGTGGTTTTTATATAAACATGTATACCTTGTATACCGGCTTATCCAGCACGTTGAATACATTAATCGACAAAACTGTGTCATTGTGTATCCTGAAATGCTTTAAATGTATATATATTAAAAGTAATTCAAATGTTATAAACTGTTTAATTTGTTGTATAGTTTTACATTGATCATTATGAGCAATGTTGTTTTTAATGAGTTATACAGTAGAAACGTGCAGGCTTTTTAGTCACATATGTTCCCAAGGAGGATAATATGCAATAATACATAAGACGTTTGCTTTTATCTAACCGACATCAATGCATCATATTAAAGTGCATACATATTATCGAAGTAATTCAAATTTGTTTATCACAACTCACCAATACAATTGCTGATATGATAGTCTCAATAACTACTTGCATTATTTCCGATCTCAAATCAAAAATGAACAATAATATACGGACTGTAGTTATTAATTTTACTGTAATGAAATTTCGAGTACACTTACAGTTTTAATCTCTGTCATTTACATAACTAAATCAAATTGACACTCGCAAAATGAAATAGAATAGACAATGAAAACTGAAAACGTGTCACAGAGGCAATAACTCGACCAAGATTACAAATACGTCTTCGGCAATATAAGAAATCGTTGGTGGGCTTCAGCTGACCCTTTAACAGAATATATACTATATGATGTCCATTTCCACTAGTGTACATTTATTTTAGGGGTAAGCTGAAGCCCACCTCCAGATGCGAAATTATCTTGCTGTGTTAAAGACAAATTATTTCCCTTCGGCTGTTTTCTGCCCTTTGATTGGGTTGTTGTCTGTTATCGGCACTCAGTATATTTTGTGCTTTTAGTTTTTTACACATTTCCTATTTCCCTTCTTAATTTGAGTTCAGGAAAATGGACGCCATCAACTCCAAAACATACAAATGATCCACAATCAGAAAAAAACAACAACACAAGACTAATAATGGCTATCGGTTTCTTATTTGTATCAGGCTAGAATGTTGGTGAAATTGCAATCCTCCACCTATACCATTTACTCTACCAAAGTGGTACAAACAGCCTTATTCATAGTAAAAAGTCTAAGTCCGATGATAAAAAGGTTAAGAAGTAATCAAAATAACAATGATCAACTCAAAATTACTGACATACCTGCGACAGACACTAATTAAACCCTTTTGCGCGAACAGATACTACATCCACAAAATGTCATCTTATATGACTTTACAACAGTATCGTAAATGATTTCTTTGTGATAAAGTCTATTGAAAGGTTTTAATAATTTTTGGCGGAGAATGACAAAATTATTATGCTTTGTATAGAATACTACTTTAAAAGATGAGATATGCTAGACTTGAACGTATTAGATGTCTGTATATATCTAAAGAAAAGTACAGAAGTTGTGGTATGGTTGCCAATGAGACAACTCTTTTAAAAGAGACCAAATGACACTAAAATTAAGATCTATAAGTCACCGTACGGCCTTCAACAGTCACAAAAGCCCATACCGCAAAGTAAGCTATGAACGGCCCCGAAATGAAAAATGAGGAGTGGTCGGAGGGGTCCTGATCCCGAAATCCCAGACTTAAAAATATGAAATCCCGAGGTCCCGATTTTAGAAAAAATTAAATCCCGGCATCCCGAAATTCAAAAGAAGAATTCCCGGATCCCGAAAGGGTCAATCCCGAAATCCCGAGCTTAAAAATATCCGATCCCGACGTCCCGAAAAAGGTCCTGCCCCCTCACAAATGTAAAACAATTCAAACAAGACAACAAATGTAATAATTCATGTACAAAAAATGAACGAAAACAAATATGTCACACATCAACAAACGACAACCAATTAATTACAAGCTCCTGACTTTGGACAGGCACATACATATATAATATATAATATTGCGGGGTTAATCATGTAAGCGGGAATCCAACCCTCCCCAAAACCTGGACAGTGCTGTAAAAGTACAACATAAGAACGAACTATAAAAATCAGATGGATAAAGAAACAAATCCAAGTGGATGTGGCCAGGTACTTTTACATCCCCCCCCCCCCCAAAAAAAGACTAAGTACTGATCTGAGAATACTCGCAGCTGCTGACAGCTAGTTCAAACCACAAACAAATAATAGAAAAAAAAAACATACATCTAAGAGTAGATTATCAATCAGTACATATTCAACAGTCAATGGATTTAGTGTAAAGACGTCATAAACAGTCAGCTGATACAGGTATCGATAGATGTACATCAATGAATGTGTGTATGTTGATAACAGTATATTTAGTTTGCTTTTGATTTACTGATAACAAAATTATTATTAATACCCAGAAAAACAATATTCAATGATCTAGTTACAGTGTTGAATTAGTAACCTTTCAGAATGAGCTTATTGAAAGTATCGTTTTTAAATATCCGGGCAGGGAGAACCAAATTTCCGTTAAAAAATGAGTATGTGCTATCCCGTTTGAAAACAGTTTTCTACAGCTACAACCAAACCTCAAAACCTCAAAACCAAATCTTTATATCTATGGAAGAATTGGGTAAACAGTTGTTTTAGTTATTTGTGTTAACGAATCACTGGCTAAATAATTTACCCACGATCGTTAAAAACAAATGTGTATTGATTTATATTTACGAATAATGTAATTGTAGGAAAGATAAAATTTAGCAAAAGAAATTGTCAGACATTGGAAACACTAATTTTTCGATTTTTTTTAGTAAAAAAACTGCCCTTTATTAATAACAAAAGGACAAAGGAAAAAAAGTAAATTCATGATATAAAAAAAAACAGGGAATAATCTCAGGTGCTCTGTAAGGACAAGCAGATCCTGCTTCACATGTGAATTATCCGAACTGCAGCTGTATGGATTTGTTTACCAGTGCTCAATCTAATTTTTCATTAATAAGTTTAGTCTTCCTTTATATGTTATAATGTCAATAATGAAAAATAATAAAGCGCCCAATAGAAAAAAATAGAAATTAATGTAAAGTACTTCTAGAATTTATCTTTCTATTTTTTTAAGTTCTTTCTGTGTGCAAAAAACTAAAATATTTTGTTGATATTACAGAATTTGGTATTTTGTTGTTTGAAACCCTTTCAGCAGCAATTCTCTAATTCGGGGCGGTCATTTTTTTTTATTGGTTGAGGACGCGGGCGTGCGATCAAAGAATCTCCGATCGTTTGCAGAAGAATATGACAATTATTTTCAGTTTTGATTGACGTCGAGCACAATGGCCACATGCATGATTTGAACTCATAATACCAGTGTTGACATGCTAGTGGTACAACATTTGGAATTCATACACCAGTGAATACCGAGTTCCCTATGTGTCGTGTAGAAAAAATATATTATTTTGAAGTTATCAAAGGTACCAGGATTTTGTAAATTTATTCGCCAGAGGCAGCCAATAATTTATACTTGAGGCGCAAATTTAGTTTCTATGTTTCTATGTTTCTGAAGGTTTTTGAATTTATTTATAATAAACAAACTATTGTTTGTGCAAAACATGTTTAAAAATGAGAAAAAGAGTGTAACCTGGATGGGAGTGCAGACAGGTCAATTACAATATCACTATGTATGATGCTGTGAACATGTCAAAATTAACAAACTTGACCATACAATGTTAGATACTGTAAATTCAGAAATTATGGGGTGTATTTATTATTGCAATTTGTGGGAAAATATATCAGTAGGAGATCATGCATACAGATATAGTTTCAGATATCAGAATACAAGTGCTTATGATAACATGAACGGGCACTTACGGACTGCAAAAGCATCATATTTTACTGCAGATGTTGAATTTTATAATACTGTATTTTGCTCACATTATAAATTGCAGAAACAATATCTAATTATCAGAACTTCAGCTGTATTGAAATGTTCACCAGAACTAAATTATTGTTTTATTCATAATTTAGTTGTACATTTATATGAGCGCTTCTAAGATTTGTTTAAAAAAAAAGTTCTTTCTTTGTACAATGAAAAATATATTTATAGAGAGTTATGATGAAGTATAACCCTAGACCTTAGAAATTATAGGTTTGTATTTTCTAAAGGTGTCACCACAGGATCTATACTCCCTGATTAGGTGTCAAGTTTATGATCGTCTCACTAAAAGTTAACGTAACGATGAGTGAATTAAAGGATTTATTTAGCAAGGGAAGTATCTTGTTGATCTACCCTTACATCGATGTATCTTATTACATTATTAGTAATACAGATCGATCTTGAGACTTATAATTCCATAAGCAATAAAACAACTCATTTTAACTTTATTGATATGACGTTCTAGTATCCAGTTGATTATGAAACTGTCAACATTAATGTGTTTGTAAAGTTATTCGCCAGAAGCAACCAACAATTTATTTTTTGAGGCGCAAATAAAATTTGTAAGCTGCTGAAAGAAGTTGTTGATTTTTTTTAATAAACAAACTCTTGTGTATGGAAAACATGTTTTTAAAAACACAGTAGAAACTCGAGTGCAGACAGGACACTATATATGGTACCATGAACATATCGAAATTGTCAGACTTTAGTCACCTTACAATGTATAGTTATTTTTGCTTTAAAAAATTATTTGTTGTATTTATTATTGCAATTTGCGGGAAAATTGAAACATATGCGAGTTTTATTATTGGGATTTTAGGAGAAGCTTGATAAATATATATGTACCAGATATCAGAATGCAAGATCTTATGATAACATAAAAGAAGACTAACTGACTGCAAAAACACCGTGTTTACTGTCTATGTTGAATTTTATAATACTATATTTTGCTAACATATGAAATTACAGAACATGTATTGATTATCAAAACTTCAGCTTCAGTAATTGTTCACCAGCATTGCACTTATTGATTCATTCATAATTTTCAGGTGTACATGTAAATATGCGCTTACAAGATTAATTAAAAAAAAAAACAAAAAAAAAACGTTTTTTCGATGTGGAATGGTAACAAAATAATTGTTGAAAGAAGTGGTGAAGTCTTGTCAGCTTGTGTCATGCATTGATTGATTTGTATTTAACAATACTTACATCAGTAATGTACTAATTCGGGATGGTCAGTTTTTATTGGCGGAGGAATATGTAGTTTTTGCTCCTCTGTACGCTTGGCAAGACGGTTGTTATGCTTTAAATATGGTGTATTTTTTTGTTTGTTTTGGTCGCGGTTAACATCCGATGGTTTATTATTAAATCGAATAGGGAACAATTTTTTCTTAAGCGGAAATACAGGTTCTATTTGCATTGTAGTAAAAGTATATATACTTCTCTGATTAAACTTCAACTTGATACTTACAAACTGAAAAAGAAGGAATTATAGCATAAGTTTATTTTTTACAATCATTGGTGAATTTGTACTTTTCTGTATTCCCTTGTCATCAAATCGCTAAACAGGTATCCAATTTTAGGAATTAAAGCTATATATAACAGTTTATTAAGAATGAATCTACCATCTTTAAATTAAGATTAGTTATGTTGGCGTTTATGTAGGATTCCAAAATGTCTTTAATAAACTTCAGTCTATATCTATATACAAAATTGTTAACACACAAAACAAAAGACGTTGTAATACCTTAAAAGGTCTGTATGCATGTCAAACCACAGTGCAAGCAGAAATAAATGAATTTAAATATCTGTATATGCTTTTTGGTGAGGGATATAAATTCGGATAACTATTAATAACTCGTTGGTATTATCACGCGATACTCGAGTACTCGATTGGGATTTCAAAACTATGTACTTAAAATTTTGTGATTTGTTGTTCAACGGACGACAAACCACCTATATAAGTATCTGAAAAAAGGAATATCAAACCAAAAATAACAAAATGCTCATAACCTTTCAGCACTCATTAAAAAAAACCAGTTAAAGCAATATGAATTAAAAAAAACCAATTTGAAATTTATAACAACAATATCATTTGATAATCGTTATGAAAACACATTTAACATGTTTCATATCAACAAAGGCGTAATTATTAGACGTCATCCATTATTAGGGACACTCGGTTTTGAAACTTTGTAAATTACAGACTTGCAGACGAAACTATTTGGTCTGATGGTACCGAAGTGACAGAATGGCTAAAACGACATTCATACAGTGCCGATTATGGCTCCCGTTTAATATCAGACCGCTCTAAAACACTAAAAGCTAATCAGTAGGATTTCTATTCTGAAGGATCTGGAATGTCTTATAATCCTGAACAAAGTCGTATACATGCGTAACAGATTCCTACGGATCAGGAAAGGTCAAGTGAGGTCGAATGCGAACCGTCTTTGCCGAAATCATTCTGGAACAGTCTAGTTACAAAAACGATGTTCGACAATGATATCCACGTCAGAGCCCTAACAATTACAGAACACGATACGATTGAGTCCACACAAAGCAATTTGCAATGACCATAATGCGACCGTTTTCTTACGGATATTTTCCCTCAGAGTCAGTGCACAATTTCGCCTGGAAATGGCTGAATTAGGTAGAATCGTGAAAAATATCTCACTGTTAACGTGCTTGAATAATTGTTTTAGACAATATTATAAAAGTTTGAATTTCCAACCCCGATTCACAGGACCTTGATCTTGATCGGAAATGGTGCTGTTAATGACGTCTCTAACAATCGTGAACTTGTGACCCCGCCTAAGCCATGTTTAGTGTAAAGTGTTCGCCCCGGTATGTATAGTCTACGTATTTACGTACAACAAAATATAAAGTATTAGGGAAAAAAGTATTTTATTTACTAGTATGATTAATCAATGATGCTAATTTAAATCAATGGAACATCTGTAAGAATGATCAGAATGATCAATTCAATATGAAGAAGACAGCAATGTTCTAACAGGGAACCGATTAGTCGAGTATGGTTTTTGGTTTCGATACTCTGTACAATTGATCAATAATCTAATTTTCGAGTATTGTTGACGTCCCTATATTATTTGGATCACTAAATTTAGTTTAAGTTCTGGATGTTCTAAGTGTATTTTGGAAAGTTTAACACTGGAAAACCACAAGTGTTTCTTATTTTTTATAAAAAAATTGACACATAATACATTATGCTTGTCATACTAATGTTCATTTTTTACTGGTCTAAAGCAGGATGAAGATTTATAAGAACGTAAACAAATCACAACATAAATAATGCTGCGGCAATAAACGCTATAGATATTAAAATGCACAGGCGTAATTGCGGCTCGTAAAAAGAAGACACAGTTGGTTCACACTTTTGAGTAAAAATAGCATTTACTCTTCTATTCGTATATGCTTGTAGAAATATTAATAGTATACTTACGGATATCTGTAAGATTGAATACATTCTTTCCTTAAAAGATAATAAATATATATCACATGTGATAAGGTAAAATAGTGCATCCATCTGTATTTCTTATCCTTGGGTTTTTGTTGCATTCGAATTACACTTCATTCATAATGTTCTATGTGATACTTCATTGCTTTAAACTAATTTTGAACCAAATATAAAAAAGAGGATGTGGTATGATTGCCAATGAGACAAAATTAACTGTCCACAAGAGACCAAAATGACACAGAAATTAACAATTATAGGTCATCGTACGTTACACATGTTACAGGGACAATCAATAGAAAATTAGTGTTTACAAAGCAAAACATAAATAACATTTTATAAAGATCATGCCTGACGAGCTAATACTTTTTGTGTTTCTTTGTTGCTTATGACGTGGCTCTGTACTTACGCATTCTCTCATTGTGTTATTGTGTCATGGTAATTTTTCGTTTATATATTTGTTTGCTTTTATAGTGATTAAGCTAACAACACGATGTTTACTGCTGTACCTCTATTTTTGACATATGTAAATACCACAGAACTGAACTGCAGCATATGCATTTTATGGTGCCCTCGATGACCAACAATTAAACTCAAGTTTTAACCAAACAGCGCATGAAATTACAATATTCCTGTTCTTGAAATAGAACAAACTTAAACTTCAAAGCTTTCCGAAACCTGTTAATATAGACTACTTAATTGATTGAATACCAATCACAATTCACGCTTTACATGAAATATCAAGTTTAACGTCTTCTTTGTTTTAAATATGATATTCTAAAAAACATACTTATGATTTTTCAATGGACACTGTTTATCATTTAAAAACAGATCTAATTGAGATTAAATAGTATCGTACTGTATCTAAGGGATGTAAGGTGTAACATTTATATATCAAGTGTTTGATGTGAAACAAACTTTATCAGCGTTTAGCTAATACATGTATTATGTCCCGTCTTGTTGTCGGGAACCAAGCGAATACATTCCAACCCTCTCATCATTAATGCAAATATAAAAACTCGCGGAACAAAAACGAAATTGTGAAAATACAGAGAAAATATAAAAAAAGATGTCGTTTGATTTCCAACGAGAGAACTCTCCACAAGAGACCAAATGACACAGAAAGTAGTAGCTATGGGTAACCGTTTGGGCTTCAACAATGAACAAACCGCATAGTCAGCTATAAAAGACCAAGAAATGACAAATGTAAAACAATTCAAACAAGAAAACTAACAGCCTAATGTATGTTCAAAAAAATATTTTAAATAATTATGTATTACATCAACAAACGACAACCACTGAATGACAGGCATATTATACAAACAGAATGTGGCGGGGTTAAACAGGTTAGCGGGATTCCCCATAACCCAGGACAGTTGTGTTATACATGTAGTACAACATAAGAACAAACTATAAACATCAGTTAAAAAGGCTTAACTCATCAGATGAAAACAAATATAAATGCATCTAACAAAAACACAGAGTGACGTGGCCGGGTACTTGTATATCCCAACAACAAAAAGACACTGAGTAAAGGTCTGAGGGTACTCTTATGTAATGAAAGCTAGCTCAAACCCTCTACCAACTAATAAAAAAAGATGTGCATCGAATGTAATTTTCAAAATTTGAGAGTAGTATGTAATTCATGTGTAAGACTTTTCTTATTGTTCATGTAGAAAATTATGTGCTTTATCATTTTTACGGATGTTTTTTCTAAAAATAACGCAATCATTTTGCTTGATTCTTTTTTTGCTACATGTAGGAAGATAACTCAAATGAAGTGATCTTTATATCATAATCAGTTATGAATTTACCTTTTGAAAATTGAAGCAAGAAAACAAGTCCGGTGACCCAATTTCTTTCTTAATCTAAAAGCATTTTATAAGACCGATCTCGCATTATATCTTAAAATTCTATAATGTAATTTTTCTTTTTATCACACAAAAATGGAGTTTCCGTGTATAATCTTTACAAAATCTGATAATTTTACTCAACCTGTAGCATGCCAAAAAGTTCTTTTATATATATATTTTTGAAAAAAGAATGATAAAAACTACATTTTGACAAATTATTAAATTCTATAAATTTAAATTAAGTCACCCTATCCACCTTAAGCTACAAAAATGTCTGATTGATCGCTTATATTGAAAATATAGTTAATTCTGTAAACCAACATATTTTAAAAAGCAATTAATTTTCTCAGGGACAAAAACAAAGCAAATATATGCAGTCCAGAATCGTCTCTTGAATAATTTTACAAGTCTACAAGTTTCCCACGACATCAAATGAAAGGGGTTAAGAAAAATGTGTCGAAATTGATTTGTTTAGACTCACGCATTTGCAAACAGTCATTTAACAAATGCATTATATTAAAAAACAAATTCCTGTACATTAATGCAAGAAATAAGGATGTAATTGACTACAGATATATATTTATATAAACATGTCTAAATTGAAAACAACGTTCAAACCTATGATAGTGTTGGATAAAAACCGCAATTTTTATACGTGTGCATGTAACAAATTTCGTTGTAGAAGGGTCTAAATACAGCTATATAGACAATAACTGTTTAGTGTCTTTAAATATCAACTGTATCTGTACGAGGCTAGGAAACAAGGTGTATGCGAGCTTTTAGCGAGCTACTACACCTGTTTCGAGCCGAGTACAAATACAGCTGATATTTAAAGACACTAAACAGTTATTGTCTTTATCCTGCAATTAATTCTGTATATTGTTTGTGCTTTGAAAGACACAAAAACTAACATATTTAGCATTTATTTTCGATTTGTAATCCCTTGAGGCCCGCGTAGTAATATCAAAATCACACATTACGCTGAAGACGGGTTCGCAAAAAAAGAATCTCGAATGGTCAACAATAATACATCGCTCAAGGTGAATAAATATCTATTTTAACATAACAACTAATTTCAACAGTAAAAACAAATAACAAAACATTGTCCAATTTGAAACAGAAGTGTAAGAGTTGTCCTACGCTTCAGACTTGACATTCACTAAACAAGCATGCTGAAATTGACATGGTTGATTTTGTAACACAATCATACACATTCATGTTTTGAAATCGACAATTGTCATCGTCATTGGAATACACATTCTGAGGTCACACAGGTTCAAACAATACTCAGTCCGGCAGTGGACGGAGCTTTAAAGCGATATCTGTATAGTATGCAGATAAAGCATAGCGATATCTGTAGGGCTGTATCTGTATAGTAGGACACCCAATTGCAGGATAAATATATATGACATTATGTAACAAGATATTTTTCTGTCTATTTTGGTTGCTACCAGTCTCATTTAGGTATTGATTAATTTTTTAAGCCTTTATGTATCTAAAGTGTATGGACCATAGTCACAATTAATGATCTATTTAATTTCTTTCGGAACCTACCCACAGTCTGAACATCTATATAGCCATCCATGTTGTGGATATTCTTTTTCTTTGACTGGTGAACATCCACTAAAATAAAAAAAAGATTGTTTCACCATTTTCGAAAAACAATAAATGTCTTTAAAAACTTCTTCTTGTCAATTTCTGTTTGAATGTATAGGAGATATATTAATTATATTTCTTTTAACAATTATATATTTTTTCAATATATAGAAAACCTGCTTATTTTAAAAAAGAGACAGATTTATGTATGATTTTTTTACCAATGAAAGTAGAATGAAGAAAAGATAAGAAATCTCTGAGATATTATGATATATGCTGAATATGAAAGTTAAATGTTAAGGTTTTTTTTTCACACAACTAATTCCTTATTTTAAAAATATTAAAAAACGAGATACGGACTGATGTATGACTTTTATTATCAATGAAAGTAGAATAGTGTTGTAAAGTTTACAAAACTATGAGTTGTTATGACATATGGGTGGATATATAAGTATAAGGTGTATTATTTTACTTTTTTCACATATTATAGTTAATAATGAATTAGTGCGGTAATAAAATGACTTGCGAGAAGTCAAACTGTGTCTTTAATTTTATTGTAGACTCTTGTCCTCATTAAACATGCTTCCCTTTTTTCAAATTTAGTTACTGAAAAAAGCATTTCTATACCAGGTATACTGAGATCTACAAATACAATGTATATGAAACATACTTAATTTTCTACTTCTGTTCACAGATGTCTTTAGACAGATTTGTACTTCATTTTTTAATAAAAAGTATAATTGATTGATTTAAATCTCCAACATTTTTAAGACCCAGGGTACTTGTGTATACGAAATGCGCAACTGACAAACTAAAACAGTTATCCTGATATTTCTCTGAGATGACGCTTTGGAGAAGGGTAAATATACAGATGTTGTCATACAGCTTAAAAAAATCGACGAAAGAAAAAAGACTACATTATAGAAAATAAGAGACGAAAGCTAAAAGTTGAAGAATTTTCATAACATAAAAAATAGTGTTACTCTTATTAGTTATCGTGTTAGTCCGTTTCGATTTAAAGTAAAAACACCTGATAATTTTATAAGGCAATCAAAGGTCATAAAGAAAACAATTGGAAGCAAAATAATAATCCTTTGTTGATTTGTTTTAGAAATATATTTCGGTTAAGTATTCATAGAAATGATCATTAGTTACTACCTTTAGATAAATAGTTTATACTGTCAATATAAAGAATGGCTTGGTGATGGAGATCTCTGGACCAAGACATTCCGGTTGTTTACTCAAAGCTTGAAATAATTGTTTTCATTTTTAAATAGTTTGACACTATGAATAAACATTAAGATATTTTTTACGGTCATTCGCGGTTTTCGAAAACATAAATTTGGATATTTACCTTAAAGTATATGAACCGATTAGTTGCCTGATGTCATCCACAGTAACTGCTTTACTATCGAAGGATATCTTTGGAAACTCGGGAAGAGAGTCAATATCTAGTTTGCTGATCTCTTCTTTCATCTTATTAATCTGTTGTACCATAGTTTCATCCGGTCTGGCGTTATCTAGATCCAGTCTTCTTCTATCTAAGTTCTGTCCAGCAACAAGTGTTGATTTAGCAGCAGATAAAATATTCATGAGTTTATCTTTCTCCTTCGTTGATTGTTCTTTTACTAAAGCAATCATCTGAGAAACAGATTTATCAACCATGCATTTAATATTGTTGCTTTGATCGGTGATAGCTTTTATGACAGATTGTACATCATTATCAAACGATTTCAAGCTATCCTCTATTTTCGTTATATTTTGATTTGCTTCATTGGTCTTGTCACGAATTTGATTTTCGTTTTCTCCTCGTAATTGAGCAATAACATCGACCAATTTCGAAAATGTATGACCATTGTGATTTCCTGTCACACAGCTGGTACATACCGGTACATTGCATGTATTACACATTAGGTTGAATTCTTCTTTGTGTTGGCTACATCTAGATTTACCTTCCGGGATAAGTTCGGAGGCGTGTTGAAACTGGTGATTTGTCGATAACTTCTGCCTTTTATGCAGCGACTTACAGTTTTCACAATAATATTGTTCACAATCTAAGCAGTATTGTGATCCAGGGGCACTCACACAAATTTCACATGTTTTAGACGCAGCCTGAGCCATGTTGTACTGAAATAAAATCACAAGACTGATAGGTGATTTATCACATGACATACAATTTTATCTTATCAAATACTTGTTCAAATACATACATTAACACAACAGGTAACACGAGTTACTTACAATTTACACTTGAATACCCCGAAGTAAACACACCCATCAAATTGAGTAGGAATAAAATATGGGATACCAAGCTCGCGTGTCGTCTT
Source organism: Mytilus galloprovincialis (assembly GCF_965363235.1). Taxonomy (NCBI): domain Eukaryota; kingdom Metazoa; phylum Mollusca; class Bivalvia; order Mytilida; family Mytilidae; genus Mytilus; species Mytilus galloprovincialis. The sequence goes on from NC_134849.1 coordinate 44,456,309, forward strand.
CCTACGACATTTTAGTGACGATTAATTAAAAAAAGGTAAACCGTATGCAATGAAATATCTCGAGTCATATCGTTGTGTCTTGTTGCAATCCAAAGATCACATCCTTAATCCTTGTCGTCCAATCTACATGTCAAACTGATTGTTAAGATCATCGTCTTGCATAGGCATGCAATAGTTATCCCTGGGCGTTAATCAATTTAAAATCAATCAAAAATGTTTTTATACTGCATCTATATTGAAGTAACGTGTATTTCCTAAAAATAATAACAAAGCTATATTTTGTATAAAGTCAATTTCATCATGGAACACATTTCTCCACAATCAGAGGTCCATTTAGGAATGAAAATAAGTTTGACATTTGTATTACGATTTAAAACGTTATCAATTTATTAATTCAAATTGCAGCATAAAAACAATATAATGTAAATGTCAGAATATTGTTTTTTTTACTCAGCGCAAAACTGGGGAAGGGCTCCGTAGAACCTCGCCCTTTTTCCAATTTTTCAGCCTCATACACAAATGTTTCTATTTTCGTAACATTGTATATTCACCATTAACATCCGCTTTTTCAAAAGAATTTGTGGAACCCTAAAATCCTCTACCACAGAAATCCCGATAGGAATCACAGGCCTTCAATATCAGTTTTTTTTTAACCAATGTCATATGCAAGATTCTAATGCAATTTGGATGTAACAATTGTTTTCATTGGCTAAAAGATGCCGTCAAATCCACAGTTGACCAAGCATAACTAAGGAGGGACCCGCCATTTTGAATTGATTGAATCAACAAATGTTCGTTTACTACTATATAATCGAAAATAAAACAACACCTACCTCGAATTCGCTGTTTTAATGTAATTTTATCCGAATTTGAAGCGTACAGGTAACGTAATAACCTCGAGTTTGTAAGTTTTCATTTGTATGACGTCACGTTTAGCCATGACGTCTTTGTGCCAAAATCATTCATGAAGTTTCGAGGATTTTTTTCTATTTTTCAAATTTAGACATTTTTTCAAGTTTTATCGTATTTTTTCTATTTATAATGCATTAGAATCGGAATAATAGTATATATATATATATATATTTGTAACAATATTCAATGAGTTCTATTTAAGGATTACAGTACTGTAGTTGAAGAGTTGCTACCGTCAATTGTAGATTTGACGGTCGCAAATGCAGTTTAGAGGAGACAGTAAAACGGAGATTTGCGATCGTCAAATCAAAATTGACGGTGGCAACTCTTCAACGACAGTACTCTTAGAACTCATTGAATATTGTTACAAATAAATATTGACAGAAAATACAAAAAGTCCACCATTTTCAAAATAAACAATGCCTACAACAAGTTAGGAAAATGACAGTTCGTTTGATGAGTTTGGGCTTTTGATTATGCCAATTTGGTTAAAGTCGCTACGTTTTGAATTTTCTACAGATTCGGTATTTTGGTTATTTTACCATTGTTTAACAAAGGGTTGTTCTCAACATTGGCTACAAGTTGCACAAAGCAGTGCAAAACACAACTTCCTTCGTATTATGATAAGGAATGTCAATTTTTACATACCAATATACATATAATATCATAGCAACTATTATTTATATTGAAAGGTCTTATGTTGCAAACAACTACTGTTCCTCCATATAACATGAAATAACTCCAAAGCCACTTACGATCGATGATAATCAAGACACCCATCTTTTACGTTTAACTCATGCATACGTCAAATGAATTTATATATTCCAAATCCTATTATTTTTTTAAAGAAAGTAAATAATTTAAAATCCTTAAGCTGATTATGTTATTTGTTCAATTGTAAGTCTGATCTTCTTTGTGATGATAAAATGTATGTAGTTTATTTGAAAAGCTTCCTATCATTTGTGACAATGAATCATTCTGTGATTTTCTAATTTCATCTCCGCAGTTCGCTCAACGCCATTATCAATGTCCGGATCCATCATTGCACTAAGAAAAAAGAAAAATATTGACGTTCAATAAAGTAAAGCAAGTCTTAAAATGATAATTATACACCCATCATTTAACACAATAAATTTCCTACCCAAAAGATTCATACGCCTTCGAACTTATACGTGAAAAGACAAGTAATTCACGTTCCCACTGTGCCAAGAAAATCTGAATTACTGAAAAATAAGGGAGAGTTTGAACAAAAGATTTACATCACAGGTGTATTCAAAATTAAACACCAAAGCCGCAATTCCCCGCAGCAAATTCTAATTTCTTTCAACTGCCGGGAAATCATGTAAATCACGTACAAATCTTTCATACTTTATATTCAAATAATTTCCAACTTTTCTGGACTCTAAGTGATTTAGAGTTATGACACATTATATTTATACTTAACTATTGCTGAATATTGTTGACCTCTCAATGCCTTTTTTTTTGTGTGTCACTATGAAGCGATCACATTAGCTTAAATTAGGTGTAATAACACCATTGAATTTCTTCTATTAGTCTTTGATATAATTGCACTTTCAAAACAATTGTGCAGAATTTATCCTTGCTTCAAATAAAGAAGTACTTGGCATGAGTAAAGTTTTATCCTGTCCAGTACTAAAGAAACCCAATTCAAATAACATTACATTGCTTATAAGACAACAACCATCACTGGAAGTGAACCAATCAAATTTCCCCCTTATTTAACCTGTGTATAAGATTTAGTTTCCAAATTTTCTATAGAAAACCCAAATAAAAAAATAATGGTGCTTTGAAATACCCAAGACATATGTTTATGACCCAGAACTGTTTCACTGCAATAAAATGTAGGATTAATTACCTACAACTGTCAAATTCAAGGAAACATTTTTTTCGACCGATTATCGTATACAACGAAATTTGACGTACAATGATTTAATGGTATTACATCTAAGCCCTACGGTTTATTTTTTTCAGGGCTGTCATTATTTATTATCTAAATTTATCATGTTTTTCACCTTGAATAAATATTTATTCTTGAAAAGGTGTGTTTTTATATCACAGCTCCAAAAGTTCCCCAGATACATCAGATGAAACTTAATCAAGACATAGATATGACAGACATAAAATTCAATGTATCTAGCTTTTTACACTTGTTTACTTAGTTTCCATAAAACCATATCGCTCCAATCTTGTATTTTTTTAAATAACCTTTAAATTTACTTTATCAAAATAGAGTCGTCCTTGTACGATACATTTCGGATTGGAAGTGACAACAAGTTTCGAAATAAAATAAAATATAAGTAAAAAATCGTCTCCGCCTGTGTTCCTTCCTATGTCAGTCCTTTTGAGTGTTGCAAAAAGATGAATATACCCTAGGTGTCACCATACGAAGGAAAGTTAGACAATATAACGCTTAAAAGAAAAGACAAACAGGCAAAACTGCAAAACAGCAGTCCACAAACCACTATATAAAACATTAAGATTTGAGGTACAGAAGCCAAACCATGTGCATACTATTATCATGAAAGTAATATCTTGTCATAGGTTGTATTCGATTATGACACAATCGAAACATTGATGTCGACATGCGAATCACATGATTAAGTGACCTGTGTCTGGAGTATTTCGTGTGTAAAATTCACATGCTATGTTAAATTAAAAATCAATACGCATCAAATTGAAAACATTAAATTATTGTACATTTTCAATTGGTATTCATACTTACTTTGCTAGGATCATAAAACACGAAACTTGATAAAAAAAAAACTAAAAAAAACCAGATGTATAACTATTAAATATACAAACGAGTCTAAATTGAAAACTACGTTCAAACCTATGATTGCGTTGGATAAATAAGGCAACAGTAGTATACCGCTGTTCAAAACTCATAAATCTATGGACAAAAAACAAAATCGGGATAACAAACTAAAACCGAGGGAAACGCATTAAATATAAGAGGAGAACAACGACATAACACTAAAATGTAACACACATAGACAAAATCCCACGAGAATAATATATATAACATCAAAACCAAATACATGAATTTGGGATAGACAAGTACCGTGACAAGTCTTATCGCAATGTGAATTTACACTCAAAAATAAGAGAAAACAAACGACACAACGTTATAATGTAATACACACAGAAACGAACTATAATATAACAATGACCATATTCCTGACTTGGTACAGGGAATCTTTAAAGGAAAAAATGGTGGGTTGAACCTGGTTTTGTGGCATGCCAAACCTCGCACTTTTATGGCCATGTGAAATATAACATCAAAATGACAACACAGGACTACAATATAAATAAATTGGAGAACACAATTGACAAAGAATCACACGAACAACAGCCAACAAAAGGCAACAAGTTCAAAATTTTAATACGCCAGAAGTGTATTTCGTCCACACAAGACCTATGTGTGACGCACAGATACAAAAGTTTGAAAGCCGAAACGAGTACAAAGTTGAACAGCATCGAGGACCAAAAGATCAAAAAGGTTGTGCCAAAAACGGCAAGGGTTTTCTGTTAAGTTACCAGAAAATCCCTATAATTTAGAGTAATTTATACTTTTGCAAACAGTAAATTTAATAAAATGAATTTTCAAAAGATGTACATGATAAAGCTGAAGTATTAACTAATTACAGGAAACAACTGAAATACATTTACATAACCAGACATTTGAAACACAAAAGTAGACACATCCGAATACGTTTAAACCTCTACGCCAAGTGACGTCCTATTTGAAACTGAAAAATGACGAAAAAATGACGTCATTTGAATTAGTAAAACAGAGCATCAAAAAATGAAAAATGACGTCACATAAGAATGAATGAGATAGAATTAGGATTAATTTAAGATTATATATTTGAACTAAATACTGATATTGCATTTAATAACAAAGCACATTTTAATTCTTATTTATATAAAACTGAGGTAGCAATTAACTATATTATAAAACTATGTCCAGTTTGCTATAAATCTAACTTCAAACGTAAAATATCGTACTGATTACTTTGAACGAAATCAAATCTGATAAATGAAGGCGGTGATTAATTTTCTTTACCATAACACATAAATATAATAGAAAAGACGTCAACACATTTGAAAAAATCCGATGAGAATTACAAATATAACATTAAACATTTAAACTAAATACATGAATTTGAGATGGATAAGTACCGTACCACGTCTTATAGTAATGCGAGTTCACACTCGGCAAAACAGTCACAATCGGGAATAAGTCACGTTTGGTAATTAAAAGATTAGACGACATTATGACAAAACACAATCTACCATGTGGTAAAAATGTCCTTAGCTAGTTTGGTCAACGAAACATCGTATGGATCCACCAAATCGTGATGGTGTCCATAAAATTTACGGAGTGTCAATTTTAATCTGTCCTCCTCATAACTTTGTTGGAGCAGTTTCTGCGTAAGGAGCACACTCCTGTATATGAAGTCCGTATAGTGTGAACAAGCACGAGAATAACGTACCAATTGTGATATGTAAACACCATACGAAGGGGCAGAGGGTATGTTACTGCTGAGAAATGGGAAATTGATAATTGGGAAGTTGAAATCGTCCCGTTTATCGTCCATCTACGTCAATATTGAGGAAAAGATCAAGGTATGAAGCAGTCCTTCTAGTATCAGTGGTATCCTTAATTTCAAGTTCACTTGGATATATGAGATGTAAGTATTGGCTGAAATATGGGTTATTCAATGATAGAACATCATCAATATATCGGAAAGTAAAATTAAAGAATTTCGCAAGGTGCTTTTTCTTTTTGTCTTTTAGAAGGTTCTGAATGAATTCTGCTTCATACGAGTACAAAAACAAATCAGCCAGCAGGGGTGCACAATTAGTACCCATTGGAATACCGACTGTCTGTTGAAATATAAATCCTCCAAACTCAACAAATATATTGTCGATCAAAAAGTCCAGCATTTTGATAATATCATCTTCTGTATATTTTCTGGGAGATTCAGTGTGATTTTTCACAAAATATGAATTATTGTAACCCAAAACAAGAAATTTGTATCTACGATTTCCATTTTTATAGAAAGAGCTCTGTTTTATGAGATGGTGTAGTCGATCTTTCAACTGAGCATGGGGAATAGTAGTATATAGCGTAGAAAAATCAAAAGTTTTTATGTTGCTGCAAAATTGCAAAGATTGTGATTGAAGGTTAAGCAGTAGATCTTTCGATTTTTTGAGAATCCACATCTGGTTAACACCACTGGTAGAATATATCTCCTCACAATATTTTTGAAGCCCATCTATAACTGTCGAAAGAATAGTAGTCAGTACTTTAGAAAGATGTTTGGTTGAACATTTTGAAGACTCAGCTATGTATCGTTCTTTATATGAAGTTGTGTGTAACCGCAATTTTTATACGTGTGCATGTAAAACAAATTTCGTTGTAGAAGGGTCTAAATACAGCACAAACAACATTTTCCAAAAGACCAAAAAAGTGAAAAAGTATATTTAAACAAAACGCATTTGACTCACAGGTCGAACAACTGATGTTCTTTAACCCTGATGACTGCCATTTGCGATTGCCCCAAAAAAATGATCACAAGATGTAACAAAATGGATCTTAATATAAATTTAACACTAAACAGAAAACAATTAACTTGTGGCCACGATGTTATGCCACAAAAATGAGGTGTCAATATTTTTTATACTATTAAATATATATATATATTTGAAAAATATTCTCATTTCACGACTTTTATGCTTTTACTTTCATTCACACCATCATTACAACAAAAAAACATAAATAAAAAAATGAACTCACAGCTGCTGTTAGTGCTAATGAATAATGCAATATTTTGCAATTCAAAGAGAAAAATACATATATTTAACTTTGAAAGATAAAGTGAAAAAGTATAAACAGTAATACCGAACTCGAAGGTATATGAAAAAGAGGAAAGTTCATAAAGAAATTATGGAAACAAACGTTATACTTTATCAACCAAAGTCCCATTGTATATATTATAAAACCGTGAAAATGCACTGACAGAATATATCTAAAAAACCCTCTACACTTAAACTTGTACAGTTTAATTTGATATAGAAAAGAGAGAACCAACCTGAAGACAGATAGGACAAGTAGATAGTACACGTATACACGTCGGTACACATATCTTTGTGTTCATTTTTTTGTGGTTTTAATAACGAAGATGAATCATAATCTAAAAACTCTGTTTGTCCTCTCCCAATGCGTACTTTCTGATCTCATCAATGGATTATTGATTGACAGCACTACGACGACAACTATCTTAGCGTTATAACTGACAACATTATAGTGCCGTCATCGGTTTGCTAATGGAGGAAAGGCAATCACTTCATATGTTAGAGCAGGTAGTGAGTACTTTACAACAGAAAGTACAATATCTTGAACAGAAGGACATTTCAAAGCATACAACAGATATTTTGGCTTTGCAGTTAAAAGTCAATACTGTAAATGATTCATGCAGTATATGTCAAAACAATTTGGGAGATCTAGAAAGCAAATTCAAAGATTTATAAATGAATTCTACTTTGTTGAAGGATGAAAAGCAGAAACTATCACAAGACGTTACAATCCTGAGTCAAAACCAATCAGTTGGTAACATAGGAAATTTAAAACAGCAAGTACAGGCAACAACAAACAGAGTAAACCAACTCGAATATAGCAATACGGTGACGCATCAGGATATTATTGCCCTCTCGAAAATAACTAACCAAAATAAATTGGATATCATAACTGTTGGCCAAAATCTTACTCAGCAAATCACATCGGTTGAACAAGAATACCGAAAGAAAACACAAAATGGTTAGCATCCATGTAGATATTCATAAGTATGACATATTTGCATGAACAGTCTTTTAAAATTTAATGCTGAAAACAACTTTTCTTTCATTGTAGGTCCAATGTTTTTTTAAGTATTATAACCTTATGTATAATTTATATGAATACTAGTGCAAATGTGAAATTTTTAAACGGCTTTATGATTATACCTTTTGTTATTCATTTCATTATCAAGAAATAAGTTATATATATTCTTATAGATACTTTCGATTGGAATTCTTGTTCACATTACACGTGTTCCCGAATAATAACAATTTTAATATTTCAGATACAGCTATTAAACGGTTAACCAATGACCTCCATTTGAGAATAGTAAGTTTGGAAACTAATATGACTTTTCTGAATACTCAGGTAGCATCATTTACACATAACAATCAACCAGGTTATATAATAGATAATAATGCAACCAGCTTTCTTGTATTCTTGTTTTCCTTTTATACAATAATATTTCCTTTATTTTACAATATACGTTGAACTGCAATATTTCATCGAGTATATGTTTCAACTCCCTCAGGCAAAGTTGGCTTTAGATGAATTTGGCTATTATTTTAGGTATTTTTTGACATACAGCACTTCAACGGTTTCGGTACTTATACATCTTCGGATTTCAAATGTTTGGCTTTGAGCGTTCCTGATGAAGGTAAATCCAGAAAAGCGCTTCGGACGCAAGAAATTAATAACGTGTTGTTTTCAATATTTTACATCACTGGGTCGATACCTCTGCTGGTGGACTATTAGTCCCCGAGGGTATCATCAGCTCGGTAGTCAGTATTTCGGTACTGACATGATTTAACAAACTCTACTAAAATTGTCCGTTTATAAATTTATAAATTATTAAGAAACTAAGGTTTCAACTCCCTCAGGCAAAGTTGGCTTTAGATGAATTTGGCTATTATTTTAGGTATTTTTTGACATACAGCTCTTCAACGGTTTCGGTACTTATACATCTTCGGATTTCAAATGTTTGGCTTTGAGCGTTCCTGATGAAGGTAAATCCAGAAAAGCGCTTCGGACGCAAGAAATTAATAACGTGTTGTTTTCAATATTTTAATTAAGACATATTAATGACACAGTCATATCATAAATGACCCAACAATAGGTTCAAACGGACATAGATACTTTTTGCTAATACTAGAATGTATAATTATTGAAATCAGATTTGTACATGTTGCTGTTGAAATGTAAAAACCGACTAAGTAACCTGTCATACATCATTCTTACCCATTGCATTGGTTTATGTTAAATTCAAATTTCGACTAATGAAAGTAATCTGGGTTTATTCAGTTGCTTCCACTGCCTGCCTAACCATGCTAACGTTTAAGGAAGAAAGCAGACTACAGAATAGTACTGACCAGAAGGGATTTAGGAGACATTGATATATAATACATATATACATATTGAACGTTTAATCATCTATATCATGAACTGTGTATTTACAAATGTGTGTGGACAATTTTTACCACTCTTTAATGGTACAATGAAATGACCATGGACTCTTCGTGACATTGATCTTAGGACAAGACTTTTATGTGTCGAGTCAGTTTTATATAGTAGACGACAGTTGTTGTAATTATTGGACAACATAGAACAATTGGAACATTTTAATAACTGTTCACTTCAGTTAAATTCCGCATAACAATAGCATGTGAAACTAAGTAGAAGGATGAACCCTTAAATGTGACTTTTAATTGAGAAGCCGTATTGACTATTTAAGTTATATTTAGCTACATTTAGTGAAATATAGAACTATATTTCCTGTACATTGGGAGGAATGTAACAGTACGCAGTGCTTATATAATAACTTTAATATTCAATATAATTTTATATACAAAAGGACATATATACAAATGGACAGTAAGGTATTATGTGTATTAAAGTTAAACTTGCAGATTTATAATTGTTACAAGGTGACTTAGTACATACATGTTTTGGCTTTAAGAAAACCTATACTTTTGGCAGGTGGTCAGTTAATTCACATTTATTGCTTTGTATTAAATGAACTTCAATGCTTAGCTATGGTTGGTCAGTTGAGTCATATCTATAGAAAATTTAAAGACTTAAGCATTTGAAGCAAAAGTAATGTCCACCGTTTATAACTTTTGTCATCGTTTAGTGGTCAGTTAAGTCACGTTTGTAGAAGTATTAAAAGGCTTAAGCTATTGAGGAGAAAGTAGTGTCCACTTTTTCGAATTTTTTAATATATCGCTTTCGGCCTTCTAAAAGTTAGTTCCTGTCGAAAGTAGAAACAAACAACATTCTTGTAAATTTAAGTCACGTTTTTAGAAGTATAAAGGACTGTCTTTTTCAGACAGTCCAGATTGTAAATTGATCAGTTAATATAGAAACGTTTGTACCAGTTCAGCTATCGTTTGCTTTTATACCTGTACCTTGACTTATTTGTTGGTTTGCTGTCGAACTTTACTTTTCGAGAGTCTAACACCTGTTAGGAAGGGTTTGAGAGCAATATGTCAAGTTAACATGAAGAAAAGGGTCGACAAAATTTATGGGATCTTCATTTTTGAAAATTAAGATTGGAAAACAATTAAATTAAAATAAATAAATCTTTTCGGTTAGATGTTATAACTTATGTCATAACAAGACAACAAAGCGAACAAATCTAGATTCGTAAGACATTCAAATGAAAGGAGACAGCGTGCAGAATTGTAATGTATTTTTTTGGTTCACGCAGTTCTTCCACTCACATTCATCTAATTGTTGAAAATGTTTTCCTGCTTACATTTTCATTCATTTAATAACGGGTTGTCATGGTTTACCTTATTGATTTTATCTGTACAGATCCTTAGTATTTAATCCTGTGCTTTCAACACAATCAAGAAAAGTTCACATAGAATGTTGTTTTACCTAGACCTGTTTGGTCATGATTCTATCTTTAATAATCGTTGATTAGAAAATCAACAAACACATTTATATACTACTGATTCCAAAATCTTTTCACTCAGATTTCCTGTCCTGTGAACTGTTACGGTGAAGTGGGAGGCTGCCTTGTTTGTTTAATTTCTCACTCAACCAACTTTTTTTCTACCATGTCGTATCTTTTTCAACTCGTGTTACTCGGTCTTTAGATTGATATGTTACGGTTTTTATTTTGATGTTTTTCTTTGGATGTTTTTCATGGTTTGCCGTGAACTTGTCAGTTTTTGTACGACCTATGAGTTTGAATATTCCCTTGATATTTTCGCATCTCAATTGTCCATTCTTTACATGTTTTAGATCATGAAGGAACATACGATGTCCTGCAAATTTGCATATTGAATTATCAAAATATATTATAGAAAAAATATGGAATTTGTCCTCGTTCACACTTACCTAATACTGCATTTAAAAATCATAGTGTGTGTTTTACAACAAGAAATAACTGAAATATGTGACATATGTGAAATTGAACCGAAAGCTGTCAAGATTTGTCAAAAGATTGACCGGTAGTAGGAAACTCTTTCTTTGTGCAGTTTTTGGTTCCCTAAATAGTGTTATAAGAAAAGAAAACCCGTTAGATATGCATTATCGGACTTGCATACCACAAACAAATAGTACGGTTCCATAATCTTGATGGAAATTGTATCACATATTACACATGAATATCTGAATGACAAATTCTTTTGCATTTTTAAATCCTGCGTTAACGACATAGTGTGGAATATAGGTATCGACCCAGTGCTGTAAAAATGTTTTGGAAATTTACGTTCAATATTTTTATGACCATTAACATTATACTCGGTTCGTCATTTTAAAAACGTTTTTCTTACATGCATTCACTGATTGTAACATAACAAATAAATAGAAAACATAAAAATAGATACTAAAAAAGGCAAGCTTTACTATCATATCTATTCTATCCTTATAGTGTATATATGTTCGTAGTTTACAGTCTACAGAAAAACGACCAAAAAAAATCAAAATTAATAAAAAAAAAATTATGTTTTTTGAAGGACGGAGGACTAAAAAAATGTTTACTGTCCCAAGTACCTGTGACTTTTGATACTTTTCTTGAAATTCGCCAGTCAGAATTTTTTACAAAAAATCATCCTTACATCAGTTTACAAAGATTTTTCAACCACGATCTTATTGCCCGCGATTTCGCGGCGGGGTTTTATTTAATATTGAAAAAAGAACGTAACGGTGTTTAACATCATACTTCATATTTTAATGATAAATCTACATTTTAATCAAACTAATTAACATAAAAACATTCAGGTAGTATTTTATCTTAAGACGTGAACAATATAGAATAAAAAAAATACCGTAAATTAAAATAGGCAAAGACCGTAAAATCTGACAAAGTAAACGTTCTCAACAAACAGAACTAGCGGAAAACAACTCTCATATTGATCATACATTAAAAAACTACATCAACTGAAAGTTTCTAATCATTGAAATTTCAAATTTTCTAGTTAATACATTAATACAAAACAATATTGTACAACTGTTGATTACATATTGGAAACATATGCAGGTTTTGTTGCATTGCCTCTTTTAAACTTCTTTGATAAATTGCATCCGTCTGCAAGAAAAAAAGATATTAGTCTAAATAAAAGTTTATTCTGAAAATATTTTTGTTATTTTGTATGCAAAATTGATACAATAAAAATATACAAGGTTTTTAGCATGCTGGTTGCAGTACTTCATGTTTACAAACTTTTTGCAAAATTTTATGTTTAATAAAATTGAGAATGGAAATGGGGAAAGTGTCAAAGAGACAACAACCCGACCATAACGCAGACAACAGCAGAAGGTCACCAACAGGTCTTCAATGCAGCGAGAAATTCCCGCACCCGGAGGTGTCCTTCAGCTGGCCCCTAAACAAATAATATACTAGTTCAGTGATAATGAACGCCATACTAAACTCCAAATTGTACACAAGAAACTAACATTAGAATTAATACAAGACGAACAAAGACAAGAGGCTGGTTGAAATATGAATTGACGTTCAACATATTATTTTAAACATCAAATATGAAAGTTGAAAGCCGGCTTTATGTATTAACCAGAACAGTAGTCGAAACGGAACAGCATTTATATTACAACAGTCATGCACAAAGGCGTGTCAGAACTATCAAATTAATTATCAATAACCCATTCATAGATTGAGATTATCATAAAATAATTCAACGCGTTCAAACCATTTGTTTTCTCACAAATGCCGTATATGCATTTTAAATTCAGGTCCTTACTGATGTTTTTATATTAAAACAAATAAACTACTGAGTATCAACCATATTGGTTATCTAATGCACCAACACAGATAAAGTATTTTGATCAATCAAAACCAATACCATATATAATTTGGTCAGCCCTTTAAGAAATCTAGGTATAAGCCAATTAGAACTCTTCAAAACGAAATTTGTCATTTCTAAAACGAAACAGTGCATAAATTATGTAATAAAATTTGAGTACAAAGACGTAAAAAAAGATCTGACAAAACATATGCAATGCCGTTATATAAGTTGACAGGATGTTTTGAATAAAGACTTAATAGAAACATAAACAATGTTTAACCTTCGTTACTTGCAATTGTTAAACATGACAACATCTAATGATTTATATATGCTTTCATGTATACTTCTTTCTTTGTAACAGCTCTGCTATATATATTAATCCATTGTATTTTTGTTATATCTTTTAATTCTAAGAATAGAGCTATACTGAGCTTTCACTAAATTCGACATTTGTTGTACGTCTTGATTTAAACAAATATTATTTCAGCTTTATCTAGTTTAAAACTTAATCTTGTTCTTCGAAGATTCACTTAACGTCGTTACAATGTATTGTTAAAGACAATATATTACTTTGCTTTGTTTGCTTTTCCGTTCGAACGAGTATTTCCTATTTATATTAAGAGCACTTACTTTAGTTGTCCGGTGCATCTACACAAACTACAAATGAAAAGGCACAATAAACGTTAAAATAATTTATTTTATTGCAAAATAACTGTATACAAACAAATTTCAATTATTTCAAGGTTAATGTTATGACCTTTGCAATGATTAAAACACAATATGTCAATAAACAAAGTAATGTAAAATATTTATGGTTTTTATACAAACATGTATATACCGGCTTATCCAGCACGTTGAATATATCAATCGACAAAAGTGTGTCATTGTGGATCCTTAAATGCTTTAAATTTATACATATTATATATATTAAAAATAATTCAAATGTTATAAACTGTTTAATTTGTTGTATAGTTTTACATTGATCATTATGAGCAATGTTGTTTTAATGAGTTATACAGCAGAAACTTGCAGGCTTTTTAGTCACATATGTTCCCAAGGAGGATAATATGCAATAATACATAAGAAGTTTGCTTTAATTTGACCGACATCAATGCATCATAAATAGTGCATACATATTATCGAAGTAATTCAAATTGATGTATCACAACTCACCAATATAATTGCTGATATGATAGTCTCAATACCTACTTGCATTATTTCCGATCTCAAATCAAAAATGAACAATGATATACGGACTGTAGTTATTAATTTTACTGTAATGAAATTTCGAGTACACTTACAGTTTTAATCTCTGTCATTTACATAACTAAATCAAATTGACACTCGCAAAATGAAATAGAATAGACAATGAAAACTGAAAACGTGTCAAAGAGGCAATAACTCAACCAAGATCACAAATATGTCTTCGGCAATATAAGAAATCGTTGGTGGGCTTCAGCTGACCCTTTAACAGAATATATACTATATGATGTCCATTTCCACTAGTGTACATTTATTTTAGGGGTAAGCTGAAGCCCACCTCCAGATGCGAAATTATCTTGCTGTGTTAAAGACAAATTATTTCCCTTCGGCTGTTTTCTGCCCTTTGATTGGGTTGTTGTCTGTTATCGGCACTCAGTATATTTTGTGCTTTTAGTTTTTTACACATTTCCTATTTCCCTTCTCAATCTGAGTTCAGGAAAATGGACGCCATCAACTCCAAAACATACAAATGATCCACAATCAGAAAAAAACAACAACACAAGACTAACAATGGCTATCGGTTTCTTATTTGGATCAGGCTAGAATGTTGGTGAAATTGCAATCCTCCACCTATACCATTTACTCTACCAAAGTGATACAAACAGCCTTATTCATAGTAAAAAGTCTAAGTCCGATGATAAAAAGGTTAAGAAGTAATCAAAATAACAATGATCAACTCAACATTACTGACATACCTGAGACAGACACTAATTAAACCCTTTTGCGCGAACAGATACTACATCCACCAAATGTCATCTTATATGACTTTACAACAGTATCGTAAATGATTTCTTTGTGATAAAGTCTATTGAAAGGTTTTAATAATTTTTGGCGGAGAATGACAAAATTAGTATGCTTTGTATAGAATACTACTTTAAAAGATGAGATATGCTAGACTTGAACGTATTAGATGTCTGTATATATCTAAAGAAAAGTACAGAAGTTGTGGCATGGTTGCCAATGAGACAACTCTTTAAAAGAGACCAAATGACACTAAACTTAAGATCTATAAGTCACCGTACGGCCTTCAACAGTCACAAAAGCCCATACCGCAAAGTAAGCTATGAACGGCCCCGAAATGAAAAATGAGGAGTGGTCGGAGGGGTCCTGATCCCGAAATCCCGGACTTAAAAATATGAAATCCCGAGGTCCCGAATTTAGAAAAAATTAAATCCCGGCATCCCGAAATTCATAAGAAGAATTCCCGGATCCCGAAAGGGTCAATCCCGAAATCCCGAGCTTAAAAATATCCGATCCCGACGTCCCGAAAAAGGTCCTGCCCCCTCACAAATGTAAAACAATTCAAACAAGACAACAAATGTAATAATTCATGTACAAAAAATGAACGAAAACAAATATGTCACACATCAACAAACGACAATTAATTACAAGCTCCTGACTTTGGACAGGCACATACATATATAATATTGCGGGGTTAATCATGTAAGCGGGAATCCAACCCTCCCCAAAACCTGGACAGTGCTGTAAAAGTACAACATAAGAACGAACTATAAAAATCAGATGGATAAAGAAACAAATCCAAGTGGATGTGGCCAGGTATTTTTACATCCCCCCCCCCAAAAAAAAAAGACTAAGTACTGATCTGAGAATACTCGCAGCTGCTGACAGCTAGTTCAAACCACAAACAAATAATAGAAAAAAAAACATACATCTAAGAGTATATTATCAATCAGTACATATTCAACAGTCAATGGATTTAGTGTAAAGACGTCATCAGCAGTATGCTGATACAGGTATCGACAGATGTAGATCAATGAATGTGTGTATGTTGATAACAGTATATTTAGTTTGCTTTTGATTTACTGATAACAAAATGATTATTAATACCAAGAAAAACAATATTCAATGATCTAGTCACAGTGTTGAATTAGTAACGTTTCAGAATGAGCTTATTGAAAGTATCGTTTTTAAATATCCGGGCAGGGAGAACGACATTTCGTTAAAAATGAGTATGTGCTATCCCGTTTGACAAAAGTTTTCTACAGCTACAACCAAACCTCAAAACCTCAAAACCAAATCTTTATATCTATGGAAGAATTAGGTAAAAAGTTGTTTTAGTCATTTGTGTTAACGAATCACTGGCTAAATAATTTACCCACGATCGTTAAAAACAAATGTGTATTGATTTATATTTACGAATAATGTAATTGTAGGAAAGATAAAATTTAGCAAAACAAATTGTCAGACATTGGAAACACTGATTTTTCGAATTTTTCTAGTAAAAAAAACCCGCCCTTTATTAATAACAAAAGGACAAAGGGAAAAAAGTAAATTCATGATATAAAAAAAACAGGGAATAATCTCAGGTGCTCTGTAAGGACAAGCATATCCTGCTTCACATGTGAATTATCCGAACTACAGCTGTATGGATTTTTTTTACCAGTGCTCAATCTAATTTTCATTAATAAGTAAAGTCTTCCTTTATATGTTATAATGCAAATAATGAAAAATAATAAAGCGCCCAATAGAAGAAAAAAATGACTGTAAGGCACTTCTAGAATTTATCTTTCTATTTTTTTAAGTTCTTTCTTTGTGCAATAAACTAAAATATTTTGTTGTTATTACAGCAATTGGTGTTTTGTTGTTTGAAACTCTTTCAGCAGCAATTCTCTAATTCGGGGCGGTCATTTTTTTATTGGTTGAGGACGCGGGCGTGCGAACAGAGAATCACCGATCGTTTGCAAAAGAATATGACAATAATTTTCAGTTTTGATTGACGTCGAGCACACTGGCCACATGCAGGATTTGAACTCATAATACCAGTGTTGACATGCTAGTGGTACAACATTTCGAATTCATAGACCAGTCAATACCGAGTTCCCTATGTGTCTCGTGTAGAGAAAATATATATTATTTTGAAATTATCAAAGGTACCAAGATAATAATTTAGTACGCCAGACGCGCGTTTCGTCTACATAAGACTCATCAGTGACGCTCATATCAAAATATTTATAAAACCAAACAATTACAAAGTTGAAGAGCATTGAGGATCCAAAAAATCCAAAAACGGCTAAGGTAATCTTTGTCTGGGATAAGAAAATCCTTAGTTTTTCGAAAAAGTTTTGTAAACAGGAAATTTATAAAAATGACCACAACATTGATATTCATGTCAAAACTTTAAACATCCTAGTTTTTGCTTGAATATGCTTGACGGATGCAAAGCTTCAATTATGGTGTCATTTATTAGTTAACTTTGGTATTGGTTAACGTCTGATAGGTTTATATAAAATTTAAAAAAACGAGTATCTAATAAAAAGGTATATACTATATATATAACAGTTTATCAAAATTGAATCTAATGAAACAATATGTGATGATCGTGTACAGATGTTTAATGATTTACAACCTCAGAACTTAGAAATAATAGTTTGGTCTTCTACATGTGTGACAAGACAGATTTTTTACTTCCTAATTAGCTGTTTTTGTTTGTCTCGATCAAAGATACCGTTCTATGAGTGAATTAAAGGATTTATATGGCAAGGGAATTTTTTGTTGTGTATCTACCCGTACATTTGTGTATGTTTTTGTATTATAAGTAAGTACTATTTATTGATGTTGCAAATTATAATTTCATTAGCAATAAAACAACTAAGTATAATTTGAGGGATATGTTTTGTCTTGATTGATATGGCGTATATATGTTATTATGAAACTCCAACATGTTTGAGTTTGTAAATTTATTCGCTAGAGGCAACCAATAATTTATACTTGAGGCGCAAATTTAATTTCTATGGTTCTGAAGGTTTTTGATTTTATTTATAATAAACAAACTCTTGTTTGTGCAAAACATGTTTAAAAAAGAGAAAAAGAGTGTAACCTGGATGGAAGTGCAGACAGGTCAATTATAATATCACTATGTATGATGCTGTGAACATGTCAAAATTAACAAACTTAACCATACAATGTTAGATACTGTAAATTCAGAAATTATGGGGTGTATTTATTATTGCAATTTGTGGGAAAATATATCACTAGGAAATCCTGCATACAGATATAGTTTCAGATATCAGAATACAAGTGCTTATGATAACATGAACGGGCACTTACGGACTGCAAAAGCATCATATTTTACTACAGGTGTTGAGTTTTATAATACTGTAATAATTGCTCACATATTAAATTGCAGAAACAATATCTAATTATCAAAGCTTCCGCTGTATTGAAATGTTCACCAGAACTAAATTATTGTTTTATTCATAATTTAGTTGTACATTTATATGTGTGCTTCTAAGATTTATTTATCAAAAAAAGTTCTTTCTTTGTGCAATGAAAAATATATTTGTTGATACGACAGATGTGTTGATGTCTTCTTGGCCTGGCCTGCAATATATATGTGTCGTGTATTGCTTGATTGATTTGTGTTTATCTACACTAACAACAGTTGAAATTTGAACTCAAAACACCAGTATTGACATACTGTTGATAAACTGGTTTGCATACTTAGAACACTAAGCCACGGCGTACCCAATGTATCTTGTATAGAAAAAACATTTTCTTTTAAAGTCTTTAGCCATCATAGTTTGTGCTCTCATATATGCTTGACAAGACAAGTGTTACTCGTTGTCTTTTTTTGTGTATTTTGTTCGTGACTTACGTCCGATGGTTAAATATTATATCAAATCTGGCAAAAAATTTTACCTTACCGGAAATACAGCTACTAGTGTTGCATTGCAGTTAAAATAATATATATACTTCTCTTACTGATACTTGAACTTGGTACTTACTAACTGAAAAAAGGAAATGTGATTAGTTTTTTTTTAAACTATTGATGCATTTGTACATTTTCTATATTGCTTTGTCATCGAGTCGTTGTAAAGATATCCCACTTTTAGTTTTAGAGCTATGTTTAACAGTTTTGAAAAATTGAATCAATTTTTTTTATTAGCAATTTAGTGCATAAGTAAGATTCCGGGATGTCTTTAATGGTCTTCAGTCTATTTCTATATGCAATAATACGAAAAAGCAGTGTATATATCGTGTAGAGAGTTATGATGAAGTATGACCCTAGACCTTAGAAATTATAGGTTTGTATTTTCGAAAGGTGTGACACCACAGGTTCTATACTCCTTGATTACGTGCCAAATTTATGTTCGTCTCACTCAAAGTTAACGTACCGATGAGTGAATTAAAGGATTTATTTAGCAAAGGAAGTATCTTGTTGATCTACCCTTACATCGATGTATCTTATTACATTATAAGTAATACAGATTAATCGATCTTGAGACTTATAATTCCATAAACAATAAAACAACTCAGTTTAATTTTAACTTTATTGATATGACGTACTAGTATCCAGGTGATTATGAAACTGTCAACATTAATGTGTTTGTAAAGTTATTCGCCAGAAGCAACCAACAATTTATTTTTTGAGGCGCAAATTCAATTTGTAAGCTGCTGAAAGCAGTTGTTGATTTTTTTAATAAACAAACTCTTGTGTATGGAAAACATGTTTTTAAAAACACAGTAGAAACTCGAGTGCAGTCAGGACACTATGTATGGTACTATGAACATATCGAAATTGTCAGACTTTTGACACCTTACAATGTATAGTTATTTTTGATTTTAAAAATTATTTGTTGTATTCTATGTTGAATTTTATAGTACTATATTTTGCTAACATATGAAATTACAGAACATGTATTGATTATCAAAACTTTAGCTTCAGTAATTGTTCACCAGTATTGCACTTATTGATTCATTCATAATTTTCAGGTATACATTTATATTTGCGCTTACAAGAATTATTTTAAAAAAAAATTAAAAAAAAGTTTTTTCGATGTGATATGGTAACAAAATAATTGTTGAAAGAAGTGGTGAAGTCTTGTCAGCTAAGCCAGTAACATATATGGCATGCATTGATTGCTTGATTTGTATTTAACAATACTTAGAGCAGTAATGTACTAATTCGGGGTGGTCAGTTTTTATTGGCGGAGGAATGTGTAGTTTTTGCTCCTCTGTACGCTTGGCAAGACGGTTGTTATACTTTAAATATGGTGTATTTTTTTGTTTATTTTGGTCGTGGTTAACATCCGATGGTTTATCATTAAATCGAATAGGGAACTATTTTTTACTTAAACGGAAATACAGGTTCTTTTTGCATTTCAGTAACAGTATATATATTTCTCTAATTAAACTTGAACTTGCTACTTACCTACTGAAAAAGAAGAAATTATAGCATAAGTTTTTTTATACAATCATTGGTGAATTTGTACTTTTCTGTATTGCTTTGTCATCAAATCGCTAAACAGGAATCCAATTTTAAGAATTTAAGCTATATATAACAGTTTAGTAAGAATTAATCTACTATCTTTAAATTAAGATTAGTTATGTTGGTGTTTATGTAGGATTCAAAAATGTCTTTAATAAACTTCAGTCTATATCTATATACAGTCAAAACTGTTAAAACACGCAGAACAAAAGACGTTGTAATACCTTAAAAGTTATGTATGCATGTCAAACCACAGTGCAAGCACAAATAAATGAATTTAAATATCTGTATATACTTTTTGGTGAGGGATATAAATTCGGATAACTATTAATAACTCGTTGGTATTATCACGCGATACTCGAGTACTCGATTGGGATTTCAAAACCATGCACTTAAAATTTTGTTGTTTGTTGTTCAACGGACGACAAACCACCTATATAAGTATCTGAAAAGGGGAATATCAAACCAATAATAAAAAAATTTACTAAAAATCTTTAAGCACTCATTAAAAAAAAAAAAATAAAAGCAATATGAATAAAAAAAAATTGAAATTTATAACAAAAATATCATTTGGTAATCGTTATGAAAACACATTTAACATATTTCATATCAACAAAGGCGTAATGATTAGACGTCAACCATTATAACATGTATAAGGGACAGTCGGTTTTGCAACTTTGTAAATTACAGACTTGCAGACGAAACTATTTGGTCTGACGGTACCGAAGTGACAGAATGGCTTAAACGACATTCACACAGTGCCGATTATGGCTCCCATTTAATGTCAGACAGTTCTAAAACACTAAAATCTAAACAGTAGGTTTTCTATACACCTAATCGCTATTTATTCCATTCCGGATAAGTTCTAAAATTACACAAGTTTTTCATCCAGTTGAAGTTATCTGGGACCCTGTTTAAACAATGCACCATGCATGATACTTTTTAATGAGACCTGTTTAAACTACCGTAAATACTTCAAACAAAATATTTTTTTACTTTAATTTTAATTTCGAAAAAAGTGGATCATACTATATCAAAGTTTCTTGATGATCACTTTCTAAAGTTTTTTCTCTCTCAGCTCACTACTGATCACCTCCATTTTTGGGCCGGTGACCCAAAACAGGAAGTTGTATAAATGACTGTTTTTCCCGGAATGGACTAAATAGCTATAAGGTGTATTCTGAAGGATCATGAATGTCCTATAATTATCTGAACAAAGTCGTATACATGCGTAACAGATTTCTACTGATCAGGAAAGGTCAAGTGAGGTCGAATGCGAACCGTCTTTGCCGAAACCATTCCGGAACACTCTAGTTATAAATATGATATTCGGCAATGATATCCATGTCAGAGTCCAAACAATTACAGAACACTATACGATTGAGTCCAGACAAAGCAATTTTAAATGACCATAATGCGATCGTTTTCTAACGGATATATTCCCTCAGACTCAGTGCATAATTTCGGGTGGAAACGGCTGAGTTAGGTAGAATCTTGAAAAATATCTGACTGTTAACGTGCTTAAATAATTGTTTTACAAAATATTATTAAAGTTTGAATTTCCAACCACGATTCACAGGATCTTGATCTTGATCGGAAATGGTGCTGTTAAGGACGTCTCTAACAATCGTGAACTTGTGACTCCGCCTAAGCCATGTTTAGTGTAAAGTGTTCACCCAGGTATATATAGTCTACGTATTTACGGACAATAAAATATAAAGTAATAGGATAAAAAGTATTGTTTTACTAGTATGATTAATCAATGATGCTTATTTAAATTTATGTAAGAGGTTTTTAGAATGATCAATTTAATTCGAAGAAGTAGCAATATTCTAACAGGAAACCGATTAGTCGAGTATGGTTTTTGGTATTCGATACTCTGTACAATCGATCACTAATCTAATTTTCGAGTACTTGTTGTCATCCCTACATTATTTTGCTCACTAAATTTAGTTTAAGTTTTGGATTTTCTAAGTGTATTTTGGAAATTTTAATACTGGAAAACCACAAGTGTTTCTAAATTTTTATAAAAAGTTGACACATAATACAGTATGCTTGTCATACTAATGTACATTTTCTACTGGTCTGGTCTTAAGCAGGATGTAGATTAATAATAACGTAAAAAAATCACAACATAAATATTGCTGTGGCAATAAACACTTTAAATATTAAAATGCACAGGTGTAATTGCGGCTCGTAAAAAGAGGACACAGTTGGTTCAAACTTTTGAGTAAAAATAGCATTAGATGCTTATTTAAATTTATGTAAGAGGTTTTTAGAATGATCAATTTAATTCAAGAAGTAGCAATATTCTAACAGGAAACCGATTAGTCGAGTATGGTTTTTGGTATTCGATACTCTGTACAATCGATCACTAATCTAATTTTCGAGTACTTGTTGTCATCCCTACATTATTTTGCTCACTAAATTTAGTTTAAGTTTTGGATTTTCTAAGTGTATTTTGGAAATTTTAATACTGGAAAACCACAAGTGTTTCTTAATTTTTATAAAAAGTTGACACATAATACAGTATGCTTGTCATACTAATGTACATTTTCTACTGGTCTGGTCTTAAGCAGGATGTAGATTAATAATAACGTAAAAAAATCACAACATAAATATTGCTGTGGCAATAAACACTTTAAATATTAAAATGCACAGGTGTAATTGCGGCTCGTAAAAAGAGGACACAGTTGGTTCAAACTTTTGAGTAAAAATAGCATTAACTCTTCTATTCGCATATATGCTTGTAGAAATATAAATAGTATACTTACGAATATTTGTCAGGTAGAATATTTTCTGTCCTTAAACGATAATAAATATATTTAATTTGAAATAACTGATATTCAAAATATATATAACATGTGATAAGGTAAAATAGTGCATCCATCTGTATTTTTAATCCTTGGGTTTTTGTTGCCTTTGATTGACTCTTGTCTTCATACATAATGTATTATGTGCTATTTCATTGCTTTACACTAGTTTTGAACCAAGTGGCAAAAAAGAAATAAAGCACATTCCAATAACAATCAATAGAGAACTAGTGGTTGCAAAGCAAAACATAAATAACATTTTATGAATAAACTCATCATAGATACCAGGACTAAATTTTGTATATACGCCAGACGCGCGTTTCGTCTACAAAAGACTCATCAGTGACGCTCGAATCCAAAAAAAGTAAAAAAGCCAAATAAAGTACGAAGTTGAAGAGCATTGAAGACCAAAATTCCTCGAAGTTTTGCCAAATACAGCTAAGGTAATCTATGCCTGAGGTAGAAAAGCCTTAGTATTAAAGGACATGCCCGACGAGCTAATACTTTGTTTATATACCTTTTTGTGTTTCTTTGTTGCATATGCCGTGGATCTATCTGTACTAACGCATGCTCTCATCGTGTTATTGTGTCATGGTAATTTTTCGTTTATATATTTGTTTGCTTTTATAGTGATTAAGCTAATAACACGATGTTTACTGCTGTACCTCTATTTTTGACATATGTAAATACCAAAGAACTGAACTGCAGCATCTGTATCTTATGGTGCCCCCGAGAACCAACAATTAAACCCAATTTTTAACATGACATCTTAGGGATGTGAGGTATAACATAAATCACTAGTATTATGTGAAACAAAGTTAATCAGAGTTTACCTAATAAATGTATTATGTCCTGTTTTGTTGTGTGGAACCAAACGACCACATTTCAACATCATAAATGCAAATATAAAAACTCGAAGAATAAAAAGAAATTGTGAAAATACAGAGAAAATATATTTTTAAAAAATGTGGTGTGAGTGCCAACGAGACAACTCTCCACAAGAGACCAAATGACACAGAAAGTAACAACTATAGGCCATCGTACGGGATTCACCAAAGGGCAAAACCCAAACCGCATAGTCAGCTATAAAAGACCCCGAAATGACAATTGTAAAACAATTCTAACAAGAAAACTAACGGCCTAATTTAGGTACAAAAAAATTAACGAAAACAATTATGTATCACATCAATAAACGACAACCACTGAATTACAGGAACATACATACAGAATGTGGGGGGGGGGGGGGTTAAACATGTTAGCGGGACCACCCCCCCCCCTTAACCTCAGACAGTGGTGTGACTGTACAAAATAAGAACAAACTATAAAAATCAGTTGAAAAAGGCCTTCCTCATCAAATGGATACAAATAGAAATACATCTAACAAAAACACTAAGTAAAGATCTGAAAATGAAATTTGCAAATTTTGAGAGTAGTATAATTATGTAATTCATGTGTAAAACTTTTCATATTGTTCATATAGAAAATAATGTTCATTATCATTTTTACGGATGTATTTTCTGAAGAAAAAAATGTTTTGCTTGATTCATTTTTTTCAACTTTGCTGCATAACGGGAGATACTCAGATAGTAGGAGAGAGTTAACTCAAATGAAGTGATTTTAAGCAATAAAATAAGTCCGGTGACCCATTTTTTCTTAATCTGAATAGAAGAGCTATCGCATTTTATCTTAAAATTCCATAATGTAAGTTTTCTTTTTATCACACAAAATTGGATTTTCCGTGTATACAAAATCTGACAATTTTGCTCAACCTGTAGTGTGCAATTAAGTTTTTTATACATATATCTAAAAAAAAAAGAATGATTAAAACTACATTTTGACAAATTATTAAACTCTAAAGATTTTAATTAAGTCACCCTATCCAACTTAAGCGACACAAATGTCTGATCGATCGCTTATATTGAAAATATAGCTAATACTGTAAACCAACATATTTTAAAATGCAATTGATTTTCTCTGCGACAAAAACAAGGTGAATATATGCAGTCCAGAATCGTCTCTTGAATAACTTTACAAGTCTACAAGTTTCCCACGACATCAAATGAAACGGGTTAAGAAAAATGTGTCGAAATTAATTTGTTTAGACTCACGTATCTGCAAACAGTCATTTAATAAACGCATTATATCAAAAAACAAATTCCTGTACATTAATGTAAGAAATAATGATGTAATTGACTACAGTTATATATTTATATAAACAAGTCTAAATTGAAAACAACGTTCAAACCTATGATTGTGTTGGATAAAAAACCGCAATTTTTATACATGTGCATGTAACAAATTTCATTTCAGATGCCTTTATGTATCTAAAGTGTATGGACCGGAATCAAAATTAATGATCTATTTAATTTCCTTCAGAACTTACCCACATAATGAACATCTGTATAGAAATCCATGTTGTTGATTTTCTTTTTCTTTGACTGGTGAACATCCACTAAAATGAAAAAGATTGTTTCACCATTTTCGAAATGACAATAAATGTCTTTAAAAACTTCTTCTTGTCAATTTCTGTTTGAATGTATAGGAAATATGTTAATTATATTTCTTTTAAAAACTATGTATTTTTCAAGATATAGAAAAACTGCATATTTTAAAAAAGATACAGATTTATGTATGATTTTGTTTTACCAATGAAAGTGGAATGAAAAAAAGATTAGACATCTCTGAGATATTTTGATATATGCTGGATATGAAAGTAATATGTTAAGGTTTTTTTTCACACAACTAATTCCTTATTTAAATATTAAAAAACGAGATACGGACTCATGTATGACTTTTATTATCAATGAAAGTAGAATATTGTTGTAAAGTTTACAAAACTATGAGTTGTTATGACATATGGGTGGATAAATAAGTAATTGGTGTATTATTTTAATTTTTCACATTTTATAGTTTATAATGAATTATTGTGGTAATGAAATGACTTGCGAGAAGTCAAACTGTGTCTTTAATTATATTGTAGACTCTTGTCCTCATTGAACATGCTTCACTTTTTTCAATTTTAATTTGTGAAAATAGCCTATCTATACCATGTATACTTAGATCTACAAATATTAGAAACATACTTGATTTTCTACTTCGGTTCACAGATGTCTTTAGAAAGATTTGTTATTCATTTTTTAATAAAAAGTATGATTGATTGATTTAAATCTCCAACAGTTTTGAGACCCAGGGTACTTGTGTATACGAAATGCGCAACTGACGAACTAAAGCAGTTATCCTGATATTTCTTTGAGATGACGCTTTGGAGAAGGGTAAATATACAGATGTTGTCATACAGCTTAAAAAAAATCGACGAAAGAAAAAAAAACTACATTATAGAAAATAAGAGACGAAACCTAACAATTGAAGAATTGTCATGAGATAAAAAATAGTGTTACTCTTGAAAACGCATGAGTCCGTTTCGATTTGAAGTAAAAACACCTGGTAATTTTATAAGGCAATCAAAGGTCATAAAGAAAACAATTGAAAGCGAAATAATAATCCTTTGTTGTATTGTTTTAGAAAGATATTTCGGTTAAGCATTCATAGTAATGATCATTATTTACTACCTTTAGATAAATAGTTTATACTGTCAATATAAAGAATGGCTTGTTGATGGAGATCTCTGGACCAAGACATTCCGGTCTTTTACTCAAGGCTTGAAATAATTGTTTTCATTTTTAAATAGTTTGACACTATGAATAAACATTAAGATATTTTTTACAGTCATTCGCGGTTTTCGAAAAACCAGAAAACATAAATTTAGATATTTACCTTAAAGTATATGAACCGATTAGTTGCCTAATGTCATCCTCAGTAACTGCTTTACTATCGAAGGATATCTTTGGAAACTCGGGAAGAGAGTCAATATCTAGTTTGCTGATCTCTTCTTTCATCTTATTGATCTGTTGTACCATAGTTTCATCAGGTCTGGTTTTATCTAGATTCTGTCTTCTCTTATCTAAGTTCTGTCCAGCAACAAGTGTGGATTTAGCAGCAGATAAAATCTTCATTAGTTTATCTTTCTCCTTCGTTGATTGTTCTTTTACTAAGGCAATCATCTTAGAAACAGATTTATCAACTATGCGTTTAATATTGTTGCTTTGATCGGTGATAGCTTTTATGACAGATTCTACATCATTATCAAACGATTTCAAGCTAACCTCAATTTTCGTTATATTTTGATTTGCTTCATTGGTCTTGTCCCGAATATTCTTTTCGTTTTCCCCTCGTAATTGAGCAATTACATCGACCAATTTAGAAAATTTATGACCATTGTGATTTCCTGTCACACAACTTGTACATACTGGTACAGTGCATGTATTACACATTAGGTTGAGTTCTTCTTTGTGTTGACTACATCTAGATTTACCTTCCGGGATGAGTTCTGACGCGTTTTGAAACTGGTGGTTTGTCGATATCTTCTGCCTTTTATGCAGCGACTTACAATTTTCACAATAATATTGCTCACAATCCAAGCAATATTGTGATCCAGGAGCACTAACACAAATTTCACATGTTTTAGATGCAGCCTGAGCCATGTTGTACTGATATAAAATCACAGGTATGAAAGGTGATTGTATCACATGACAACAAATTTAAATTTAAATCAAGAACGATAACTAGTGTTTATGAATGACTTTTGTCATGTGCACTCTTTCTAAAAATAAACCAATAAATAAAATATCATCTACAAATATTTACAAGATATTGAAAACTTTAAATGTACGTTTTACTAGGATTAAATAATATCTACCTAATAAAAGCAAATGGTCTTGTTGTTAAAAATTTATAGATGCCATATCAAATATCTAATCAGATAATACTTTAAATACATATATTATCACACAATATAACACGAGCTACTTCCAGTTTACACTTGTATACCTCGAAGTAAATAAAAATGAATACAATATGGTATACCAAACGCGCGTTTCGTCTTCAAAAGACACTTTACTGACGCTCAAATAAACCGTATGTAATGAAATATCTCGGTTCATACCGTTTTGTCTTGTTGTTTTCCAAAGACCACATCTGCCATTAATGCTCCTCTGTTTCAAAAGAATTTGAGGAACCTGAAGTCCTACATTTGAAAATGCCTTTACCAAATCAGAAATATGATAGTTGTCCATTCATTAGATGTTTTTTATCATTTATTTTTGCCATTTGATTATTGACTTTCCGGTTTAAATTTTCACTGGAGGTCAGTTTTTTTGTGACTTCAATAATTAATATTTTTTGGAAAGCAATCAAGTATATGTCATATGCAGAAACAGAACTCGTTGAATATTGTTACAAATATTACATATTAAAAGAAAGATACAAAAAAACACCATTTTTTACAAAGGAAAATGACTGTAACAAGTCAGGACAATAACAGTTGTTAACCCATCCATTTGATGTGTTTTAGCTTTTGATTTTGCCAATTTGGTTGAGGATGCTCCGTTTCGAATTTTCTACAGATTCGTTTTTTTTTATTAGTTTACCTTTTTAAAACAAAGGGTTGTGCTTAACAATGGCTACAATTTGCGCGAGTCAGTTCATAACTCAACTTCATTTTTATTATGATAATGACTATCAATATTTATATACAATTAAAAAGATAAGAAATTAAAATATCCGGCCCGGTGACATAATCTGGAATATTTTTCTTTTTTTTGGACAATTGGTAATTTTGTGATTATTGTTAATGGCCCCACACGTATTATTTACAAATGAGTGTTGTTGTGGTGCAAACAACTACAGCGTCAGGCTCATCAGTATACTTAGGGTACATTGTATTACTTAAAGGTTGAATACATACTATTTACGACTGGTGTGCTTGTCATTAGACAGTGCAACGTTTTTTTTTCTTTAAATATTGTTATGAAATATCTATGGAAGAAAGAAAAGCGATTTACAAAAATGTAATAGCATGTCGAATAGTATTCTATCCAACCAAGTCTTAATAATTATGTCTAGGTATGATTCAAATGATTCAAAACTACATAATGTCGTCATCTTGGTACTAAAGGAACATATGCAAATATTTGAAAAACTGTGTTTCTAACAAAGTATTTGAAAAATAAAAAAATTGAAAAAAAGAATGAACATAGACAAATTAACATGAAATAACTTCAAAGCGATTTATTACTGATCATAATCATGACATCCGTCTTTTTAGTTTAGCGTATGCATACGTCAGATAAATTCAAAAAAACCACAACTTTTTATTTTCATAAAGAAAGTGAATAATTCAAAATCATTAGCAACATGCATAAGTTATGTTACCTTCTGATATTTTCTGCTTGGTGAAAACTGCACGTGAATCCCTGGGCTTTAAACAAGTGTCGGCTTTCTTCAAACGTTTTGCCATATACAGCTTAGGTAATCTATTCCTGAAGTAGAAAAGCCTTAGTTTTTAAAAAATTCAAAGTTTTGTTAAGAGTCAATTTATAATTATGAACATATCAATGATAACTCAAATCAACACAGAAGTTCTGACTACTGGGCTGGTGATACCCTCGGGGAAATAAATCTTCACCAGCAGTGGCATCGACCCAGTGGTTACAAATAAACTCATCAATACCAGGATTAAAATTTTAAATTTACGCCAGACGCGCGTTTCGTCTACAAAAGACTCATCAGTGAGGACCAAAAATTCCTAAACGTTTTACCAAATACAGCTTAGGTATTCTATTCCTGAGGTAGAAAAGCCTTAGTGTTTCAACAATTCTAAGTTTTGTTAAGAGTTAACCAGCTTTCTTGTATTCTGACATTTCATCACGTGCGATAGATATAGCCTTTGAAATATAATTATACTACGATTTATCATAAAAAAATATAAACAAAAGGAATTTTTGTCACAACATCCTGTTATACAATAAAATTTCCTTTATTTTACAATATACGTAGAACTGTAAGTTTAATCGAGTATATAATTAAGACATGTTAATGACACATTCATATCATAATAAAATTAACGGTACCAATTTTCTTGCACCAGATGCGCATTTCGACAATACATGTCTCTTCAGTGATGCTCGTGGCCAAAATATTTGAAATCCAAAGCTTATATAAAAGATGAAGAGCTATAATCCGAAAGGTCCAAAATGTATAGCCAAATCCGTGAAAGGAATCAGAGCTTTGCATGAGGGAGATACATTCCTTAATTTATAATAATTTCTAATATTTTGTAACAGCAAATTTTAATAACACAAAAAATCCGTATTTTCATGCCAGTACCGAAGTACTGGCACAATAATAGTTTTAAAAGGATAAATGACACAATAATAGGTTTAAAAGGATATAAGTTTGCATGTTATATTATTGAAATCAGAACTGTATATGTTGCTGTGGAAATGCAGGAACCGACAAAGTAACATTTAATTTTTCATTCTTTACCATTGGTTTAAGATTTGACGTAATTGAAAGTAATACATGTTATATGTTTGTGCATATTTTCAGTAGCCTTCACTGCCTGGAACGAAGGTGGGAACGTTTCCTCTGACAAAGTGATAATATTCAACAAAGTTAAGACATCTACTGGAATAGTAGATGGTCTGTACATTATTACTGTGACAGTCAATTCTGAAACATTGTACGTACGATTCATAATTTGAAATTTATAAAAATAATATTCCTCTATCTCGAGTTTACATTCAAGGAAAATATGGCAAAACAGTGGAACCAACCAGTGTAGTGTCGACTGGGTTACAAAGGGGGGATACAGTCAGTGAAAGTTCACGCGAAACAATTCATGTTGAGATGGGTTGGTCAACATTATCTATTATTGAAATTTAATTCACTTAGCTATATTACGCGATGTGTCGATGTAAGGCAAATTTCAACATACTCATTTGTTCTGATATTTTTATCTGCTATATATTGTCAAAATATATTTGTTTTTACCAACTGTATCTATTGATCTATAGGTCTGTCTTTATTTCTGGTCAAGTGTTCAATTTTTCTAAAACAATGTAGAACGATTTCTTGAATATTACGGTTTAAAGTCTATCTGGAAATCTTATAAGATAAGCACACACCTAGCACTATTCAGTAAGCTATCATTTCAGTCAATGTTGTTGTACATTGGAATTGCATATAGTCATACTAAATGTTGACTTCTGGATGTTTTTGAATATTCATGTCGTTGGATTACTTGATACACGTATGCCACACATCTTTTACTCATGTACTGAAATATTAACTAGTGTGAGTTTGGTATTGTTGTTATACTTTTTAAATATAAGAATGCTTTAATTTAATAGATACATAATGTTAAAACCAATGTGATCAAGTTTAGGAATCAAGAAAGGGCTTGAAACTTAACTCTACTTCTCATTTGTCGTCATCTTTTATACGATTTTAAAATTATTAGGTGAAAAAGCTAATCTTCAAAACAGATGTTGTATACGTGGATGTATTGTTATGTTATAGGAATAGGCCGAGTCAGAATTGTAAGACGATGGATTATTTCATTGTTCGTACCCCAAAATTAAAACAACGTCACGTCATTGACTGAATTTCAATTGCGTAGGACGTTTCTAACCAATCACATTTTGGTGTAAACTTTTCAAAATATTACATAGAATGCATTAGATTCGGAAACCACGAAGTTCGAGTTTGATTTTTGTATAATATTATGTATCCTCGCATCTACATGTTCCTTTACGAAAGCATGGTGTTTGGCATTATCAGTTTTGATATGAGAACATATCGCTGTTACTGAAATCAGCATTATTTTGTTATGTCTGAACATTCTTAAGCGCATAATTTACTCACAGCAACCTGAGTTAATTCCGGAACATAAAAGACTGTCCCGTGTCTCCCTAATGCTTATAATGATATCTCTCTTGGACACCAATAAATAAAACAAAATCTTGTAGTTACATCATCGCATTTCAGAAAAGACCAAGAAGATCATATTTGACAAAACCATTTGATTCCCAATGAATAGTATCTGTGAAGATTCAAGGATGGGGAAATGTAGGTACATTCCATGATGATTAAATAACTATGAAGTATGATCGATCTGGTAAAGCTAAAATGTGTGTAGCGTACACAACCTTGGAACTGAAATTAACAGATGTATACTATCACTGTGTATGCGAAATATAATCGACGATGAAACCTACTTTTTGTGACAATGTAAACACATAGAACAGGGAAAGAGAAAAACTTGAATTGAGCATTCATTTCTAATTATTTATATCATCACTACAAATCTTAAACATGTGAAGTAGGTGTAAAATCAAAGTGTGAATTGTGTCCACTATCGGGCGGTGCAATGAACATTCTAATGCAATGTGGATGTAACAATTTTTTTCATTGGCTAAAAGTTGCCGTCAAATCCACAGTTGACAAGGCGTAACTAAGGAGGGACCCGCCATTTTAAATTGATGAATCAACAAATGTTCGATTACTACTATATAATTGAAAATAAAACAACACCTACCTCGAATTCGCCGTTTAATGTAATTTTATCCGAATTTGAAGCGTACAGGTAACGTAATAAACTTCAGTTTGTAAGTTTTCATTTGTATGACGTCACGTTTAGCCATGACGTCTTTGTACCAAAATCATTCATGAAGTTTCGCGGATTTTTTTTTTTATTTGACAAATTTAGACAGTTTTATCGTTTTTTTTCTTTTTGTAATGCATTAGAATCGGAATAACAGTACTGTAGTTGAAGAGTTACGACCGTGAATTTTTATTTGACGGTCGCAAATCTCCGTTTTACTGTCTCCGCTACGGGTCGCCAGTAAAACTGCATTTGTGACCGTCAAATCTACAATTGACGGTGGCAACTCTTCAAACAACAGTACTGTTATTCCTTAATTACCATGTATTAATTTGATATTGAAATATCTAAGGACTTTAATTTCTTTCTTTTTCATAATGACCATTTGATAAAAACTGCTTATTTTAGAATTAACTCCCCGAAGGACTTTCGATATTGGCCGGAAATGGATTTATTAACAAACTTCAGATTTTTACACCTTTAAAAGAATGGAAATGGTATATACTTAATAATTATAAATGCCCATTAAAAAAAACCAAGAGTAAATACTGTTCAATAGTCATAAATCGATTCCGCGAAAAAAAAATCCGGTTCACAAACCAAAACCGAGTGAAAAACCGTCAACTATAAGGGGAAAACAACAGAACAACAGAAACACTGAACTGCTACAAAAACTAACGCCAACAAACATAGAAACGGAATATTTGGTTTCAACTGGCACATATTGGTGAGTTGAACCTTGTTTTCTGGCTAGCCAAACCTCTCGCTTATATGTCAATGTTAAAAATACCGCTGAAGTGACACCATTACGTGACAGGAATACAGTACAAATGAAGTCCAGCGAAATACATAAATAATAGTTATCAAAAGTACCAGGATTATAATTTTATACGCCAGACGCGCGTTTCGTCTACATAAGACTCATCAGTGACGCTCAGATCAAAATAGTTAAAAAGCCAAACAAATACAAAGTTGAAGAGCATTGAGGACCCAAAATTCCAAAAAGTTGTGCCAAGGCTAAGGTAATCTACTCCTGGGGTAAGAAAATCCTTAGTTTTTCGAAAAATTCAATAATATAATACTACATAACAACATGTACACCACAACATGACAACGGACAAACTTCCATTAATTTACGACAGTACAACAATGCAATAAACTACAAAAGAATTAAATGTGGGTGAAATCAATGAAGCAACGCAGCAAAATCACACACACACATCATTTTTTATCAAATACCTCGCCACACTCTAGTGATAATTTTGGTGGATACACTTGTATATACTATCTACAAAGATCATAAATCTGCAGTTTCGGAACAAAACTGACAATTTTCGTTACAACTTTAGTCGTTCGTAATTGATACAACGTTGCATTGACGAAATAAAATAAAGGCTATTTCATGTGACTGTTACCCCGCACTACGAAGTAACTGTTCCTTTTGGTTTCCAGACTTGACGTTTGATTGAAATCTAACTTTGATATATGGCCACATAAACTACACATTAACATCCTGATCGATTATATCAAAACGCGTGAGAGCATCTACCTCAAGGCGATCAATGGCACAAGATATGAATAAACATGACAGTAATAACATGATCTTCAAACTCAGATATCCTAATTTAATTATTGCAGATGCAACAGGAAAAACAGATCAAAATCTACTGAACATAATAGAAAACTCTGCAGTGTTGAAAAGGCATTATGCACATCAGACAAATTTCGGTTACATATGCATTTGATAACCAAAACAATTAAGTTAAATGATAATCATTATTGGTTGTATAGGATGTTATTAAGTGTCCAGACTTGGCGTAAAAACAACCGGCTCAACATTCTGAAGAGGTAAACACAATGAAAAACATGTACTTTTTTTTTAGAATATTTGATTCGTAGTGTTGGATCACAGTGGGCTCCTGTAAGTTTTGCATGGTGGATACAAGGAGTCAAATTTAGAAACCAAAAAGAAATGGAACCGATAGTAGACATTAACAAAATTCGTCACTATTTCTTCCTACCAAATGATACAAGACAAAAGTATAGTTATATTTATTTTTTCATAACTTTTTCTTGTATAGTTGATAAAACATAGCTCAGTAGTAGTGATTTGGAAAGTCGTTTCAGGTCCTATTGTCATTATTCAAAAAATATTAAAAAATATGTGATAACCTCAGATAATGAAACGAAAACCAAAAGGCAAGAATACCAGAAAGACAACTTAGGAGCAATATACAGTCGCAATCAATGGAAAGAATAAAGAAGTGCATTCAAGTGTTGAAAAGTATAATTATTTTAAATTTGCAAGATTTCAGGTATTGTATTCTTTTCTTATGACAATTGCATTAGGAAAATGCTTGTATTAAATCTGGAATGGAACAGTTGTTTTATGAAATAAAATTTTGACGTAGTTGCAGCAGGTCCAGAAAAGGAATGTCGATCAGATAACATAAACAATGAATATCGATTTAAGAAACAATTTGAAAGACATCCATTAGCCATGTTAAAGTGTTTTTATTTGGTCATCGAATTGCAATTTTATTTTATTTCATTACGAAATCATAATTGGACGTCGATTAGAGTATTACCTATTTATATGGTATAAGGTGATTTGTGTTAAAAGATCGATCTACATTAAATGATTTTGCGTCAATTATTTAAACGGAGGTTGATGATGGAAGTTTTTAACAACCTAGACTGGATATACAGCACTTGCACGGTCGGTGAAGGTGTGGGGCAGGCATGTTTATACCTGCTCGTAGTCTTTTAATTGTTATTTGATGTTGATCTTTGTCATTTTGATTAGTTTCTTTTGGAACATTATCTAGTTTCGTACTCGGACTTCTTTTAACGGTTTTGGTCTTGTGAGAATTGATGTTCGTTCGTTTATTTCTTATAAGGTAGAGGTATAAAGGGAAGGCACTAGATCTATTAAAAAAACAACTTGTGAATGTCGCTGCATTTTTGTGCCGGTATCAAGATTTGAATATCTAGCTTTTGTTAGCTATATAGTTTTGTGTGTGTTCTTTTTTCTTTATTTGTTAATTTGATTCATTTATATGTGCCACAGTTTATTGTGGCGTCCATTTCCCTGAACTAATATACATTATTGTTAAATTTGTTCATTTTGTTCATTTTTTCCTCTAAATGTTAATGACGTCTTTACAGTAAGACCATTGGATGTTGGATTGGTACTGGTTGCTTTTATAGTCGCAGATGAATGATTTGTTTTGTTCTTTGTGAATTCAAGCTAACTCTCAGTAGCTGTGAGTACTCTCAGAACATATTTAATATCTTGATGTTGGAATGTATAAATACCCTGACACATTCGGTCGGCTTTTTTAAGCTATCTATCTTTCTGCTTTGTGTGTATCTGATAAGTTAATCCCTTTCCAACTGCTTTTCATCTCACCTGTTCTAATTTAAATAAAGATTATTTATTTATTTATTTATTTCCAAGTGATACCCTCGGGGACTAACAGTCCACCAGCAGAGGCATCGACCCAGTGGTAGTAATAACATTAACGGCACCAATTTTTCTGCACCACATGCGCATTTCGACAAAACATGTCTCTTCAGTGATGCTCGTAGCCAAAATATTTGAAATCCAAAGTTTATATGAAAGATAAAGAGCTATAATCCAAAAGGTCCAAAAAGTATAGCCAAATCCGTGAAAGGAATCAGAGCTTTGCATGAGGGAGATACATTCCTTAATTTATAATAATTTCTAACAATTTGTAACAGCAAATTTTAATAACACAAACAATCCGTATATTCATGCAATCACCAGCCCAGTAGCCATTACTTCGGTACTGGAATGAAAATACGGATTGTTTGTGATATTAAAATTTGCTGTTACAAATTGTAATTGAAATCTTTTACATAAATCTTCTCCTCTGAAACTACCGAGACAATCAGCTTTTTGGTATATAGTTTCAAAAATATATCCGATGACTCCGCCTTCCAATCAACATGGCTGACATGCCATAAAATAAAACATAGGTGTATTAAAATGCAAGTTTTGTCTACCGGTATTATATTTGAACTGTTATAAATAGGGAAAATCTCAAAGGAGCAAAAGTGTTCAGATTTATCTATGCTGAGTTTATTATATCATGCAGTCTATTCTCATCTACATTGTTTGAATGCATCCTTTGCTTGATATACACATAAATCTAGATGAGCGATACCGACTCTATAGAGACTATAGTTAAAAATGTTCATTATGCTTTACTGATCCACCACTGTCCAAGGTTATGGGAGGGTTAGCACCTTTAAACAAGTTAAACCTCGCCACATCCTAGTTAGGAACATGTAAATTCAATGGTAGTCGTTTGTTAATGCATGTAATATTTGTTTTTCGTTGATAATTTTGACATAAATCAGGCCGTTAGTTTTTTCGTTTGGATTGGATTTGGATTCGTCAGTTTGTTGTTTCCTCGATACAAATCCTTTCTCATTTTTTTTTAAATATTTATGAAAACAGATTGTCGATTTATGTAACTTTTTATTCTTTATCCATTCAACTAGAATACCGATAAAAACTATTAATTATCATGGTATTGAAGTAACTAATATGACCTCAATATTTGTCTTTAATTTTGTAGTAAACTAATGGCCGGGTTGTTGTCTCTTTGACATATTCTCTATTTTCATTTTCAAATTTAACTTTTTAGCATTGATTTGTGAAAACAGAAATCTATACTGATCTCTAAAATCATTGGAAATATGCTTTTATACTTCTGGTCATATATGGTTTTACTCAGATCAGCCAATTATTTTTTGAGTTCTTTGTGTCCAATGTGATTGATTAATTTAATTATCCGTTTGTTCTGAACCGAGGGAATGCGTGTATTCAAAATGCTCATGAAATAAATACTCGTATAACTCTCGACAACGCACACTTTATTGAACATATATATATATAAATAAGTTGTTTTTTTGTGGACCGTCAACAAAAAAGATAACAAAAATACCGAACCACATATTAAGTGAATTCTAATTCGCCAGGACCATAAAAACAAACAAAAACGGTATTTTCAACCATTAGAACGAGCAGAAAACAACTCTGTTATTAAACATACAATTAAAAGCTACATCAACTGTGGGTTTCTAGAGATATAAATTTCAATGTTTTTTAGTTAATACGTTAAGAGAAATCACTACTCTACAACTGTTATTACATATTGGAAAAAATATGCTGGTTTTGCTGTGTTGCCTCTTTTAAACTTCTTTGATCAATTCCATACGTCTACAAGATATACATATATTCGTTTAAAAATAATTATGCTTGAAATATTTTTGTTTTACTGTAAGAAATATTGATACAACCAAACTATACAAGATTTAAAAAAGCATGATGTATAAAGTATTTCCTGTTCACAAACGTTCAGCAAAATTTCATGTTCAACATTGTTGCAATATGAATTGACGTTCAACATACTATTTTAAACATCGAATACGAAAGTTGAAAGCCGGCTTTAAGTATAAGCTTTGATAAATCGCATACTTCTAAATTCGACATGCATATTTTTTGTACATCTTGATTTAAACAAATATTAGTTCA
This sequence comes from Mytilus galloprovincialis, assembly GCF_965363235.1. Classification (NCBI taxonomy): domain Eukaryota; kingdom Metazoa; phylum Mollusca; class Bivalvia; order Mytilida; family Mytilidae; genus Mytilus; species Mytilus galloprovincialis. The sequence continues at coordinate 44,494,708 of NC_134849.1, forward strand.
GCTTTATCTAGTTTTAAACTTAATCTTGTTCTTCGAATATTCACTTAACGTCGTAACAATGAATTGTTAAAGACAATATATTACTTTGCTTTGTTTGCTTTTCCGTTCGAACGAGTATTTCCTATTTATATTAAGAGCACTTACTTAAATTGTCCGGTGCATCTACACAAACTACAAATAAAAAGGCACAATAAACATTAAAAAAAAAATATTTTATTTCAAAAAAACTGTATACAAACATTTCAATAATTTCAAGGTTAGTGTTATGACATTTGCAATGATTAAAACAGAAAGGTCAATAAAACAAAGTAATGTAAAATATTTGTGGTTTATATATAAACATGTATATACCGGCTTATCCAGCACGTTGAATATATTAGTCCACAAAACTGTGTCATAGTGTATCCTTAAAATCTTTAAATAAATATATATATATTAAGACAATAACAATCAAAACCAAGGAGTAAACAAAGACTCACAAAAACCTAAGGACATTTACATCAACAGTTATAAATAATAATTAAGAAACAACACGAACTCCACTAAAAACCGGGAGTGAAATCAGGTGCTCCGGAAGGGTAAGCATTTCCTGCACCGTATACGGCATGTTAGCTCTTTGTTCAGTTCGGTAATGATGGAAGGTTATTATGACTGAGGAAGAATATCAGATATGATTTCTGACACTTTTGTCAAAATGGCCAATCAGCTCATGATGGTGACCGTAAAATTTCTTGAGTCATGACATTAATTTGATTGATTCATAGCCCTGTCGTAGCAACTTTTGAGGAAGCGGTATTCCTCGTTCAACAAAATCAACGTACTTTGAGCTCGCTCTAGAGTAACGTATCACTTAAGACACATATACTCCATATGCTGGTGCCGCTGGGATGTTGCTACACAGAAGTGGAAAGTTGACTACAGGAAAATTAAAATCATCGCGTTTGTCATAAATGTTGGTATTAAAGTAATTCAAATGTTATAAACTGTTTAATTTGTTGGATAGTTTTATATTGATCATTATGAGAAATGTTGTTTTAATGAGTTATACAGCAGAAACGTGCAGGCTTTTTAGTCACGTATGTTCCCAAAGAGGATAATATGCAATAATACATAAGACGTTTGCTTTTATCTGACCGACATCAATGCATAATATTAAAGTGCATACATATTATCGAAGTAATTCAATACAATTGCTGATATGATAGTCTCAATAACTACTTGTATTATTTCCGATCTCAAATCAAAAATGAGCAATGATATACGGACTGGAGTTATTAATTTTACTGCAGATGAAACTTCAAGTACACTTACAGCTTTTCATCTCTATCATTTTCATAACTAAATCAAACTGATATTCTGTATTTGCAAAATGAAATAGAATAGACAATGAAAACGGAAAACGTGTCAGTAAATCGACCAAAGAGCATGAGACCAAGATCACAATACGTCTTCGACAATATAAGAAAACCCGCAATCGTTGGCGGGCTTCAGCTGACCCATTAACAGAATATATACTATATGATGTCCATGTCCACTTGTTTATATTTATTTAAGAGGTCAGCTGAAGCCCACCTCCAAATACGAAAGTATCTTGCTGTGTTGAAGACACATTATTGCCCTTCGGCTGTTTTCTGCCCTTTAGTTGGGTTGTTGTCTGTTATCGGAAATCAGTATTTTGTGCTTTTAGTTTTTTTTTTACACATTTCCGATTTCCCTTCTCAATTTGAGTGCAGGAAAATGGACGCCATAAACTCCAACACATACAAATGAAGCACAATCAGGAAAAAAAACCCACAAGACTAACAAAAGCTATCGGTTTCTTACTTTGATCATGCTAGAATAAAAGCGGCGGGGCGAATATTTTGGTGAAATTGCAATCCTGCCCTATACCATACACTCTACCAAAGTGAAACAGACAGCCTTATTCATAGTAAAAACAAAATTGTGGTTTGGTCGCCAATGAGACAACTCTTTACAAGAGACCAAATGACACTAAAATTAAGATCTATAAGTCACCGTACAGCCTTCAACAATCACAAAAGACCATACCTCAAAGTCAACTATAAATTGCCCCGAAATGACAAATGAGGAGGGGTCGGAGGGGTCCTGATCCCGAAATCCTGGATTTGAAAATATGAAATCCCGAGGCCCCGAATTTAGATAAAAATAAATCCCGGCATCCCGAAATTCAAAAGAAGAATTCCAGGATCCCGAAAGGGTCAATCCCGAAATCCCGAGCTTAAAAATATCCGATCCCGATGTCCCCAAAAAGGTCCTGCCCCCTCACAAATTCCAACGAGACAACAAACGTCAGAAAAAATGAACGAAAAACAAATATGTCACACATCAACAAACGACATCCACTTAATTACAGGCTCCTGACTTTGGACATACACATGTATACATAATATTGCGGGGTCATCACATGTAAGCGAAAATCCAACCCTCCCCTAACCTTGGACAGTGCTGTAAAAGTACAACATAAGAACGAACTTTAAAAATCAGATGGATAAAGACAGAAATACTACAAATACACTACAAATACACGTGGATGTGGCCAGGTACTTTTACATCCCAAAAACAAAACAAAAGACTAAGTACTGATCTGAGAATACTCGAAGCTGCTGACAGCTAGTTCAAACCACTAACAACTAATAAAAAAGTACATACATCTAAGAGTAGATTATCAATCAGTACACATTCAACATCCAATGGATTAAGTTTAAAGACGTCATCAACTAAATTCCCGGGCACGGAGAACGACATTTCCGTAAAAATAAGGATGTTCAATCCCGTTTGAAAACAGTTTTCTATAGCTACAACCAAACTTCCAAACCAAATCGATATATCTATTGAAAAATTGAGTTAAGGTTGTTTTAGTAATTTGTGTAAACGAATCACTGACTTAATAATTTACCCACGTTCGTTAAAATCAAAATGTGTGACACTGGAAACACTGATTTTTTTGAATTTTTCTAGTAAAAAAAACCCCGCTTTTTTAAAATTAATAACATAAGGACAAAGGGAAAAAAGTAAATTCATGATATACACCTACATTGTTAGTAGTACCATAGACAACTAAAGACTGAATAACACGAACCCCACCAAAACCAGGGAATAATCTCAGGTGCTCTGTAAGGACAAGCAGATCCTGCTTCACATGTGAATTATCCGAACTGCAGCTGTATGGATTTGTTTACCAGTGCTCAATCTAATTTTTCATTAATAAGTTTAGTCTTCCTTTATATGTTATAATGTCAATAATGAAAAATAATAAAGCGCCCAATAGAAAAAAAATAGAAATTACTGTAAGGCACTTCTAGAATTTATCTTTCTATTTTTCTAAGTTCTTTCTTTGTGCAATAAACTAAAATATTGTGTTGATATTACAGAAATTGGTGTTTTGTTGTTTGAAACCTTTTCAGCAGCAATTCTCTAATTCGAGGCGGTTATTTATTTTATTGGTTGAGGACGCGGGCGTGCGAACAGAGAACCATGGTTCGTCGATAGAATACTATGACAATTATTTTCAGTTTTGATTGACGTCGACCACACTGGCCAAATGCAGGATTTGAACTCATAATACCAGTGTTGACATGCTAGTGGTACATCATTTCGAATTCATAGACCAGTCAATACCGAGTTCCCTTTGTGTCGTGTAGAGAAAATATATATTATTTTGAAGTTATCAAAGGTACCAGAATTTTGTAAATTTATTCGCCAGAGGCAACCAATAATTTATACTTGAGGCGCAAATTTAGTTTCTATGTTTCTATGTTTCTGAAGGTTTTTGATTTTATTTATAATAAACAAACTCTTGTTTGTTCAAAACATGTTTACAAAAGAGAAAAAAAAATGTAACCTGGATGGGAGTGCAGACAGGTCAATTATAATATCACTATGTATCATGCTGTGAGCATGTCAAAATTAACAAACTTTACCATACAATGTTAGATACTGTAAATTCAGAAATTATGTGGTGTATTTGTTATTGCAATTTGTGGGAAAATATATCACTAGGAGATCCTGCATACAGATATAGTTTCAGATATCAGAATACTATAGGGTTATTGCATGAATATTGGGGAATATTGTCCCGAGTAGAATTTTATATTGCACGAGCTTGCGAGTGCAATATATGTTCTACGAGGGACAATATTCCCCAATATTCATGCAATAACACTTTTATTGTATAGCAATATAATATTTGAAAGTAAAATTGGTTTAAACAAAGATTTTGTCGTTGATGACATCATGAATTTTGAAGATTTATTGCACTAGTGCAATATTAGAATTTATTGCACGCTAACTTTTGGTTACTTTATGTGGGAAATATTATATTGCTATGCAATAAAAGTGCTTATGATAACATGAACGGGCACTTACGGACTGCAAAAGCATCATATTTTACTGCAGATGTTGAATTTTATAATACTGTATTTTACTCACATATTAAATTGCAGAAACAATATCTAATTATCAAAACTTCAGCTGTATTGAAATGTTCACCAGAACTGAATTAGTGTTTTATTCATAATTTAGTTGTACATTTATATGTGCGCTTCTAAGATTTATTTAAAAAAAAAGTTCTTTCTTTGTGCAATGAAAAATATATTTGTTGATACGACAGATGTATTGATGTCTTTTTCGCTTGGCCTGCAATATATGTGTCGTGTATTGATTGATTGATTTGTGTTTATCGACACTAACAACAGTTGAAATTGAACTCAAAACACCAGTATTGACATGCTGTTGATAAACTGGTTTGCATACTTAGAACACTAAGCCACGGCGGACCCAATGTATCTTTTAAAACATTCTCTTTTAAAATCTTTAGCCATTATAGTTTGTGCTCTTATATATGCTTGACAAGACAAGTGTTACTCTTTGTCTTTTTTTGTCTACTTTTGTTTACGTCCGATGGTTAAATATTATATCAAATCTGGCAAAAAACTTTACCTTACCGGAAATACAGCTACTAGTGTTGCATTGCAATTAAAATAATATATATACTTCTCTTACTGATACTTGAACTTGGTACTTACTCACTGAAAAAAAGGAAATGTGATTAGTTTTTTATTGATGCATTTGTACATTTTCTATATTTCCTTGTCATCGAGTCGTTAGAAAGATTTCCCTTTTTTAGTTTTAGAGCTATGTATAACAGTTTTGTAAAATTGAATCAATTTTTTTTATTAGCAATTTAGTGCATAAGTAAGATTCCGGAATGTCTTTAATGGTCTTCAGTCTATTTCTATGTGCAATAATACGAAAAAGCAGTGTATATATCGTGTAGAGAGTTATGATGAAGTATAACCCTAGACCTTAGAAATTATAGGTTTGTATTTTCGAAAGGTTTGACACCACAGGTTTTATACTCCCTGATTATGTGCCAAATTTATGTTCGTCTTAGTCAAAGTTAACGTACCGATGAGTGAATTAAAGGATTTATTTAGCAAGGGAAGTATCTTGTTGATCTACCCTTACATCGATGTATCTTATTACATTATAAGTAATACAGATTAATCGATCTTGAGACTTATAATTCCATAAGCAATAAAACAACTCATTTTAACTTTATTGATATGACGTTCTAGTATCCAGGTGATTATTTTGGTCGTGGTAAACATCCGATGGTTTATTATTAAATCGAATAGGGAACTATTTTTTACTTAAACGGAAATATAGGTTCTTTTTGCATTGCAGTACAAGTATATATACTTCTCTAATTAAACTTGAACTTGCTACTTACCTACTGAAAAAGAAGGAATTATAGCATAAATTTATTTTTAAAAATCGTTGGTGAATTTGTACTTTATCTGTATTGCTTTGTCGTCAAATCGCTAAACAGGTATCCAATTTTAAGAATTTAAGCTACAGTTTATTAAGAATTAATCTACTATGTTTAAATTAAGATTAGTTATGTTGGTGTTTATGTAGGATTTCAAAATGTCTTTAATAAACTTCAGTCTATAACTATATACAAATTGTAACACACAAAACAAAAGACGTTGTAATACCTTGAAAGGTCTGTATGCATGTCAAACCACAGTGCAAGCAGATAAATGAATTTAAATATCTGTATATGCTTTTTGGTGAGGGATATAAATTCGGATAACTATTAATAACTCGTTGATATTATCACGCGATACTCGAGTACTCGATTGGGATTTCAAAACTATGCACTTAAAATTTTGTGGTTTGTTTTTCAACGGACGACAAACCACCTATATAAGTATCTGAAAAAAAGGAATATCAAACCAAAAATAACAAAATGCTCATAACCTTTCAGCACTCATTAAAAAAAACAATCATAAAAACAATATGAATAAAAAAAACTATTTGAAATTTATAACACAAATATCATTTGGTAATCGTTATGAAAACACATTCAACATGTTTCATATCAACAAAGGCGTAATGATTAGACGTCAACCATTATTGGGGACAGTCGGCTTTGCAACTTTGTAAATTACAGACTTGCAGACGAAACTATTTGGTCTGAAGGTACCGAAGTGACATAATGGCTAAAACGACATTCACACAGTACCGATTATGGCTCCCGTTTAATACCAGACAGCTCTAAAACACTACAAGCTAAACAGTAGGATTTCTATTCTGAAGGATCTGGAATCACTACAAACTCCTCAGAGTCTGAATTGACCAGTTTTTGTGCTCGACCAGTAAAATCGAGCACACATTTTACTCGACTAGTCTCGACATTGTCTCGACTGTACTTAAATGTACTTAAGTGTACTCGACTAGGTCTCGACTTTACTTAATTAGTCTGATTCAGTACTTGATGATGTTTGTGTAGTCTGAAATGGTGTTGACCAAGGCTCCACCTGTCTCGACCTGTCTCGACTAGTCTCGACTCAGTCTCAACCAGTCTCGACCTGTCTCGACTAGTCTTGACCTTCAAATTTAGTTTTGACTGGTGTAAATCAGCCCATCTAACTAAATTAAATATTGATCTTACAAAATTCAAGCTTATTACGTAGTTTGATTTATTGCTGTGAAATGAAAGAATTTAATTTTACAATATGTAAAAATAAAAATTATTATATAAAAATTCAGATAGGCATCTTTAATTTTTTTAATGACTTTTTCAAATCAACTTGGATTTTCATCAAACTATGCAGCTATCTTACATATATATCAAGCTTACTGAATCCCATTTCATTTAGTTTTTTTGTTGTATTGCTGTAAAGTTTAAGAATTAAAGTAATCTTGGTATAAAAAGCTAGGATTTGTAATTCGGACAAAATAGAGATAGTACACTTTAATTGTTTTAATAACTTTTTCAAATCAACTTGGATTTTCATCAAACTATGCAGCTATCTTACATATATATCAAGCTTACTGAATCTCATTTCATTTAGTTTTTTGTTGTATTGCTGTAAAATTTAAGAATTAAAGTAATCTTGGTAATAAAAGCTAGGATTTGCAATTCTGACAAAATAGAGATAGTACACTTTAATTTTTTTAATAACTTTTTCAAATCAACTTTGATTTGCATAAAACTATGCAGCTATCTTACATATATATCAAGCTTACTGAATCCCATTTCATTTAGTTTTTTGTTATATTGCTGTAAAATTTAAATAATAAAGTAATCATGGTAAAAAAAGCTAGGATTTGCAATTCGGACAAAATAGAGATAGTACACCTTAATTTGTTTAATAACTTTTACAAATCAACTTGGATTTTCATCAAACTATGCAGCTATCTTACATATATATCAAGCTTACTGAATCCCATTTCATTTAGTTTTTTGTTGTATTGCTGTAAAATTTAAGAATTTAAGTAATCTTGGTAAAAAAAGCTAGAATTTGCAATTCGGACAAAATAGAGATAGTACACTTTAATTTTTCTTATAACTTTTTCAAATCAACTTGGATTTTCATCAAACTATGCAGCTATCTTAGATATATGTCTAGCTTATTGAATCCCATTTCATTTAGTTTTTTGTTGTATTGCTGTAAAATTTAAGAATTAAAGTAATCTTGGTAAAAAAAGCTAGGATTTGCAATTCGGACAAAATAGAGATAGTACACTTTAATATTTTTAATAACTTTTCCAAATCAACTTGGATTTTCATCAAACTATACAGCTATCTTAAATGTATACTAAGATTACTGAATCATAGGTTGTTATTTTGTTTGGTGTATTTCTGTCAAATCTAAGAATTTAATTAACCTAGGTCAAAAAGCTACGATATTAGAAATATATCTAGTCTCATAATTTGGGAAAAAGTATATATAAAATAGTTATATAATTCCTTTAATGTTTTATTCCTTTTGATATACACTTTATAAATATATCAAAAAGGGATGAAACATTAGAAATTATTAAAATAGTTCTTCTGATTTGTGGTGATTTATAAAGCAATACCTTCTGCTTGGGGCAAACTTATTAAAAAGATCACATCTACCAGAGAGTTTTAAATTCTAAATAACATTATTCAAAGTTGCAACATCCTGTTAAATCTAAATCGCAGGGCTTTTAATTCACTAGATAAGTAATACACGAGTTTAAGAAAAGTAGGGCTTTCTTTTTACCTGTAAAACTCACGTGTACTGATGTAATTAAATCATGTATGGTGCCATGTCATTAAATTTGACAAAAAAATATTTTAAAACTTCATAACAACCTGGGATTTAGTAAGATTACCAAGGTAGCTATATAGTTTTAATAAAATCCAAGTTGATTTGAAAAAGATATTAAAAAAATTAAAGTGTACTATCTCTATTTTGTTCGAACTGCAAATTCTAGCTTTTTTGACCTAGATTAATTTAATTCTTAAATTTGACAGCAATACAACAAAAAACAAAATAACCTGGGATTCAGTAAGCTTAATATATATGTAAGATAGCTGTATAGTTTGATGCAAATCCAAGTTGATTTGAAAAAGTTATTAAAAAAATTAAAGTGTACTATCTCTATTTTTTCCGAATTGCAAATCCTAGCTTTTTATACCAAGATTACTTTAATTCTTAAATTTTACAGCAATACACAAAAAACTAAATGAAATGGGATTCAGTAAGCTTAATATATATGTAAGATAGCTGCATAGTTTGATGCAAGTCCAAGTTGATTTGAAAAAGTTATAAAAAAAATTAAAGTGTACTATCTCTATTTTGTCAGAATTGCAAATCCTAGCTTTTTATACCAAGATTACTTTAATTCTTAAATTTTACAGCAATACACAAAAAACTAAATGAAATGGGATTCAGTAAGCTTGATTTATATGTAAGATAGCTGCATAGTTTGATGCAAATCAAAGTTGATTTGAAAAAGTTATTAAAAAAAATTAAAGTGTACTATCTCTATTTTCTCCGAATTGCAAATCCTAGCTTTTTATACCAAGATTACTTTAATTCTTAAATTTTACAGCAATACAACAAAAAACTAAATGAAATGGGATTCAGTAAGCTTGATATATATGTAAAATAGCTGCATAGTTTGATGAAAATCAAAGTTGATTTGAAAAAGTTATTAAAAAAATTAAAGTGTACTATCTCTATTTTGTCGAATTGCAAATCCTAGCTTTTTTTACCAAAATTACTTTTATTCTTAAACTTTACAGCAATACAACAAAAAAACTAAATGAAATGGGATTCAGTAAGCTTAATATATATGTAAGATAGCTGCATAGTTTGATGAAAATCAAAGTTGATTTGAAAAAGTTATTAAAAAAATTAAAGTGTACTATCTCTATTTTGTCCGAATTGCAAATCCTAGCTTTTTTTACCAAAATTACTTTTATTCTTAAACTTTACAGCAATACAACAAAAAAACTAAATGAAATGGGATTCAGTAAGCTTGATATATATGTAAGATAGCTGCATAGTTTGATGAAAATCCAAGTTGATTTGAAAAAGTTATTAAAAAAATTAAAGTGTACTATCTCTATTTTGTCCGAATTGCAAATCCTAGCTTTTTTTACCAAAATTACTTTAATTCTTAAACTTTACAGCAATACAACAAAAAACTAAATGAAATGGGATTCAGTAAGCTTGATATATATGTAAAATAGCTGCATAGTTTGATGAAAATCCAAGTTGATTTGAAAAAGTTATAAAAAAAATTAAAGATGCCTATCTGAATTTTTATATAATAATTTTTTTTTACATATTGTAAAATTAAATTCTTTCATTTCACAGCAATAAATCAAACTACCTAATAAGTTTGAATTTTGTAAGATCAATATTTAATTTAGTTAGATGGGCTGATTTACACCAGTCAAAACTAAATTTGAAGGTCAAGACTAGTCGAGACAGGTCGAGACTGGTTGAGACTGAGTCGAGACTAGTCGAGACAGGTCGAGACTAGTCGAGACAGGTCGAGACAGGTCGAGTCTTGGTCAAGACCATTTCAGACTACACAAAGATCATCAAGTACTGAATCAGACTAATAAAGTAAAGTCAAGACCTAGTCGAGTACACTAAAGTACAGTTAAGTACAGTCGAGACAATGTCGAGACTAGTCGAGTAAAATGTGTGCTCGATTTTACTGGTCGATCACAAAAACTGGTCAATTCAGACTCTGAGGAGTTTGTAGTGAATGTCTTTTAATCCTCAACAAAGTCGTATACATGCGTGAATGACAGATTCCTACGGATCAGGAAAGGTCAAGTGAGGTGGAATGCGAACCGTCTTTGCAGAAACCATTCCGGAACAGTCTAGTTATGAATACGATATTCGACAATGATATCCACTTCAAAGTCCTAACAATTACAGAACACGATACGATTGAGTCCAGACAAAGCAATTTGCAATGACCATAATGCGACCGTTTTCTTACGGATATTTTCCCTAAGAGTCAGTGCACAATTTCGGCTGGAAATGGCTGAATTAGGTAGAATCGTGAAAAATATCTCACTGTTAACGTGCTTAAATAATTGTTTTAGAAAATATCATAAAAGTTTGAATGTTCAACCCCGATTCACAGGACCTTGATCTTGATCTGAAATGGTGCTGTTAAGGACGTCTCTAAAAATCGTGAACTTGTGACCCCGCCTAAGCCATGTTTTGTGTAAAGTGTTCGCCCTGGTCTACGTATTTACGTACAATAAAATATAAAGTATTAGGAAAAAAAGTATTTTATTTACTAGTATGATTAATCAATGATGCTAATTTAAATCAATGGAACATCTGTTAGAATGATCAGAATGATCAATTCAATATGAAGAAGACAGCACTATTCTAACAGGGAACCGATTAGTCGAGTATGGTTTTTGGTATTCGATACTCTGTACAATTGATCAATAATCTAATTTTCGAGTCTTGTTGACGTCCCTACATTATTTGTATCACTAAATTTAGTTTAAGTTCTGGATGTTCTAAGTGTATTTTGGAAAGTTTAACACTGGAAAACCACAAGTGTTTCTTAATTTTTATAAAAAGTTGACACATAATACAGTATGCTTGTCATACTAATGTACATTTTCTACTGGTCTAAAGCAGGATGGAGATTTATAATAACGTTAAAAAATCACAACATAGATATTGCTGCGGCAATAAACCGATAGATATAAAATCACTTTCAGATAATTTAAGAAATAATCCAAAAGAATACTGGAATGTTCTAAAGGCAATAAAAAAGAAACCAAATATTGAAGAAGATATTCCTGAAATTTTAATGAATGAAAATAAAATCATAAAACATTTTCAGGATCAGGGTACACCAGCCTCATATGATAAATCCTTTGTAAATAAACTGGAACGTGAACTAAACATTATAGAAGATAATATTGAATTGAATATGGAAACTGATGCACCAATTACATTTGCTGAAGTAAAACTGGTCATTTCAAACCTTAAAGTAAACAAATCAGCAGGTCCAGATAGAATTGTGAATGAAATACTCAAACACTCACAACCTGTGATAATTAATTCTATTGTAAAAGTTTTTAATTTGATTTTAAAGACAGGTAATTATCCAGATTCTTGGAAATTATCTTTCATGATCCCTTTACATAAAAAGGTGACAAGTTAGACCCTAATAATTATAGAGGCATTTCTCTTATAAGTAATCTACCAAAATTTTTTAATGCCATATTAAATAATAGGCTAATCAAGATTGTTGACAAACAATTAAGTGATTGTCAGTTTGGTTTCAGAGAAAATCACAGAACAGCTGATAGCATCTTTTTATTAAAGTCCTTGATTAATAAATATTTACATAAAGAGAAAAAAAAGATTTATGCCTGCTTCATATATCTGAAAAAGGCTTTTGATTCAGTATGGAGAACTGCTTTACTTTATAAATTATGTAAAATGGGAGTTGGCAAGACTTTTTATAGAGTTATAAAACAACAATACTTAAATACTAAATCATCTTTAAAATATAAAGATTATGTATCAGAATATTTTAATATTGCTAGAGGGGTTAAACAGGGAGACACACTAAGTCCCACTTTATTTAATGTCTTTATAAATGATATTGTAAAAAATTTTGAGGGAAATGATTCAAGTCCCCTTAAGCTTATAAATAGTAAGGTAGGATGCCTTCTTTTTGCGGATGATCTTTTAATCCTGTCAGAATCAAAAGAGGGTCTACAAAACAGTTTAAATAACGTTAAATTATATTGTAACAAATGGCAACTCTCTTTGAATACAAACAAAACTAAATCCATGGTTTTTAGTCAGTCAAAACATAAAAGTGAAACATCACATATTTACTATGAGAATAAAGCCATAGAGAGTGTAACAGAATATTCATTTTTGGGAATGTTGATAAAATGTAATGGAAATTTATCACAAAGTACTTTAGAGCTGACAAAAAAAGCAGAAAAAGTATTTTTTGCAATAAAATCATATACTAAATCATTGAATAATCTACCTATAAAAGTAGCAAATAATCTTTTTGATTCTTTATTAAACCAATTATGACCTATAATTCAGAAGTAACATATTTGGATACATATATTTCTTTTCATCGAGCCAAAAGCAGAGCCTTAACTTCAGGAAAAGAAATTAATCAACTTGATTTTATAGACAAAACCCCCATAGAAAATATGCATCTTAAATTTTGTAAATCTACTCTAGGGATAAGAAAAAATGCATCCAATTTAGGAGCAAGAGTTGAATTAGGAAGATTGCATATAGAATGTTTTATTAAAACACAAACCCTTTTATATTTAGCTAGACTATATAATAATAATATTAATCCATTGTTAAAGGAAGCTTTTTCTCTAGCACAGTCTCTAGATTTGACAGGAACTTACTCATGGTATACATATGCTAAAAATATTATTAAAGAGACTAACGTTGACCTTAATATTCTTTCTACTTGTAAGGACATAAAAGATGTAAATAAAATAAAAAACGATATAAAGTTAAAAATGAAAAATAGATAATTATGAAGATTTAATTCAAAATAAATTTCAAAACATCGATGATAAAAGTAAATTTTTTCTCTATAAAAAACTTAAAAAAGATTACAAACTAGAATATTATCTAAATACATCTAATTTTCAGATAAGGAGATTAATCACTAAATTTAGAATAAGTGATCACTCCCTCTTGATTGAAAAGGGGAGATATTTTAAAATCCCAAGAGAGGAACGTCTTTGCAATAAATGTAAAATACTAGAGGATGAGAAACATTTTTTACTATATTGTGAGTATAATAAAACTCTAAGAAATGACTTTTTTCGTCACATATGTACAGAAAATAATAACTTTAATAATTTAAATGAAGAAGAAAAAATTCATTATTTACTAAATCCATCATCGCCTTTACAAACAAATAAGTTAGGATCCTTCTTGAAAAAGTCATTAGAACTGAGGGCAGGGGACTCTTAACAACTTGTTTGTTGTTATAAATTTTAATGCTGTTGATATTTTGTATGTTTAATATGTATGTATATATGTTTATTGTGTTTATTGTATTAATATATGTTGGTCACAAACTGTAAAGTTTATATGACAATAAAATATTTGATTTGATTTGATTTGATTTATTAAAATGCACAGGCGTAATTACGGCTCGTAAGAAGAAGACACGGTTGGTTCACACTTTTGAGTAAAAATAGCATTTACTCTTCTATTTGTTTATGCTTGTAGACATATTAATAGTACACTTACGTATATCTGCAGGGTTCAATACATTCTTTCCTTAAAAGATAATAAATATATATCACATGTGATAAGGTAAAATAGTGCATCCATCTGTATTTCTTATCCTTGGAATTTTGTTGCATTTGAATTACTCTTGTCTTCATTCATAATGTTCTATGTGATACTTCATTGCTTTAAACTAATTTTGACCCAAATATAAAAAAGAAGTTGTGGTATGATTGCCAATGAGACAACTGTCCACAAGAGATCAAAATGACACAGAAATTAACAATTATAGGTCATCGTACGTTACAGTGACAATCAATGTAGAAATAGTGTTTGCAAAGCAAAACATAAATAACATTTATAAAGGGCATGCCCGACGAGCTAATTCTTTGTGTGTTTCTTTGTTGCTTATGACGTTGTTCTGTACTTACGCATCCTATCATTGTGTTATTGTGTCATGGTAATTTATCGTTTATATATTTGTTTTCTTTTATAGTGAATAAGCTAATAACACGATATTTACTGCAGTACCTCTATTTTTGACATATGTAAATACCAAATAACAGCATATGCATTTAATGGTTCCCTCGATGACCAACAATTAAACTCAAGTTTTAACAAAACAGCGCATGAAATTACAATATTCCTGTTCTTGAAATAGAAAAAAACTCAAACTTCAAAGCTTTCCGAAACCTGTTAAGGGAGTTCGCTTCTCAGTTTCAAAGTAATTAACTTTTCAAAAAAACTAGTTTATATAGATAGGGGATTAATAAAGGAATCCGAAGAGCCAAAAAAATATATAGGTCACCGTGCTTGTTTCCGAGATATAAGCTATTGAGATTTTGGCGGGAAAATATTCTCTCTTGACTTTTCATAGCTTTACCATTGACAAGTTGAAGTTCTCAAAAACTGTTAAAAAGTAATTAAAATTTTTAAGACTTTTACAGATGGCTTATCATTATACATGTAAAAGATTTACAAAAAGAAAAATGGGGGTCACCGGGCAATTTTTTTTAAGGTATTCAAATGGATAACACCAGAAGATTCCAAAAATCTGACAAAAAATCTAAAACACGACAAGCCAGCTTCCTTAATAGACTACTTAATTAATTGAATACCAATCTCAATTCACCCTGTATATGAAATATCAAGTTTAACGTCTTCTTTGTTTTAAATATGATATTCTATAAAACATACTTTTGATTTTTCAATGGACACTGCTTATAATTTAAAAACAGATCTAATTGAGATTAAATTGTATCGTACTGTATCTAAGGGATGTAAGGTGTAACATATATCAATTGTTTGATGTGAAACAAACTTTATCAGCGCTTTGCTAATACATATCTTATGTCCCGTCTTGTTGTCGGGAACCAAGCGAATAAATTCCAACCCTCTCATCATTAATGCAAATATAAAAACTCGCGGAACAAAAACGAAATTGTAAAAAAGTAGAGAAAATATATAAAAAAAAAGATGTGGTATGATTTCCAACGAGAAAACTCTCCACAAGAGACCAAATGACACAGAAATTAACAACTATGAGTAACCGTATGGCCTTCAACAATGAGCAAACCGCATAGTCAGCTATAAAAGACCAAGAAATGACAAATGTAAAACAATTCAAACAAGAACACTAACGGCCTAATGTGTGTTCAAAAAAATATTTTTAAACAATTATGTATTACATAAACAAACGACAACCACTGAATGACAGGCACATACAAACAGAATGTGGCGGGGTTAAACAGGTTAGCGTGATCCCCCATAACCTGGGATAGTTGTTTCATAGTACAACATAAGAAAAAACTATAAAAATCAGTTGAAAAAGGCTTAACTCATCAGATGAAAACAAATATAAATACATCTAACAAAAACACAGAGTGACGTGGCCGGGTACTTGTATATCCCAACAACAAAAAGACACTGAGTAAAGGTCTGAGGGTACTCGAAGGTACTGAAAGCTAGCTCAAACCCGCTAACAACTAATAAAAAAGATGTGCATCGAATGAATTGCAAAATTTGAGAGTAGTATGTAATTCATGTGTAAGACTTTTCTTATTGTTCATGTAGAAAATTATGTGCTTTATCATTTTTACTTACGGATGTATTTTCTAAAAAAAAACGCAATCATTTTGCTTGATTCTTTTTTTGCTACATGAAGGGAGATAACTCAAATGAAGTGATTTTTATATTAGAATCAGTTATGAATTTACCTTTTGAAAATGAAGCAAGAAAACAAGTCCGGTGACCCAATTTTTTTCTTAATCTAAAAGCATTTATAAGACCGATCTCGCATTTTATCTTATATTTTATAATGTAATTTTTCTTTTTATCACACAAAATTGGAGTTTCCGTGTATAATCTTTACAAAATCTAATAATTTTGCTCAACCTGTAGCATGCCAAAAAGTTTTTTTATATATATATTTTTGAAAAAAGAATGATAAAAACTACATTTGGACAAATTATTAAACTCTATGGATTTAAATTAAGACACGCTATCCATCTTAAGCTACACAAATGTCTGATCGATCGGTTATATTGAGAATATAGCTAATACTGTAAATCAACATATTTTAAAGTGCAATTGATTTTCTCTGAGTCAAAAACAAGGCGAGTACATGCAGTTCAGAATCGTCTCTTGAATAACTTTACAAAGTCTACAAGTTTGCCATGACATCAAATGAAACGGCTTAAAAAAATGTGCCGAAATTAAGTTCTTTACACTATTGAAAACAGTCACTCAATTAACGCATTATATCAAAAAACAGATTCCTGTACATTAATGCAAGACATTATGATGTAATTGACTACAGTTATATATATATTACAAGATATTTTTCTGTCTTCTGTATTTGATACCAGTCTCATTCAAGTATTAATTAATTTTTTAAGTCTTTATGTATCTAAAGGGTATGGACCATAGTCACAATTAATGATCAATTTAATTTCCTTCAGAACTTACCCACATAATGAACATCTGTATAGAAATCCATGTTGTTGATTTTCTTTTTCTTTGACAGGTGAACACATACTAAAATGAAAAAGATTGTTTCACCATTTTTGAAATGACAATTAATGTCTTTAAAAACTTCCTCTTGTCAATTTCTGTTTGAATGTATAGGAAATATGATAATTATATTTCTTTTAACAATTATATATTTTTTTCAATATATAGAAAACCTGCTTATTTTTAAAAAGATACAGATCTAGACTTATGTATGATATTTTTTTACCAATGAAAGTAGAATGAAGAAAAGATAAGAAATCTCTGAGATATTATAATATATGCTGGATATGAAAGTAAAATGTTAAGGTTTTTTTCACACAACTAATTCCTTATTTAAATATTTAAAAACGAGATACGGACTTATGTATGACTTTTTTTATCAATGAAAGTAGAATATTGTTGTAAAGTTTACAAAACTATGAGTTGTTATGACATATGGGTGGATAAATAAGTAATAGGTGTATTATTTTATTTTTTCACATTTTATAGTTTATAATGAATTATTGTGGTAATGAAATGACTTGCGAGAAGTCAAACTGTGTCTTTAATTTTATTGTAGACTCTTGTCCTCATTGAACATGCTTTACTTTTTTTCAATTTTAGTTTGTGAAAATAGCCTATCTATACCATGTATACTTAGATCTACAAATATTAGAAACATACTTGATTTTCTACTTCTGTTCACAAATGTCTTTAGACAGATTTGTCCTTCATTTTTTAATAACAAGTATGATTGATTGATTTAAATCTCCAAAAGTTTTAAAACCCAGGGTACTTGTGTATACGAAATGCGCAACTGACGAACTAAAGCAGAAAATTGAAAGCGAAATAATAATCCTTTGTTGATTTGTTTTAGAAAGATATTTTGGTTAAATATTCATAGTATTGATCATTAGTTACTGCCTTTAGACAAATAGTTTATACTGTCAATATAAAGAATGGCTTGTTGTTGGAGATCTCTGGACCAAGACATTCCGGTCTTTTACTTAAAGTTTGAAATAATTGTTCTAATTTATACATAGTTTGACATTATGAATAAAAATTAAGATATTTGTTTTAGGTTATTAGGGGTTTTGGAAAATGCAGCTAACATCAATTTTCATATTTACCTTAAAGTATATGAACCGAGTAGATGTATAATGTCATCCTCAGTAACAGCTTTGCTTTGAAAGGATATCTTTGGAAACTGAGGAAGAGAGTCAATACGTAGTTTGTTGATATCTTCTTTCGTCTTCTTCATCTGTTGTACCATATTTTCATCTGGTCGGGTTTTATCTAGATCCCGCCTTCTCTTATCTAAGTTCTGTCCAGCAACAAGTGTGGATTTAGCAGCAGATAAACTCTTCGTAAGTTTATCTTTCTTCTTCTTGGATTGTTCTTTTACTAAGGCAATCATCTGAGCTACTGATTTATCAACCATACTTTTAATCATGTTGCCTTGATCGGTGATAGCTTTTATGACAGATTGTACATCATTATCAAACGATTTCAAGTTGTCCTCAATTTTCGTTATATTTTGATTTGCTTCATTGGTCTTGTCATGAATAAGCGTTTCGTTTTCCCCTCGTAATTGAGCAATTGCATCGACCATTTTGGAAAATTTATGACCATTGTGCTTTCCTGCCACACAGCTAGTACATACTGGTACATTGCAAGTATTACACATTAAGGTGAATTCTTCTTTGTGTTGGCCACATCTAGATTTACCTTCCGGGATGAGTCCGGAGGCGTGTTGAAACTGGTGGTAGGTCGATGACTTCTGTCTTTTATGCAGCAATTTACAATTTTCACAATAATATTGCTCACAGTCTAAGCAGTATTGTGATCCAGGGGCACTCATACAAATTTCACATGTTTTAGACGCCGCCTGAGCCATTTTGTACTGATATAAAATCGTCAGCAATTCTAAATTTAAATCAAGAACGATAAGTATTGTTTATGAATGACTTACCTGGTTTTATAACATGTATAATATGGGGTTTTATTTTGAAGTGAGCGGTGAGCTAAAATTGATATCCGGTTATTTTGACAAAATTAAAACGGACAAAAAGTACTCAAAATGTATAGACGCCATTTAGAATATCAAAATTAATCAAAAAACAATTATTTTAAAAAAAAATATTTTTTTACATATGAGACAATATAAGCTGTGTGGCACTGCGTTTTCACTAATAAAGATTAACAATTTCTGAATTATCAACACATCTGGGTGTGAATAGAATTGAAAACACATATGGTTCCGCAGCTTTTTTGATAGAAAAATTACACTTTATTATTGTACTCAACGGTACCGAAATTTTCAGAACTAGTATGAATGAAGCTCAGTCCTTGCTTCATTTTGAACAGAAAAAAAGGTGCTCGTCACATAGAGTTTCCTGCAATATCTCGCTGTTTCTTTACAAATGGCCAACACTTATTTCTCATTATTGCACTTTTGTTTTATAATTATTACCAGGGCAGCAGAAAATAGATTAACATCTACCTATTATCTTTGGTGAAAAATGAACTAGGTGGTGCCATTCATTTCTAATTTACTTTCTTTTAACCTTCAAAAACACTCACTAAGAATTTTGTCTACCAGATTGCATATTTCAAATTGATAGCTATATATTTTTTTCAATGTATTGAATATTTTGCCTTGAATAAATATTTCTTTTCATTTGTTTTCAAGATTACAGCTACAAATGCTATTCAGAGACATCAGATCAAACTAAGGAAAGACATATACTCCTGCCATTCACAATTGTTTACTTATTTTCCATCAACATATCGCTCAAATTGTGTTATCTCTTTTATACAATTTAGAGTAACTTTATTAAAAAAGATTCGTCTTTATACGACACCTTTCGTTTTGAAGGATGGCTGACAAAAAAAAATGCGCATTAATGTGAAATATAACTAAAAATATCGTCTCCTCCTATGTCAATACTTATGTTTGATAAATAAAAGGCAAATATATCATTAGTGTCTTCATACGAAGGAAAATTAGACATCATAATTTCCAAAACGAAAAGACAAACAGGCAAAACGTAAAAAACAGGCAGCCAACAAATCACTACGTAGAAATTATAAAAAGATTTGAGCTACAGGAGCCAAACAATGTGCATACATATAGAGAAGGTCACATCTTATCATTAAAGTAATATCCTGTCACTAGTCGTATTCGATGATGTCACAATCGAAACATTGTGTGCGGTCAACATGGTCAAGCGAATTACACCAAAGTACGATTGATCTGAATTTGGAATATCTCATAATATGTGAAACGCACGTGTGTAAAAATACCAATCGATTCGCATCAATTGAAACAGTAAATTGTCTTACAATTTCAAATGTTATTCATTACTAATTGCTAGGATCATAAAACACGATAGTAGATATAGAAAAAAACTACAAAAAACTGGGATATAACTATTAAATATTTGAAAAATGTATTTTCTCATTTTACGACTTTTCTACTTTGTAACATTATCTCGTGCAATCACACCATCATTCCATCAAATTTAAAAAAAATGTTTTAACAGGAAAAACATTACTGACAGCAGTTTAATTCTAATAAATAATACCATATTTTGAAATGCAAAGAGACACCTACATACTTTAAACTTTGAAAAATACATTGGGAAAGTATAAACAATGAAACCGAACTCCAAGGTAAATAGTAAACAGGGGAAGTAAAAAACCGACAAAATCAAACGTTATACTATATCAACCAAAGTTCCATTTTATATAGAGTAAAAACCGGTATAATGCAACGACGGAATATGATTTGTATAACTAGAACATCTTCCAAACTTTTAATTAGGACAATTTAGTTTGAAAGAGAGATTATTCTGATTGTGATTAGGACAATTATATGTTCTGTAATATAAGTCACTGTAATTAGGACAAACCAACCTGTAGATAGATATGACAAACACTACTAGATAGTACGCGTATTACAGTCATTACACATATCGTTGTGTTCAATAGTCTGTGGTCTTAATAACGGAAATGCTTCATAATCTCAACATTCTTTTCATCCTCTTCCAATACGTACTTTCTGACCTCATACATGGATTTTTGATTGACAGCACTACGACGACCAGCTATCATAGCGTTATATTTGACAAACATTATATTGCGGTCATTGGTTTGCTAATGGAAGAAAGACAATCACGTCATATGTTACAGCAGGTTGTGAGTACTTTACAACAAAAAGGACAATCTCTTGAACAGAAGGACATTTCAAAGCATACAAAAGGTAATTCGGTTTTGCAGTTGAAAGTCAATACTGTAAATGCTTCATGCAGTTTATGTCAAAACAATTTGGGAGATTTGAAAAGCAAATTCAAAGATTTAGAAATGAATTATACGTTGTTGAAGGATGAAAACCAGAAACTATCACAAGACGTTGCAATCTTGAGACAAACCCAATCAATTGGTAACATAGGAAATTCAAAACAGCAAGTACAGGCAACAACAAACAGAGTAAAACAACTCGAACATAGCAATACAGTGATGCATCAGGATATTATTGGCCTTTCGAAAATAACTAACCAGAATAAATTGGATATCAAAACTGTTAGCCAAAATCTTACTCAGCAAATCACATCGGTTGAACAAGAATTCCGAAAGAAAACCCAAAATGATAAGCATAGATATTTATAAGTGTGACCTATTGCTTAATACATGAACCGTCTTTTTTAATATAACGCTGAACACAACTTTTTCCTTCATTTTATGCTCAATGCTTTTTTAATATTTTAACCGTATGTTTAATTTATATGAATACTTGTGCAAATGTGAACTTTTAGTCATTATACCTTTTGTTATTCATATCATCATCATGAAAAAAGTTATATATATATATTTATAGTAACTTCCGATGGGAATTCTTGTTCACATTACACGTGTTTCCAAATAATAGCACTTTTAATATTTCAGATACAGCTATTAAACGGTTAACCGAAGACCTCGATTTGAGAATATCAAGTTTGGAAACTAATATGACTTTTCTGAATACTCAGCTAGCATCATTTACACATAACAATCAACCAGGTAATGAATTAGATAATAAAACAACATGCTTTGTTGTATTCTCACATTTTTTCTCATGCAATAGATATACCCATCACACTATAATTTTTCATAGAAAAAAAAACCTGTTATTCAATAATATTTCCTTTATTTTGCAATATACGTAGAACTGCAACATATTTCATCGATTATATTAATTAAGACATATGGTAATGATACAGTCATAACATAAATTACACAATAATAGTTTCAAACGGATAATTACACTTTTTGCCAGTTTGAATGTTATAAAATTGAAATCAGAATTGTATAAGTTGCTGTTAAAGTATAGGAACCGACCAAATAAAAGATCATTCTTTCACATTGGTTTAATTTTAATTAAAACATTGACTTAATTCAGCGTATTTTTTCAGTTGCCTTCACTGCCTGGAACGAGGGTGGGACCGTTACCTCTGACAAAGTGATAAAGTTCAACAAAGTTAAGACATCAACTGGAGTAAGTAATCTGGCAGCCATCCATTCAACGGGAACTTTTACAGTAGAAGTAGATGGTCTTTACATAATTGCGATGACAGTCAACTCTGATACGAACGATTCAGCTTTTGAAATTTATAAAAACAACATTCCTCTATCACGGGTTTACATTCAAGGAAAAGTTGGCAAAAATGACCAGAGTGGAACAAGTGTGGTGTCGACTGAGTTACAAAGGGGCGATACAGTCAGTGTTGGTTCACGTGAAACACTTCATGTTGAGATGGGTTGGTCAACATTATCTATTATTAAAATTTAGGTCACTTAGCTGTAACAGATTTACTTTTCTTTATATTAGGCGATGCGTCAATGTAAGGCTCATTTAACCATATCCATTTTTTCTGGGTTTTTGTCTGCTCTTATTTGTAAAAAATATATTTGTAATTTATCACCTGTAAATCGATCGAAACGTCTATCTCTTAAACAGGTCAGGTGTTCTATTTTCAACATTCGTTAACTTTCAAAACGTTTTTTTTTAACATTACGTTTTAACGTCTATGTGGAAATGTTATAAAGGACTCAGTAACCATTTTGCAGTAAGTAATCTTTTCAGTCAGTGTTGTTGAATGTCTTCATATCATAGAGTCTAACTATATGTTGACCTCTAGATGTCTGATTATTTGTGTCATTGGGTTGTTTTGTAGAGATAGCCTTCACATATTTTAGTCCTGTACTGATAAATTCGGTAGTGTCATTTGGATATTTTGTTTAAGTGCTTTTATAAAAATGCTAGCAATTACAAGATACAGAATACTCAAAATTCATGAGATCAAGTTCAGAACACAAAGAATGATTTGCATTGTAACTAAACCCAACCTCTCATTGGTAATCTTGTGATATTAGAGTACTTTATCATTAGGTTCAATAAATTATCTACAAGAAAGGTTTTTATATTTAGATGTTTTGCCATGTTATGTTAATTAATTGTTTGTTTTCTGTATAATGTAGCGTAGTATTACATTTACTCTTGCCAAAGTATGGTGTTTTGCATTATGGAATGTATAGTGTTTTGAAAACGTTGTAGCTTTCCGTCACGTCATTCCATATGTCATCAAGTGGTAACAGATTAAACTAGCAAAATTGGTATTGATTGACAAATTTTGAATTACTAGTTACGAGTCGAGTCTTTGGTGGAGAGTTGTCTCATTGATAATCAAAAGTAGGGAAAAAGATACTAGAGGGACAGTCAAACACATAGATCGAAAAAAAACTGACAACTCCATGGTTAAAAAAGAAAAAGGCAAACAGACGAATAATAGTACACAAGACACAACATAGAAAACTAAATACAAAGCAACACGAACCCAACTAAAAACTGGGGGTGATCTCAGGTGCTCCAGGAAGGGTATAGCAGATCCTGCTCCACATGTGACACCTGTCGTGTTGCTTATGTTATTACAGACTCGGTAAACGGCCTGATTCACATTCGTGAAAAGGGAATGGAATTGTAGTTACGAAGTAAGAAACATATCCGATAATATCTAAGAAACGGTTATTCCATAATGGTCAACCAATCAACGGATGGCGTCCTTTAAATTTACGAAAGGATGGTTTCAACTTCACCATTTAGAACTTTTGGTGTGAGCGGCAACTCTCTATCAAGGAAATCATGATAGAAAATACAAGCCCTAGATCATCGTATTAATTGGGAGATGTATACTCCGAATGCTGGAATGTTGCTAAATGGAAATCTCTCTTGTCGTAAAGTTTTGTTTTCAACCTACCCAAATTATCGATTTCTAGACGTAAGTCAAGACATGAGACTAAACTGTATCTGCTGTATCCTTAATCGCCAGGTCGATGGGATAATTGAGTTCAACAAAGTCACCGAATTTTGAATTATTTAATGAGAGAACATTATCTATACAGCGGAAAGTAAAGTTAAAGGATATTGCTATCTTCTTATCTTTCTTTCTAAGAAGTTTCTATAAGACGTCAGGCTAATAATAATAATAATAAAGGAACAAGAAGAGGGCTAAATTGGTTCCCATTAAATTTGAAATGCCAACAGTCTGTTGTAAAACACGTCCTCCAAACGTAACAAATATGT
Source organism: Mytilus galloprovincialis (assembly GCF_965363235.1). Lineage (NCBI taxonomy): Eukaryota > Metazoa > Mollusca > Bivalvia > Mytilida > Mytilidae > Mytilus > Mytilus galloprovincialis. The sequence goes on from NC_134849.1 coordinate 44,519,392, forward strand.
TATCAATCAAGAAATCAAGCATCTTGAAAACTTCAGTTTCAGAGAATTTTTTGTTTGAATCAGAGTGATTCTTTACAAAGTATGATTTATCCCTCCCTAAGACAAGATACTTGTATCTACTTTGCCATTTCATTAATGAAATAAATCTATATCAGTGGTCACTCTTTCAATTTGTTTTTTAGTTTTGAATTGGGAATACTTGTGTAAATAAACTCATCATAGATATCAGGACACAATTTTGTATATACGCCAGACGCGCGTTTCGTCTACAAAAGACTCATCAGTGACGCTCGAATCCAACAAAAAGTTAAAAAGGCCAAATAAAGTCCGAAGTTGAAGAGCATTGACGATCAAAATTCCTAAAAGTTTTGGAAAATACAGCTAAGGTAATCTATGCATGAGAAAGAAAAGCCTTAGAATTTCAAAAATTCAAAATTTTGTAAACAGTTAATTTATAAATATAACCATATCAATGATAATTTATGTCAGCACAAAACGTGCTGACTACTGGGCTGGTGATACCCTCGGGGAAATAAATCTCCACCAGCAGTTGCATAGACCCAGTGGTTGTAAATAAACTCATCATAGATATCAGGACAAAATTTTGTATATACGCCAAACGCGCGTTTAGTCTACAAAAGACTCATCGGTGACGCCAAAAAATGTTAAAAAGGCCAAATAAAGTCCGAAGTTTAAGAACATGGACGTTCAAAATTCCTAAAAGTCTTGCCAAATACAGCTAAGATAATATATGCCTGAGGTAAAAAAAAAAAAAAAGACGTAGAATTTCAAAAATTCAAAATTTTGTAAACAGTTAATTTATAGATACATTTATAACCATATCAATGATAAAGTGTAGAAAAGTCAAATGTTTTAATACTATTGCAAGATGAAAGAGTCTTAGATTGTATGTACTCTAAATTATCTTTTGATTTTTTTAGCATCCACATCTGATTCACGCCAACTCTGTTATAGATATGATCCCTATGTTTTATCTCATAGAGAAATAACTTGGTACCAGTATAACAACTTACTTTGTGGTGAAAAATGAAATCTGAAGTTGACAAAAAGTAAAAGATAGGGTAGAAAACTAGTTTAGTATAAGTTTAAACTCAGGGCATATATCTGTTGAAAACATGCTGCACAGCCCTATGTTTTGACTTTTGAATAAAGTATTTGTGCATATCAACTTTCTGTTCTAGGATCTAATTTTTCACGAAACTTCATAGTAAAAGTGTCACAGTTTAAGCCCCAAATGGGAGTTTCTATGGGAAATTGCATTGTCTATATTTACAGAAATACAACCTTTTGGTATCCAATGCAATGTTGGAAGATCCAGTTCTACATCTTTTGTTGAAATTCTGAAGGAACATATCAAATATTAATATATATATATATATAGCTATGATTATTCAGGATTTTCTTTTGTGTAAGTGTCGTGATATACGAGACATTGAGACATTTTGACAGAGTTTTGACAGCTGATTCGTGTATTGCAAGTGATGACTTTCCTGTCGACACACGTGGTATTGCTCCTTTGAATTTATAAGATTCTTCAGTTTTTTGTTTACTACCTTGATTTATATCTTTGTAATCAGTTAATTAGATTTGAACATCGGAAAACTTCTGTCATGACTGTTGCCAACATTTTCTATTTAGAAGATTTTTTTATTCGAATTCGGTATCGCAAAAGGGATCAGGTAACACTTTACGTATTGGGCAATTCAGATACGTTTAATAAGGTCGTTGTTTGATTGTTTATCGTAAATAGAATGTTAACATTATCAGGAGTAGGAAGTTGACCAGAACAAAAAAGATAGCATAGCAACTGTGAAATAGTAAGAATGAAGAAAATATAAGAATGTTTATGCCAGTACCGACGTTCTTCATATTGATCTAATGATACTCTAAACTCAACGGCTGAGGAATAGACCTAGCGTTAAAAGTTCATATACAGTAAAAAAAAAATGTACTGCGTCAGAAGCATATGTCTCTATTTGTATCTTCTAAATCGATTTATGAAATTTAGAAATCGGTATTGTTGCTTAAATACTTATAGTTTGGCTTTGCACACGGTTGTGTTTTCATCCTGACTGTTAATGGCGTCGTTACACTAAATCCATTTGATGTTTGATATTTACTGATTGATATTTACGTCTTAGATACATGAATATTTTCAGGACAAGTAAATGTCATTGTCTTTGAACCTGCTGTCACTAACAGCGAGTACTCTCATATCTGTACTTATGACCTTTGGGAGGGATTAAGTAACCATTCACCTCACTTTGTTAGATGTATTCCTTTTTCTATCCATCAGATGAGTAAATCCTCTTTTAACTGATATCTATAGTTCTTTCTTATGGTGTACTGTTTCACCACTGTTCCATGTTAGGGAAGGGTTTAGTGCTCAAAACCTGATCCTTGCCACATTCTTTATGCGTCTGTACCAAGTCAGAAGATTGTAGCTTGTCTGCCTTATTTGTTTTTTGTAAATTTTTGGTTATAATTTAGGTCGTTAGTTTTCTGAAATGAAAATGTTCTCTTAATGGGGTTGTTGTCTCTTTGAAACATTCTCCGTTTCCATTCTATATTCTAAATATGTTACGTTGACACGCCATACATTCTGTTAACGTTATACGATAAGATATGAATTTTAAACTTACTAGGTCACATGTATTTTAAAAAACATTTATGCAGATCGGATTGACTTAAACGTCACTGTTTTAAAAGTTCACTTCAAATACTTATTTTGGAATAAAAGAACTATATAGACATGGTAAGTTCTTTAATGGAATTTATTCTTTACATTTTTTTACAGCAACAATGGATTTAACCCATAATCGTTGAAAATGTAAATGTATAAGCAACCATATACCTCAAATTATAATCCCGCGTTTTTCATAAATACTGCAAAGTTGCGTGTGTTAAGTAGACACATCAGGTGACAAAAAAGAATTTATTCGGAATTAAAGCCTTAGCCTCGTTATTGAAAAGATTTTTTTGTAATACAAATGTACCTGAAATTATCATGCTTTTTTGAACATATGAAGATTTAGATAATCATTGCGATGACGCGGATTCACTGGCGCAAATACTACAAAGGAAAAAAGAAATAGTATATTGTTTGTCTTGCTGGTTATTCTTTGTGATTTGATCATTTCTTTTTAACCCAAAAAGATTCAGTCAAAATTGATTTTAGAATAATTCATTTCAATTCAGGTCAATATTTTATTGCAAATAATCAAAAGATAACGAATAGGTATGGTAGAATGAAAATAAAAATAGCAATATTATGTATACAACTTTATATTTTTCAATAACTAGTTTAGCATAATTATAACTTCAATATGAAAAACTTAGTCTTTGACCTTAGTTCCAACGACGGATTCATACAGGAAACTACTGTTTTCATTTGACTGTGAGATGTGGGGCAGTTTAAAAAAAAGACATGCTTTTTATTCTCATATATTTTGTAAGACTTATTTAGTATATGTTTTTTGGAGATAATGCAATATGTGCATTTTTTCTGTACAAAAACTTTGTTTGTTATATGAATATACATTCCCTCCTATGACATCATTTTCTCAACAAAATAAGACATTCTTCAGCCTTTTTATTTTTTATCTTTCGATTAAGATTTGCGGTGTCAATTTCGTAAACCTAGTATTAGTCAGCGTAAATTGATAAAATTTGATTGATTCAAGAAGGGTTATTTATATTGAACTTTTAACTACTCCAAAAATTATAAAATATCTCCTACCTCATTCACCACAAACAATCGAACATTATCATATCTTAAACTTTAAGAAAATGTTATCAAAAAGATGAACTCCGATATTTTAAGCAAAGTACTAAGATATATTTCGTATCCTGATTTTTTGGCAAGAAGACATCAATTTTTATGCATATAAAAACATTTGTTTCTAGTCAATAGATGTATAGAATGTTTCTTGCTTTTGTAGGCAAAAAAACATTCAGAATAAAGTTGAATATTTTTTTATTTCAGTTCAGGATTATTTTAGAACAGTTATGCTTTTATCACATTTCCAAAATTAACACATAAACACCAAAAATGAGATCTTTATGAACTTGGGATCTGGCATTCTTTCTTAATGATTGAGTATTCATAAAATGTTTCTTGCCAATGTAGGCAAGGTAATTTTGCCAGAATAATGTGGCATATTATTATTTTTAGTTCAGGATTATTCTAGAACAATTATGCTTCTATTACATTTCCAAAATTAACATTAACAATGAGATCTCTATGAATTGATGATCAGTCATGCTTTCTAAATGATTTCTAAGTTTGATAATTGCTGTAATAAATACGCTAATTGTAAAAGTCAAAATTCACTATTTGTAAGGCTGAAGTAAACAAGTTTCTCTTTTTTTCAACCTTTATATCTGATTTTCTTGAAGAAGAAAAACAAGGAACTTGAGGTTAAAAGCTAGTATTAAAAATTATTAAGACTATTTTGCGTTCAAACGAGTTATTGCAATTTCAATGTAGTGATGGTTTTGGTTTGTTAGTTCTTGGTATGCATGGTTGTATAAAGGGAGGAATTTTTTCCTTCATTATCTTATTAATGTCAGTTAACCAAAACTTATCTGACTATCTTGAATGAAAGGATAATTTGTCCTAAATTGTTGAGTTGTGTGAACTTTGATATCTTTCAGCAACAATGAGTTCCGTGGAAGAAAAGAAGTTCTTAAAACTGCTTAAATTTTCGGAAGAAATTGCTGCAATGGTTGTTCGATCATTTATTAAATCGAACATACTAATTAACTTTGAAAAATCTTTCAAAAAGTTTCTCGATCTTCACAAGCACTCAATCTTTCATCTTTGGAGTAATTCTACAAAATGTTGTAAATGCTCTGGGGTTCTAAGAAAGGACGGTAGAGGTTTACAAGAAGAACAATTAAAGAAACTTTATATATTAGGAACAGATACAACAAATGGACATTCAATTGTCAACGGAAATACTGTGGAACAATATTGCATTTGCGATGTTAAGGTTAACGAGCAATGTTCACTAGATAAACTTGACACCACACTTACATACACTCTGATGACGCACTGTGTAAGCCTGAGCCCTTCCGAGGAAACGTGGATAACAACAGTCAAAGATATAGTTAATAATCTGAATGATGCTAAAAGCTTGTCATCGTTTGACAAAGGAACCTTAGATAAATGGTGGACAATGCTAGAAGGGTCCGTTTTAGGTTTAGCTAGTAAAGTTCCACCTACTTTTTTTTGAAGAATCAGTCAAAACTAGTATTGATCTACTGAAAAATGAAATTGAGATCAGTAATGTAGAAGTGAAGAGAGTAAATATAAAAGATGATAATAAAAAGGTAAATTTTAAATTTGTTTTCACACTTAATCCAAATGATAGTTACTGTTTAAAACAGTTTACTTACATGAATTGATACCGAAATAAATATCTCAAAGCTTAAATGTCACCCTTTTATTTCGAGAAAATGTATGGTGAGACTGTAAACACTGAACAAAATAGATCAACAATATTCAGTTTTTCTACTGAACATATAGTTTTCGTATTTACATGTTTTTTCGTGTTTTTATGACTTTTTGGGTGCTTCTTATAATTCAAACTGTATGACCTATTCGTTTCTGCTGTATATAGACTATTCTTTTGTAACGACGGAAATCCCCAAATGCATCAACAGAACTAGTGTTGCACTCTCTACAACTTTGAATACAGATTGACTTGAGGTGTGTTAAGATTGATTACAACAAATGGACAAATATGGCCGTAGTTTCACTAAAAAAACAACTCTGTGTACAGACTTTTTCCCGTGCAGTTTAGAAAGTTTGGATGCCTGGCAACCACTAGATATAAAAAAAAATTACATATCAGAAAGATAAAAATCGTTTTTGGATTTTAATGGGCCTTATTTTCGTTCCTGCAGAAGGTGTAAAAAATAAATTAAGTTTCGAAACAACTTTGAGATGCTCTCTCTCAGGTAACAACTGGTTTTTATTTTATTGATTGTCCTTGATTGGCGTGGACAATACATATCTACTCATCTATAAGTGAGTAAAAGGTGGTAACTGAGTGGACAGTATCAAATGGAATGCAGGTGTTTGTTTATTTTTACACCTTCTACAAAGGAAGGAAAAACAATGCCCATCAGAATACAAAAACGATTTTATCTTTATAAAACTCAAAATGCCTTTTTTATATAAAGTTGATACCAGGCCTTAAAACTTTCCAAATTTTACAGGTGAGTATGTACACATAGTAGTATTTGAGAAAAAAAAACGGCCATATTTGTCCAATTATTATGATGAACCTTAAGGTATTGTTGTTTAGATAAAGGTAAATCAATATTACAACTATTCTTACAGTCTCGTAGTATCAGAAAGCAGCAAGAGAAAACTTGCCCAAACAAAAGTCCAGATCAGCGTGATGTTGTAGATGACGAAAACGTTCAGCAAGTCAAAGGTAAAGGCATATGCTAATTATGAAAATTATACAGATGGTACGGGATAAAATTGATGCTGACTCATAATGAATTTTACAAATCCAGAAAACAGTTGCATGTCTTATAAAAAAAAATCGATAACTCCTAGAGTTATTATCAACGTTTTTCGTGTTTAGTGATTGCAGGTCAAGATACAAAACAATTAATCTGGATTCTTTTGTGGAAGTGCAGACATAAATTTTGAAATTGCATGGTATGAAAATAAGATGATGTGGTGCGACTGCCTGTCATATTATTATAATTTGTTAGTTAGTCATACTTTTAAAAATGATCATTTGTAATGCCCACCTATCGTGTTTTAAAATTTAGCAGTTATAAAGCGTCCCAAAACATAAACCCGGATTAGCGATACTCATAGTCACCAAAATAAACAATACTCATGAGACTTGGTGTAATAACATTTACGGTTTCATTTTTTTTCGACATCAGATGCATATTTCAACAATCAAAGTCTGCTCAGTGATGCTCAAGGCCAAATTATTCGAAAATCCAAAGCTTATCAAATCTGAAACATTTTTAGCATATAAAACTGAAAAAGAATATTTGACTGGTCAAATAAAATAGACAAGCATGGGTATAGAACTTATTGACAAACTCTTTTACAATGTATTAAGATATGTTAAAATATGAAAGACATGAGTAAAATGATATGCTATAACTTTATTTACCTTTAAAACATATTGGATAGGTTTGAATACAGAAAACAATTGCATAGTTCTTTTATCTAGTTTCGACCACTGTAGGTAAAACGACAGAGACAGGTTGCAGTGACTGTTTTGTAGAGTGCCAAATGTGTCATCGCAGTTTTTGTTGCAATAAGTGTGAAAAAAGTCTTGAAAAAATTGAAATTATGAAAAAGCAGTATGTGAAGAGTTGTAACCAGATTAAAACCCTAGAAAAAAAGGATGAAAACAATCGACAAAAGATAGCACAGTTAGAAAAACAAAATAATGAAATAAGAGAGAGGATCAAAACCAAAAAAAATCAGTATGAATTGGAAAGAGAAGAGATTCAAACTATATCAAAGTATAGAAAGCGAAATTGTAATATCATAAAAAGTAAGTTTCATTCATAAAGGAAAACATTTAATATTCCTATAGAGTTGTCTATGTCTTTTGGATAATTTAACTTCAAAATGTAAAGCAGAGTTTATTTTGTGCAACTTCTATCCTCCAATAATTTATTTTTACTTTTGTTAAGAGTTCTAGCTCATAAACAAATGTCAATTATATTATCCACGTCTTGAAGGAGGTTCGTAGAACTACAATATGACTATAAATAACAGCTGCAGGACCCAAAGAAAAAGTAAGATTGAGCTAAGATAACAACTTAAAATCTTACGTTAAAGATGAATTTACCACATACAGCAGTCTCCAAATACTACAGAGAAAAATAAAGATATTGCATCATAAAACTTGGGCGAAATCGAGTACCTCGGTATGATGATAAAAGTAAAAAACGTGGTGTTTCATGTTTGAAATCCCAATCACTATTTCAGCATTATATAATGGAATTTTGTCTAACAAAACAATACTAAGTTCTTAAAAGTATAAAAATATGTGAAATTTTAACCCTAAGACATGACCAATTGTGAAAATTCAGAATGAAACATTGAACAAATCATCAGAAAGAAAGACATACACGAATGTTACCAATTGAACAGCGTTTTAACACAGATGTTCGAATTGAATATTTCACAATATATGACACACAAAACTAAACAAAAATCATCAGAAATCACAACCAAAAAACGTATGTGTAAGTGAGTCCATGGTCATATTAATAACATGGACACTGTCAATGAAAATCCAATGGTTTGATTAAGCTTAATACAATCGTACATGTATTTTTTGCATTTTGTTTTAGATGTTTTTGAAAATTTTGAAAAAGCAAAAAGTAAGTATTGAGTTAAGTCTGCCAATTGATATTTTATCGTATGTTTTTCTTTGTTGTGATGTTATGCTATTTTTTCAGAAAAAGGGAGAAGGTTTGGATCCATTAAAACGTTTAATCCCGCTGCAAATGTTTGCACCTGTCCTAAGTCAGGAATCTGATGTACAGTAGTTGTCGTTTGTTTATGTAATATATACGTGTTTCTCGTTTCTCGTTTTGTTTATATAGATTAGACCGTTGGTTTTCCCGTTTGAATGGTTTTACACTAGTAATTTTGGGGCCCTTTATAGCTTGTTGTTCGGTGTGAGCTAAGGCTCCGTGTTGAAGGCCGTACTTTAACCTATAATGGTTTACTTTTTAAATTGTTATTTGTATGGAGAGTTGTCTCATTGGCACTCACACCACATCTTCCTATATCTATACACATAAACAGTACTTTTTTGTAACATTAACAGTTTATTAAGTGAATAGGCACTACCGTATGAATACATAGAGGAACTGATAAAACTAAAATGAACAGAAATTTGAAATCAGAACATAGAACAAGGGAGATAACTTCCTGAATCTAAAATTATTTCAAACTTTTAAAATGAGTCTTCATTTTTATGGCGGATGATGTTATAGTTTTATTTTCTCTGAATGTTATGTATAACTCTTTCTTCGTTCAAGAACAAGACACCCAAAGAGGGTTAAACAAAAAAATTAGTACGTTTCACAATAATTATACTCGTTTAATTTTTTAAATCAAAATATAAAATGACACTGGTCAAATTTCCAGGAGAATATTGCAAAATGGAAGAGGAAGAAGAACACTTAATAGAAGGTAGTTTTTATAAGAATAATTAAAAATTAAAAAATTAAAAGAGTTATATGGTATTCACATAACGCGTAAATATTTTTACATATTATTACTCTTTCATTTTCAACGTATTCTTTCTTTGCAATAGTTGTTCAAAAAGAAAATTTACAACAATAACGAACTTCGAGGAAAACTCAAACGGAGAGTCAGTAGTCAAATGTCAAAATAAAAAGCTCAAACACACCAAACAAATGGATAACAACTGTCATATTCATGACTTGGTAAAGATATTTTCTTGTGTAGAAATTGGTGGATTAAACCTGGTTTTATAGCTTGCTTATCCTCTAAATTTTATGGCAGTCGCATAGTTTTCCATTATATTTCCTTCAAAGTTGTCCTATAAGAATTACTGGCAATTTCATAACAAAAGATCTGTTTATTTAAAGAACTACAACGGAAAAGGGCTAGATTTGATGTTGACGAGGATGAAATTATCAGAGGTAATAATATTAATATAGCTAGTCTTTTTTTGCCTCACCCTGAGGCATTATCGGTTTTTATCTATACGTCCGTTCGTTTATTCGTCTGTCTGGTTTGCTTCATGTTAAAGTGTTTGGTCAAGGTAGTTTTTGATGATGTTGAAGTCCAATTAACTTGAATCATAGACACATGTTCCTTATGAAATTATCTTTTAAATTTTAATGCCAAATTATAGTTTGTATACCCTTATTTCAAGGTCAACTGAACATAGAAAATGATGGTGCGAGTGGACCATCTGTGTGCAATTGTTACATTCTTATTTACTTAATTAAATCATTATGTATTGTTTAATTGAATTTCACATTGGCACCTGCATGATGAAATAAATGTGGATAATATATGACTACTAAAAATTATAAAGGAATATCTTGTAATATAACACATAGTTTATACTTAGAAAAAGAAAATTTCTTGTTTGAAATACGACACTTCACAACTTTTATTTCATAAAGGATCTTATTTCATCCGATTATGTATTTGATTTCTTCATCATCAATGATAATTCGTTCAATTACTTTCTAGGTCCTGAATGTCAGGAAGGAAGAGATGTAACAGAGGTCGACGAAAATGCACCGTGTTCAGTTTGTAAAGATGTAAGGATATCCTTTACATCGCAATGAAGTACTTTCGGCTATACATCAGAATTTTCTTTATATCATTTTTAGTTTCATTTGATCAATTAACTTACATCTCCGCTCAGGAGTTTAAAGTGTTACATATTTTGGCAACCATATTCAAACAAATATCAACTTGATTGAATCTTAGAATATGAAAATTACCACACACACACACACTAAAAGACACTAAATAACATATAAGTTATGTTCAACTGTTTCATAGTCTTAGAAAAAAGGTACATATTGAATAATTAAAAAGATTTAAAACAGAAAATTTACTTAACATTCCCGTGTTTATGATATTGAAAGACAACACAGAAGTACTGATTAATAAACGGGTAAAATAATAGGGATCGAATTAGAACAGTTTGAAGACCAAATCAATTACAATATGTAAGAGCACTGAAAAAATAACTTCCGCAACATTGTAAGTCCATGCAACACAGCTAATATATTTTTTTTCAGCAGCTGAATATTACTTTCATTTCAGATAAGTCCAGAAGAAAATAACGAAATGATATGCTGTGACGGCTGCGAGTTATATGTTCATCAGGTATGTGAATTATAAAGAAAAAGTCGCATGTTACATCTTCATATCAGTAAATTGTTTATATTTGATAAAAAATTATATATAATCTGAATTTGAAACGTACTGTTAACTGCCTGAACTGGATATGATTTCTCTACTGACAAAATGAGAAAATTCGTTTAATTCACTAACGACTGACTAATTATCTTGAAGGCATGTTATGGTGTGGAAAGTATCCCGGACGGTGGCTGGGTTTGCAAAACATGTGAAGCAGGTGTGAAACCAAAGTGTGCATTATGCCCACAATCCGGCGGCGCAATGAAAATAACCAGGTATACATTTAATATTTGAAAATCATAAGACTTTTAAAGGAGAACGATTGGTAAGGGCTCAGTTTGGCCTTAATTTGAATACATCTAATGAACATTTTAAAACTTGCCAAACACTTAAGTGTCTACTTTATTTTATTCAATTAGGTTAAATACAAAATTTTAACTGATTTGGTCATTAACAACGCTCAAATTCAAGATTAAAATATGCCTTATAACGTCACTTTTCGGATGTTTCTTTGTCTTAAATGTAAGTAGCGCATTCGTGTATCGTCTCAAACTTTATATATGTTATGCATAATCATCAAATACAACAAGAATTGCAAAATTGAGACTAAACACAGGTGCCGCCACTTCCATTTTACACAATCATCTCAGAATTTGTCCGAATGGTAACATACGAACATTTCAATTATTTGGAACATTTTTAAACATACCGTTAAAATGGCAACATAAATGGAATTTGATGCGACTGTCATAAAAGTGAGAGGTTTAGCTACCTATAAAACCAGGTTCAATCCACCATTTTCTACATTAGAAAATGCCTGTACCAAGTCAGGAATATGACAGTTGTTATCCATTCGTTTGATGTGTTTGGACTTTTGATTTTGCCTGTTGATTTTTGATTTTCCTTTTTGAATTTTCCTCGGAGTTAAGTATTTTTGTGTTTTTACTTTTACGTGACTGGAATTTAATACAAATAGATGCAAGAACACTCAGGACAGAGAAATACCGGATGTTAACTGAAGAACGGTACTTAAAATAGGAATCTGAATTTATATACACTTAAATATGATAAGAATACATGTAACATCATAATCGATTATTTGATAAAACGTGTTACCATTTTACTTACGGAGATGCAAAAGATAAGAATTAACATGACGAATGCATGAATAACAGAATCTGCTTATTCAGCTTTCCTATTTAGGTACTGAAGACGCAACAGGCAAAACAGATCAAATCTACTGAATATCATCTCAAAATCCATGGTGTTGCGAAGGTATTCTGAACCTATTACAAAGTTCAGTTATACATTTTAACCAAAACAATTGCTGCCAATTATCATCGGGAACACGGACCCTACTGTTCATTATTGGTGGTAATATGATGTTATTTAGTTGTTTTGAGATAGCGTAAACACAATAGGCTAAACATTCTGAAATTGTATATACAATGAAAACAATTGTACTTTTATTTTGGAACATTTGTTTTAGTGATGGTTTACAGTGGGCTCATGTTAATTGTGCATGGTGGATACAAGGAGTCAAATTTGGAAACCCAAAAGAAATGGAACCGATAGTAGGCATAGAAAAAATTCCAGTAAGTTCTGACATTATTTTTCCTCATCAAATGAAAATAGAAAAAAAAACTGTTTTGTTTTGTTGTACATACAGCTGTTAAAACCCTAGCTCAGTAATATTGCTTTAAAATCTGGATTCAGCTCTTAATAGCATTATTAAAAATTAAGTGGCTAAATCATCTATGTTTGCCTTTTTGGACAATGATTGTAAATCCAAAACCAACACATTAAAATAAAATAAATGAATAAATACATATTTTAATTTATCTTTTCTTAATCTTGACCAAAACGTGCTAATTTAATCAGTTTACTTAATATAATATGTAATTATTGCATTGCAGGAAAGCAGGTGGTCTCTTATTTGTTCAATTTGTCATGTAAAAGATGGTGCTTGTATCCAGTGTTCCGTCAAGAGTTGCACTACATCATTTCATGTAACTTGTGCATATGCAAGTGGTTTAAGAATGGATGACTCTTGTGCTGAGGATAAACCAGACCCAGTGTTTCAGGTACAGAATAAAACGACAAACTTAAAGGTAGTATGTTACAGGTAAACATCAAGACACGTTAAACTATCAAGCAGTAAATATAGCATTTGCCGTACATAGCACACCATTTCAGAAATTTAGTTTTTAGTAATTTTCAAACTATCTAACTGTTTTAAATCGCCCGCCATTTATTCGTCTTATTTACACGAAACTCTCATCAGACTCATTAAGTTGTACGTGAACATGAATCTTCTTTACAGCTTTTATTTGTTATAATAATAACGAATATTTGCACTGAAATTTGAGGAACGTTTTCACAAAACAAACTGTTGATAAAAACAAACTAGTGACTGTGCAAAGTTTCAATTCTCAATTTTACAAGATATCAGATATATCTGTTGTGACATGTTTTTTCAGTCTAACTTAACATTCGATCAATAGTAGTTTAATATCTTTTGTGAGATGAGCTACTGAACCAAGTTCTACAAACCGATTACATAAATCTATTAATTTTTAAATTATGTGGTCTTATTTTTCGAAAGATATACATTTAGTGCGTTTAATTGTAATTACAGGCTTATTGTAAAAGTCATCGAAATCATATTAAACCACGAAAGAAAAAAACAACTGACCATTGGATGCATAAAGGAGCCAAAAGAGGTAACATTTTTCTGTTAAATTACAGGCCAGTTTTTTATTTTATTTTATCAAATATGAACGGGTATTATGCCCTTGGTTTTCACATACGTTTTCTTCATATATTTTTTCAGTTTTATTACTTTCGCTTAAAAGAGTTTGTCATAACGTTTTGGATTTAAAATGTGTTTGGTCCTCTAAATTGTCAAGAAGAATTTTATTTTTTAGGACTTTTCACAACCAAAATCATCTTCCACTGAAAAAAAGTCACACAAAGTAGTTATACTTTTGGAAAGTGTATTTCGGTTTAAAAAAAGTCATTTCATTTTACATGTTTTAGATAGAAATACTTGCATACCACTACTGGTGGAGTTTTTATTCCATGAGGGTATCAGCCAAGTCGTCAACACTTCTATCTTCACATGAATTATCATTGATTTGGTCATTATTATAAAATAACTGTTTACAAAACTTTAAAGTTTTGAAATATTAAGGCTTTTCTACCTCCAATTCGAGCGAAAATAATTTCAGACAATATCAAATTCCCTACGAAACAAAGAACATCGATAACAATTAGCGAGGTTCCTGGCATGAGACAGGCACACAAACAAAAGGGTAATAATTGATATAAGAACGTAATAGACAGTTTACAACAAACCAACTTAATAATATTGATAGATTACTATCAAATAAAAGTGATTCTGATAATGAATGGTCAACATGGTATTAATGATGAATTTATTGACTCTATTATTTCATGATATGCAGTTTACAAGTTATGATATTTAAAGTTAAGAAAATATGGAATTTATAGTAAATGTAAAATTTAATTTTTTTGAGCTTTGAATCATTTTTCTATAATCAACACCAGAGTGTTCACTGTGCCTTATTATCTTTGTGTGTCTATTATGTAGATCGTGTGGCTCTAAATTATAAAATAAACATTTCTTATATGTAGCAGACTGGATCAGTTGTGATTTCCCTGTAAAATCTTTATTTTTTTCACTTTCATGATGAAATTTTAATTTTGAACATATGCTTGACAGCTGTTTGATAGATGTATGTCCAAGACATTTACCACATGCTATAAACGGTATACATAGTCTATTTAATCAAGGATGCGGTAAATATTTTTCCCAAGGTAATTACCATCAAGTTCATTTAAAGAGCACAATATAGTTAAAACGTAGAATAACATGTATACTAAGTAGATTAAATGCATGCTTTTTATATTTATTTTTTAAGACAGAAGTTAATTTTTTCTAAATCATGCCATTTTATTGAGACTTTCAGTCAAATAGGTTGATATGCTATCGACAAAGATAATTTTTTTCAACAAAATTTAAGTGAAAATTAGGATTCATATGGATATTACATCCTCGTATGATGTGCACAAGATAATGTTCTTTCTATGATTAAAAGATTATTCTACTTTACTTGTACAGATACTATAAGTCAATGTTGTCGGAATGGTTTTTTTATTCCAAAATGTTCACATAACAAATATAACATCCGTTGAACCTAAGTTGTTTAGAATGGAAAAAAACACAAAATTGTAATCAATATACATGTAGTGCATTCATTAAATTTCTCTTTGTAGGAATAATGCAGTAGTGTGAAAGGCATAAAAGAAGGTGGGACATTCCATATTATATTGAACCTTGTATATATAACTTTATCTTTGATGGATCATATTGTAACCTGCAATCTAATCATAATATTAATGACTATATATCTATTATCTTAATAATGTGTTATAGTTTTTAATAAATTGTTGTGTCTTTTATTGTTTTTACTGTATAGTCTATTTATAGAAGATCCGATTGACTTGAAAGTTATACATCTGTTATTGCTATGGTATTTTTTTGTAGATATGCCTATTAGTCTTGCTTCTGTGTTTGTTTTATAGTGATTAAGATTATACCAAAATGTTGACTGCCAATTTTGGGGTTTTATTTTTTGGTTCACATATTGTTGACAATATTATGAAATCTTAAGCGACTGTCATACACGTGAGAGGTTTTTCTAGCTATAAAACTTGGTTTAATCTACTATTTTCTACATTAGAATGTGCATTTATCAATTAGGAATATGACAGTTGTTATCCATTCGTTCTATGTGTTTTGGCTTTTGAGTTTGCTATTTGATTAAGGACTTTCCATTTTGAATTATCCGGTATTGTTGTTATTTTACTCGTTGAAAGAAATAACAATTCTGCTAATTATTCAGTTGACAAAATAGCATAGCCTATCATATCACTGATTTATTAGTTAAGCAGCACTGGTACCTTTAATGAAAGTTACACTATATCAATCTATTGCGACCGAGGCGTTTTTTTCTGGATTTTACTTCAATAATGATCATTCAAAGCAGAAATGTGAAATCCTGAGGTTCCTCGCTGATTATGATCTATACCATGAGAGGAGAATTGAATTAATAGTCAAAACCGTCTAAACTGAACTTTGTCAAGTAAATTGGAACCTATAAATTTGTTATTAATTTATGCTAGGTTTTGGTATAAATCATGTAAAATCATAAAACCCTAGCTAAATGATTGTATAGAGGCAAGGATGGTATGATTATGAAACACGGACTTAAGTTCATATAAAAGCGATTATAACTGGCTTCAGCGAACTTAGATTGTTCACTACTTAAGTTGATAACGTTAACGTACCAATATAAATACACCATAATCGCATTCAACAACATTTTTTAATGTCAAACCGAAAGGAATCAGAGACATGTATGAAATAGATACACTATTTTATCTGTCGGGAAGGCTTATTAATTCGTGAAGAAAATGTAAGTTAAAATAATTACATTACATATATGTTTTATTATAACACGTGATTCTGATTGGCTACTCTGCAACCTTGCGTTTTTCCTTAAGCAACTTCACAATAAAATTTATCATTCATGATGACACGATGTCCAATAATAAAGTGCACAGGTAATTTTTTTTTAAAACTTGATAAAAATCGTGTTTTCATGATCATAGCTATAAAAATGTAATTATGAATATTCAATGCTCTTTTTTGTAACTTCATAGGGTTGTAAAATCATTGACCTTGCGCACATTATTAAGAATGAATTGCTTCCGCGCTTTATAAAAAATGTAATTCGGTCAACGCTTTTACACCCCAATGAAGTTACAAAAAGAAGCATGCAATACTTATATAAAATCATTTTAGTCATCGATCGTTATAGTTTTTTACATCATCATACTTTAAAGGATCACCAAAGACATTTAATATAACTGGCATGCGTCAGAGTTATAGTCTTAAATTTTATTTGATATGTATATTTACAATTATCATATTGCAATAACTATTGATGCAGAACCATATGTACCAATAGCTCTGTATATTTTTTTTTTATCTATGTCAAAACATTATTAGTTATATGTACACCAATCTCCATCAGAATGATGAACAGTGACTGTAAGAAATAATGGATGAAGCGACAAAAATACGATATGAGTCTACAGTGGTAAGAAGGACTTTAAATGTGAGGCTATAAGAGTTAACAAATATATTTACCGTGTGAAAAATCACAAATCTGCATTTCATTCTGATGCTAGGTATTTTTCAATGGCAACGTATAACCGAACATTCACAGTCAGAATTCAAACTGGCATATAATTCTATTTTTGTGCACCACCTACGATAGTAAAGGAGCATTATGTTTTCTGGTCTGTGCGTCCGTACGTCTTTTCGTTCGTCCGTCCATTTGTCCGTTTGTCCCGCTTCAGGTTAAAGTTTTTGGTCAAGGTAGTTTTTGATGAAGCTGAAGTCCAATCAACTTGAAACTTATTACACTTGTTGCTTATGATATGATATTTCTAATTTTCAAGCCAGAATAGACTTTTGACCCCAATTTCACGGTCCACTAAACATAGAAAATGAAAATGGGAGTTTCAGGTTAAAGTTTTTGGTCAAGGTAGATTTTGATGAAATTGAAGTCCAATCAACTTGAAACTAAGTACACATGTTCCCTATGGTATAATCTTTTTAATTTTAATGCCATATTAGATTTTTTACCCAATTTCACGGGCCATTGAACATGGAAAATGATAGTGCGAGTGGGGCATTCCTGTACTTTGGACACATTCTTGTTATTTTTTTTACTTATGAGACGAGATGAAAAGTGCATGATTTTTTATCAAAACATTATAATAAATAGTACAGTTGGACTATACATATTCAATTTTATCAAAGTAAAAAGCAAACACGACTATAAGTCATTGCTATATTTTGCCTGTCTGTAAATAAATATTCGTAAAGTAATGAACTTTTTGGAATTTAGATCATCAATGCTCTTCAACTTTGTACTTGTTTGGATTTAAAACTATTTTGATATAAGCGTCACTGATGAGTCTTATGTAGACAAAACTCGCGTCTGGCGTACTAAATTATAATCCTGGTACCTTTCATAACTATGATATGTGTAACATTTGAATATCTATTCCCTGTCAGAACCTATTCCCCTTTTCTGCTAAAAATCGGCTGCCTCGAATGTTCTAAGAAAGACATCATGGACAAGTTATAAAATTCAACATAGGTAAAACATCGACTGGAGAAAGAGACCTGCCTAGAATTGTTTTACAACTGACGAAGGTGATATATGTGAAAACATAGAAGGAAAACAGTAAAAAAAATGGCTAAAAGTAGTCACAATTATTATTTTCTTCATCAATGTGAGCACGTATGACATCAAAATTGTTCCAACGATTTTTTTTGTCAGATATCTTCACGTAGTTTGCCCTCAAATTAGGCTTCCTGAAGTTTAACATCATTGAAACTATTGGCCGTTCCGGATACTTCGTGATCCTACTGCTTTCGGATGTTCCTGGTTCATCCAAAATAACGGTGTAACAAGCCTTAGAGGTTTTTCATGACATAAAAAAGATTGCTCATTGCACAATTTTTATACTCATTAAGTGTACAAATCAAAAAGATATCATGTTCTATATTTGATAAAGAGATACAGTCAGACAGTCTGGAGACCTACAACAGCAGCTGCCATCATATTAGTGTAGGTATAAATCGGAAAAGAAGCCAAACCTATCCTACTATATGCGTTCATCAATTTTCTACCAATCTGGTGGTCTTATTGTAGTGTGCCCCTTGAATTAATTGTTTGATCTCGGAGCGTCCAAAGATTTTAAACTTTGCATATGCCGTGTCTTCGGTTAGCACGTGGCACAACGGTTTGCAGCAACTGGATGTCGAAATAAAGCGTGCGTGTAAAGTGAAATGTAATTTTGCGGAATCTGATCTTATGATCTAGCATGTAACGAAAGAGGGACGAAACATACCAGAGAGACAGTCAAACTCATAAATAAAAAAAAACTAACAACGCCATGGCTAAATATGAAAAAGACGAATAGACAAACAATAGTACAAATAACACAACATAGAAAACTAAACAATAAGCCACACGAACCCTACCAAAAACTAGTGGTGATATCAGGTGCTCCGGAAGGGTAAGCAGATCCTGCTCCACATAAAATGAGGCTGAGTAACCGATGATGATATATATGTTTCAATTGTCGTAACCATTTCGTACTAATATACGCAACTCCAAGAGAACCTGAGATCACTCCGGATTTTTCATTTGGTTCGTGTTTATTATTCTTAGCCTTCTTGTTTTTATCATCGAATCAAATCTGTACTTACCTTGAGAAACAGATCGATAACATATGTGGAGAGTATGTGTTTTGATTATCAGATCACCTACCAAGTTTTATTTCTTTCGTCTGTTTCTTATTAATTTCAGTAGCTTTCTATTGAAACATGTGTTAACTGTAAATAGTTATCAAAGGAACCAGGGTAATAATTGATACGTCAGACGCGCGATTCGTCTACACAAGACTCATCAGTAGTTCTCACATCACAATAGTTCTTAAGCCGAACAAGTACAAAGTTGAAGAGCAATAACGACCGAAAATTCCGAAAAGTTATGCTAAATACGGCTAATGTCATCTATGGCTGGGATAAAAAAAAATCCTTTGTATTTCGAAAAATTCATACTTTTTTATAAACAGTAAATTAATAATGTTACCACACAATTAAAGGTTGGGGCATATGAAATTAGTTATCAAAGGTACCAGGATTATAACTTAGTACGCCAGACATGAGTAAAAACATACTAAAATAAATTTCAGACTAACATTGATGGACGGGGTTAACTTATCACCATGCAATGAGTTTAGATACTGAGACACTGTAATGGGTTAAAACATACTATCAAGACAAAGACTATAGCATTTTCTTTTCATTTTTTTATAATGGATCCCCCAGATATAGAGGAATTTTGCTGCATATGTACCTTTTTGTTTTGGATAATTTTAAGATACATTTTGTCTTTAATTCAAATTCATTGCATAATTCTGATTAAACTAGGGGTCACAATATTCTATGTTATCACGTCGTTAAAGTTTACTGTTTACAGATTATCTGCATCGGTTGTTTTTATGTGCGTTTCGCTCTCCGTAACATTGGTTTTGAAGGATAATTTTGTAAAAACAATATCCTACCTATTTACTGTTGGTGCTTCATAGTTCATAAACCTCTAATTGGAAGTATCAAACAAATCATCCCTTATACTCTTTGCTTAATATTAAGTTTGCAAAAACAGGGAAATAAAAGAAATGCTTTTTTAAAATGGATTGACACTTAAAAAAAATATGTGGTTCATATAGAACTAGAACAGCATCGAAACTGTAGAGTTCGTAGAGATCGAAATAGAGAATTGTCTTTCAGTTCAGGTAAATTATATGTTGATCAATTCAAAGATTGGCTATTGTATTTCAAGTCATTGTAATTAGGTCAAACCAACGTATTGATAGATAAAACAAGTAGATAATACACGTATTATATTGTATTTACAATATTCTGTAGTTTCGATAACTGAGATGCTCCTTTATTTAATGATAATTTCCCTCATCTTTCAATGCGTAAGTGGATTTTTGGTTGACAGCACAACGCCCAAATATGCTGGCGTTATAACTGACAAACATTATATTGCCGTCATTGATTTGCTAATGGAGGAAAGACAAGCACGACATCTCTTAGAGCATGTTGTTACTAGCCTACAACAGACAGTGCAGTCTCTTGAACAAAAGGATATATCGAAGCATGCGAAAGATATTTCGGCCTTGCAGTTGCAAGTCAATGGTCTAGTTGCTACGTGCAGTTTAAGTCAAAACAATTTTGGAGTTTTAGAAGGCAAATTCAAAGACTTGGAAATGAACTATACTTTGTTGAAGGATGAAAACAAGAAACTATCACAAGACGTTGCAACCCTGAAACAAACCCAATCAGTTGTCAGCATGGAACATTTAAAACAGCAAGTACAGGCAACATCAAACAAAGTGAACCAACTCAAATACAACAATATGGTGAGGAATCAAGATATTATTGCAATTTCGAATATAACCCGTCAGAATCAGTTGGATGTCAAAACTCTTGGCCACAAACTTACCCAGCAAATCACATCAATTGAAAGCGAATTCCGAGAAAAATCCCAAAATGGTAAGCATGGAAATTAAGGATGTGAATTAATTACTTGAATGAACGTCTGTTACAACATATAGTGTATCTATCATTTCTCTCGTGCAAATCTTATGCTAAGACAAGTGCCCTTTCCATTATTTGTTGTAGCTAGTGTAACTATGAAAATTCCACTTTCAAATGCTTTATTATTGTTACTTTTAGAGTTCATTTCATTTCATAACTATGTTCGTTGCTCATTTGTGTATCCCTTTAGCTCCTACAAAATACTAACCTACGCAATGATGATTATATTTACACAATGACCACTTACTGATTGCTTTGAATATCATGACGTTTTTAAACAGATTAATTTCTATATAAACAGACTGTGGTCAAATCCTTCCACTTGTTAAATTTGAACCAGTTAAAATACTTGAGCTTACTCTCATGGGAAGTGGACGTTATCATTGAACGGCTACTAACGTTAACAAGAAAGAATAAATAGTTGTTTAGTGTTTCGTTGTTCCTTGATTGTGGTGTTGTTGAACGCTTACGTGAAAACCAACGAATGATATAGACAGGTACACTGTTCTTTATCTGTTAGGCTCTGTCAGATATAAGACACACTATGGTATATAAGATACCTGTATGTTGCAACGGGGAGAACCAGCCTACGAATGATATGAATTCTAGTCCGCATTTCACGTACGTGTTTCTCCTATTTTAAATAACTCATGCTTTGTTTTTTTAGACACAGTTGTTCACAAAGAGTTAACAAATGCGCTAGACTTGAAAATAGCCAATTTGGAAACTAATCAGACTTTTCTGGGTATCCAAGTAGCAGCAATAGCACAGAAAACTTATCCAGGTGATTACTAATAATGGTAAAAGTTGCATATGATTAACTCACCATTTTTTTTATATTAATCTGGATTTTTTTTTCATAATAGATTGATGGTATTTAAACATAGGTAAAACTTTTCCTCGGAGTTCTAACAAAGGCATATAGCAATCTGTGAAAATAACAGAAGTTAACACGACATTTGTCATATTTCAGAATTGATTTAATGGATTTTTTTACACATATATATGGGTTATGACATCAAACTTTTACATTTGAGGAAATGCCAATTGCCTTATATTGAGATATTCCAAATATGTCTTAGATATGTGTTATAGTATGACCAAAACCAATTTTCCACGAAATTTCTTATACTTATTTGGGTTTCCAATAAATCGCACTAAGATAACTTAATCATCATGTTTGAGCTTTTGATCTTGTCATTTGATTAGGGACTTTCCGTTTTGAATTATCCTCGGAGTTCAGTATTGTTTGTGATTTTACTTTTTTCTTTAATATACTTCCTTAAATTTACAGTTGCTCTCACTGCCTGGAATGCAGGCGGGGATGTTTCAATTGGAAGTGAAATAAAATTCAATGAAGTGAAGACATCGACCGGAATACGTAACCTGTCGGCAATTCATTCAACTGGAACCTTTACAGCAGAAGAAGATGGTGTATACATGATTGCAGTTACAGTGAACTCTGGTACTAACGATTCGGGGTTCGAAATTCATAAAAACAACATAACTTTATCTCAAGTTTATATCCAAGGAAAAGTCGGAGATAATGATCAGAGTGGAACAAGTGTGGTTTCAACTGAACTACGCATGGGGGATTTAATAAGTGTTCTAGCATCTGCTGGAGACCGGAAACAAGGCATTGTTCATGTTGACAAGGGTTGGTCGACATTATCTATCATTAAAATATAATTTACTTATTTGAAGCGTATTACTTTATCATATCAATTTATGTCATGTTTGGTTTATTTGTTTTAAGTTTTGTTTAATTTAAACTGATCAGTTAAACTATATTTATATTTTCTGTTCAACACAAAAAGTTTGTATTTCGATTTCCTAACATTTTGTCAACGCATTTGATCTATATATATTTTTTTTCATTCTGATCTTGATATTTTTCTCAACCTTCGCCCGGTACCATCAACTGATATGTTACCGTCAAAATTTGTTCAACCTTCCCATTGTGTTTATAAAAAACAAAGTAACAAAATTCCGAGGAAAATTAAAAACGGAAAATCCCTCATCAAATGTCAAAATCAAGAGCTATAACACAGCACACGAATTGATAACAACTGTCATATTCCGGACTTGGTACATGTACTTTATTTTAAACAAACGTTATTAATACTGGATGTAAAGCTAGCTAAACCTTTCACTTGATTGACAGTCGTATAAAATTTTATTATAGTGATAACAATGTGTGAAAGAACCCAAAAGGAAATAATAGGTAAACATGTAAAAAAATAGGGGTACATCAGTCAATATTGTATTATTCTAATCACTAGAAAAAAAAACAAAGAAATACAATGTATATCAACAGAGAAAAACAAAAAGTCATAAAGACAAAGCACATAAGACAAAATGAAAGACAAGAATACAAAAATTTACCATAGTACAATAACGCAATGACGGGATGTATAGGGCTGTGCCACTACTATCCGCCTAGTTATCAGCACTGCTGTGTTGACATGAATTATCTATCATTGATATAGCCACAATTATAAATGAACTTAGCAAATTAAAACATAACTAAATTTCATTATCTTTTGAGGCGAGATGTATAGAGACACAGACACGTTAACTTTTATTTCTATAGAAGTCGCTCTTCACTATACTACTACCTGTCGATACATTTATTTTTGGCATTGCACAAGTCATGTCTTCTTTGACTATTAATGACGTTAAAATACTAAATCCCTGTGATGTGTTTTAGTCGATTTTAGTCTCTGATGCATGATTTTTTATTATTAATTGGTTTTGGCTTTTAACTAGCTGTCAGTAACTGCGAGTACTCTCAAATCGTATTTTCTTGTTAATTCGACCTGTTGATACTGTTTATAATGCTTTTTTGTTATTTTTATTTATATAGATCTTGTCTGTACACCAGCTTTGATTATTTGTAATATCTTCAATTTTTCACTTATTCTTACAACATTTGTATAAACTTCAAGATTATAAAAAAACCGTTTTTTTTTCTAAAGTGAACATTGATTGGTTAAATATTTTTCAGTCATGTCCTGTTTTTGAATTTGTTTGTTAGCTTTTTGGTCATGAATGTTTGTCTCTAATATTTAATTAACTGTGCATTTGTATTCAGATATCGCAGATCAAATTTATTCGTTCATTGTTTAATCATACGTTTTTTGATTGAGTTAAGTCTGCCAATTGATATTTTATCTTATGTTTTTCTTTGTTGTGATGTTATGCTATTGTTTCAGAAAAAGGGAGAAGGTTTGGATCCATTAAAACGTTTAATCCCGCTGCAAATGTTTGCACCTGTCCTAAGTCAGGAATCTGATGTACAGTAGTTGTCGTTTGTTTATGTAATATATACGTGTTTCTCGTTTCTCGTTTTGTTTATATAGATTAGACCGTTGGTTTTCCCGTTTGAATGGTTTTACACTAGTAATTTTGGGGCCCTTTATAGCTTGTTGTTCGGTGTGAGCTAAGGCTCCGTGTTGAAGGCCGTACTTTAACCTATAATGGTTTACTTTTTAAATTGTTATTTGTATGGAGAGTTGTCTCATTGGCACTCACACCACATCTTCCTATATCTATGTTCACAAAACTTTGAAATTTTAGAAATACAAAGGACTTTCTATCCCAGCAATCCATTACCTAAGCTTTACTTGGCGAAACCTTTCGGAATTAGGTCGTAAATGATTCAACATTTTACTCCAGCTAGTCACCTGCTTTCTAATCATTAAAAGGATTAGGTATAGAGTTACTGTTTTAGGTCTATGCTTATGTAGTTATGCAAATACTTATATGTTTTGTGAAAGATAACATGCTGAATAATGTACAAACAAATCTATCTAAGAAGTATGTTTACGTAAAGGAAAAATAAGGAAACACTTATACCAAATTCATCCCTCTCCCTAAGAGATTCTATTTGGCAAAACTTTTAGGAATTTTGGTCCTCAATGCTCTTCAACTTCGTTCTTTATTTGGCCTTTTTAACTTGTTTGGATTCGAGCGTCACTGATGAGTCTTTTGTAGACAAAACGCGCGTCTGGCGTATATACTAAATTTAGTCCTGGTATCTATGATGAGTTTATTTTATAAAAAGACTCTCTTGATGAAAGTGTCATTTTTCATACGGCATTATGAAATTAATTCAGAAGACATGCACGATTTGCAACACGGCAATCAGTTCAAGATATCTTAAAGGAGATTTGTCTTTTTCTTTGTTACTCATGGCGTTGTCGGTTTATCTTCGATCTATGAGTTTGACTATCCCTTTGATATCTTTCGCCCCTTTTGTTTGACAGTCGTATAAAATTTCATTCATAATATTGACAACAATGTGTGAAAAAAAAACCCAGACATAATAGGTATGAATGTCAAAAATAAACAACACTTAAGCAAAGTTCAACCTCTCACTAGCAGATTCTTTTATAGAAAGAGTGTCCTTTCTCATGCGGCATTAGGAGATTAATTCAGAAGACATACACGATTTGCAACTCTGTAATCAATTCAAGATATTTACAGATTGAACACAAAAGCCAGGAAATAAATGTTCAGTTACTATATCAGTAAATCATACACAAAGCAGACAACATGGAAGTTAAAATTGCATGAATGGTAAACGATATAATCATGTCCTGCTATTTATTCAGCATTTGTCACATAAATCCAAAGATACAATAAGGGTTAACAGTTGTCAATGTGGTCTAGGCCAAGAACATTACTAAACTGGTAATGATTCCCGGATGATGTTGGTTGACTGAATGCAATTGTGACAATTGAGTTAACAGGTTAGGAAATTGAGACACGGTTACGTTCAACCATTACATGATATCAACAGACAAATTAAAATTGTGAAACTTGTAAATAGTTATCAAAGGTACCAGGATTATAATTTAGTACGCCAGACGCGCGTTTCGTCTACATAGGACTTATTAGTGACGCTCATATTAAAATATTTATAAAGCCAAACAAGTAAAAGTTGAAGAGTATTGAGGATCCAAGATCACTATAAATCAAAGCAGGTGGGATGCATGTTGCTAATTCTTCATATTTATATGTAGTTTTTCTGGACTTGTTCTGTCGTTTTCATATTTCGCCAGTTTTCTTAGACTCGAGTTTTAATGTCCTCTTGGTAATTTCCACTCCATATTTAAGTTGTTCTTCCTTTTTAAATTCTTCGTAGATTTGAGTAGAACTATTCACCTTTGTTACTGAAATTGTAATAAGGACAAAAAGCCTTGGTAAAACGGAAAAAGGTTTAGAACACAGTCTCTGTGCATAATTTGTACAACAGTTTTGTTTTGAAAATTAAAATCACAAAAAATACTGAACTCCGAAGAAAAATTCAAAACGGAGAGTCCCGAATCAAATGGCAAAATTTAAAACTCAAACGAGTAGACAAACGGAACAATTTCGAAGTTAGGTATAATACCATCATCTTTTCATCATGTTTCAACATCACTTACTGTAACTTTATCGTAAGGTTTTATTTAAAATTGACAGCATGCCGACTGTCACTACTGGAGCCTTCCGGAGCGGCTGATTTCGTCTCCGTTTATCTGGTAAGACTCGTGTTGTTCTGTCTTTAAGTTTTCTGTGTAGTGCCTTTTGAACTGTCGTTTGTCTGCTAGTGTTTTTTTTTCCTCTCCCGGTCATGACGATGTTTGTCCTTCTTCTACTTTTGTTTTGCTTGACATCTTTTACTCAAAACATAAAGTTTTGAATCATCTAAAGGTATTTTGAAAATTTTAGCATCTGGAAAGTTTTTAAGTTAACTGAGGTCGGAAGCAAACTGGACAATTGCTCTGTCGCAGCTTCAACAAATAAATACATTATATTCCAAGGACGGAGAAACAAAATAACTGGAACAAAAAGTTTAAAAGCTAAGAAGATAACAAAAAAATGAATAGGAATACTGTATAATTTGATAATTTTCAACAGAGACATACACAAATGTATACTACAATTGAACTATATGTCTGTTGTTTCAAATTAAGAAAAAATGTGAATATATTCAACTTGATATTAAATGAAGTATAAATTTCGACAAGTAATCCAATCATACACCTTATCGCTATTCCCGGCTGACCCGTCCGCTTGAACTTTTGACGTCAACAACAATCACTTTTCCATTGTGGCGTCAGATATTTTGTTTTATGACGTCAAAATTTTACGGGAACCTGTGTGATTTCCAGCAATGGCGGACAAATAGCGATAAGGTGTATTTGTATCAATATTTTATATAAGGCAGTAGTGTTAGTTTGTTTATTTTACAGCAGTTCAGTATATATATTGTTGACAAAAAGGTTTTCACAAAATGCCAAAATTATAAAATTCAATCTATGTGAATCAAAAAGTTTGAATTTGCCGCGTTTTTGATTATTTTTTACCACAGGTTACCTCTCTTGATTCTTACCGGAAGTAGAAAGAATACATACAAATAAACATGGCGAAATTATTGTGGGTGTCTTTCTGATTGAAAATCAGCTGTTTGTATTTGTTTTTAGTGGAGAATAAGGTAACAATCCAAAGCACTTGTTAATTAAACGTTCGCTCAATCCAACCATTGCTGATATATAGCGTATCAGTCATATGGACAAACGAAACAAAGAGTGATTGTTCCAAACGTCAAACTTACTCAAGATATTTTTTTCTCTGTCGCTCAAACACAAAAACAAAGTAAATATCGATATGCCAATTGCTTTCTTAAACGTTGAAGCAGCGTTAACACAGTGTATTAATGTTATTTTTCTGTCTTGAATCTTTTTTTTAGTCATTCTGCCACAAATTATTTTGTCCACTATGATATGACCTAATACAACTTATTGCTATTTGGAAATCTGTCCCGCTTGACCCGAGAATTTGTCCTGCTTGAACTAATTGATGTCACATGACAATCACTTTTCCATTTTGGCGTCAGATATTTTTTATTATGATGTCAAAATTTATGGGAAACTTTGCGATGACCAGTATTGGCGAACAAATAGCGGTAAGCATGGTAAGGTGTATATTCATAGGAGGAAAAATGGTTATAAATTTTTTATTTTATGTTGTGCTGTTATACCATTTACTTATATAAAAAGGGTTGGATGTTGAGCTTGTCCAAATCATTATATAGTTATGATGTCTTTTTTTCTTTTTGGTGTCAACTTCATACGAAAAAGTGTTATACATTTTTGTAAGTGAATTTCTGAATAGTGCTAGCGCTCAGGCCCCAAGAATCCCTTATCACACTCTATTTTCATGATTTTTGGGAAAATTTTGTCTCGGGCACTTGTCTCAGAAAAAATTTACTATATACCTACAAATATAGGCATGTTATACACGGGTCACCAGTGTAAAGATAAATCAATTTAGAATTACGATATAGCAATTTTTAGTGGGGTTGACAGCCTAGAAAGCAGCATACAATGTATAATTGAATTTCGTCACCGTCTGACATTTTTATGCCCCACCTACGATAGTAAAGGGGCATTATGTTTTCTGGTCTGTATGTCCGTCTGTTCGTCCCACTTCAGGTTAAAGTTTTTGGTCAAGGTAGTTTTTGATGAAGTTGAAGTCCAATCAACTTATAACTTACATGTAGTACACATGTGCCCTATGCTATGATCTTTCTAATTTTAATGCCAAATTAGAGTTTTGACCCCAATTTCACAGTCCATTGAACATAGAAAATGATAGTGGAAGGTTCAGGTTAAAGTTTTTGGTCAAGGTAGTTTTTGATGAAGTTGAAGTCCAATCAACTTGAAATTTAGAACACATGTTCCCTATGATATGATCTTTCTAATTTTAATGCCAAATTAGAGTTTTGACCCCAAATTCACAGTCCACTAAACATAGAAATGATATCAGAGTGGGGTATCCGTGTACTATGGACACATTCTTGTTCTTAAATGCAAGTGAAGTACCATATTAAGGTATATAGGGAAAAAAATTATGAGACAAGTGCCTGTGGATGGAACCAATGTTTTTACACTAACACAATAAACTCCATGACTTGTTTATGATGGCCTTCAGTTAAATTATCTTCTACCATAGTCAAATGATCCCTGCTGTTGAAAAAATACATTGTAATCTTCCATCATCGTCAAATTAATCCTGCAATAGTTTAATAAATTTTGCACTAAGATTGAAAGATGTAGTCAAATTTTTCTTGGTCTATTACCATGATTACTACATAGAATGTTGCCTTGAAAACTACAATTTTGTACATACATTTGTACATGTGAATTCACTTTTTTTTGTATACAGGACACTGCTTAAAGTTTTATGTACATGTACATGTATCTACTAGACCATATTGCGACATTGTTGGATATTTTCTCAAAAAACTGGCATTAAATTCTGTGGGAAAAAGACAATTTACATGATTTAGGAATTACTAAACGCTACATTTATGTTTCATATCACAAATATTTCTGACATTGAATGGTTCAGAAGATTTGTGGCTCAATAAAATTGTTCTATATAAAAAAAGAAGATGTGGTACATTGTATGTTTGTCAATGAGACAACTCTCCGCAAGAGACAAAAATGACACAGCAATTAACAACTATCATGACTATAGGTCACTGTTCAGCCTTCAACAATGAGCAAAGCCCAAACCCTATATTCACTATAAAAGGCCCTGAAATGATGTTTAGTAGTAAAGATATGTTTATAGTTATTTTTTAAACACTGTGATGACATGCATAGATATAGGAAGATGTGGTGTGAGTGTCAATGAGACAACTCTCCATCCATGTACATGTACAATGTACAAAAAAATGTATACTCAAGTATTACATACATGTAACAGAAATTTTATTACATAATACCTTTATAATTAACATGATTAACATATAAATTAAAAACTTATATATTCAAAATTAATTAATGAAATCATAGCATGATGTCAGATTATTTCTATTAATTAATTGATTTTTATGTGTAGCTTTCCAGAAAATTCCCAACCTAACAGTTGATAATTGCAAATTTGTATATTTTTAGTCCTTACGGTTTTTGATTGTGCAATATACTTTCAATTGAATATATTACAGTGACTTGACTGTTAGTGTTGCTATTTAATAAAACAAATTGCAATTGGGTCAAAATTTTGAATGAGTTGCAATTGGTGAATAGCAACACTAACAGTCAAGTCACTGTAAGAATGGCTGTATTTAATATTTCCATATTTTATTTCTTGAAAATATATCATTTTTATACGACCGCAAAATTTGAAAAATTTTTCGTCGTATATTGCTATCACGTTGGCGCCTGCGTCGTCGTCGTCGTCGTCCGGCGTCCGAATCCTTTTAGTTTTCGCACTCTAACTTTAGTAAAAGTGAATGGAAATCTATGAAATTTTAACACAAGGTTTATGACCACAAAAGGAAGGTTGGTATTGATTTTGGGAGTTTTGGTCCCAACATTTTAGGAATTAGGGGCCAAAAAGGGCCCAAATAAGCATTTTCTTGGTTTTCGCACTATAACTTTAGTTTAAGTTAATAGAAATCTATGAAATTTTGACACAAGGTTTATGACCACAAAAGAAAGGTTGGGATTGATTTTGGGAGTTTTGGTTCCAACAGTTTAGGAATTAGGGGCCAAAAAAGGGCCCAAATAAGCATTATTCTAGGTTTTCGCACAATAACTTTAGTTTAAGTAAATAGAAATCAATGAAATTTAAACACAATGTTTATGACCACAAAAGGAAGGTTGGTATTGATTTTGGGAGTTTTGGTCCTAACAGTTTAGGAATAAGGGGCCCAAAGGGTCCAAAATTGAACTTTGTGTGATTTCATCAAAAATTGAATAATTGGGGTTCTTTGATATGCCGAATCTAACTATGTATGTAGATTCTTAACTGTTGGTCCCGTTTTCAAATTGGTCTACATTAAGGTCCAAAGGGTCCAAAATTAAACTTAGTTTGATTTTAACAAAAATTGAATCCTTGGGGTTCTTTGATATGCTGAATTTAAAAATGTACTTAGATTTTTAATTATTGGCCTAGTTTTCAAGTTGGTCCAAATGGGGGTCTAAAATTAAACTTTGTTTGATTTCATCAAAAATTGAATAAATGGGTTCTTTGATATGCAAAATCTAACTGTGTATGTAGATTCTTAATTTTTGGTCCAGTTTTCAAATTGGTCTACATTAAGGTCCAAAGGGTCCAAAATTAAACTAAGTTTGATTTTAACAAAAATTAAATTCTTGGGCTTATTTGATATGCTTTATCTAAATATGTACTTTGATTTTTGATTATGGGCCCAGTTTTCAAGTTGGTCCAAATCAGGATTCCATATGAAATATTGTGCAATAGCAAGAAATTTTCAATTGCACAGTATTGCACAATAGCAAGAAATATCTAATTGCACAATATTGTGCAATAGCAATTAATTTTCAATTGGAGTTATCTTTCTTTGTATAGAATAGTAGTTGATAATATATGTTGGAAATTTGCCAGACATGACTATGATGTCATTTTCTATTTTTATTTGCCAATAACTTTATGTAAATGACTTCATTGGAAATTTGCCAATATAAAATGTTGCTGATGAAGCTTTTTTTCCTTATCTTATCTAAAATGTTTTTAGATAATGTATGTTGGACATTTGCCAGACATGACTATGATGTCATTTTCTATTTTTATTTGCCAATAACTTTATGTAAATAACTTCATTGGAAATTTGCCAATATAAAATGTTGCTGATGAAGTTTTTTTTATTGTTTTATACAATAAACAATGTATATTCACTTTTACTACCAACCAATCTTTACCATTCAGTGATAACAAGCACTTTATTTTACATTTTAATATTTTATGATGTATTTAAAAGAGTAGTTATTGTTGCAAACTCCATTAGAAATTTGAATTGATATCAGTTTTGGAAAAAGGGAAACGGGGATGTGAAAAAAAGGGGGGGGGGGTTAAATTTTTCTCATTTCAGATTTCATAAATTAAAAGAAAATTTCTTCAAACATTTTTTTGAGAGGATTAATATTCAACAGCATAGTGAATTGCTCAAAGGCAAAAAAAAACTTTTAAGTTCATTAGACCACATTCGTTCTGTGTCAGAAACCTATGCTGTGTCATGATCAACTATTTAATTTTAGATTTAAAAAGTTTGAAGAAGAAATCTTTAATTGATTTGTAAAATCTTGACATTTGTTTTGTGTAAAAAAAAACCATGTAATGTCAAAAATTTGATCACAATCCAAATTCAGAGCTGTATCACGCTTGAATGTTTTGTCCATACTTGCCCCAACTGTTCAGGGTTCGACCTCTGCGGTCGTATAAAGCTGCGCCCTGCGGAGCACCTGGTTACAGTTAAAAAAAATACAGGTGACTCAATTACAAAGTCTTGATTATAACCTATCACCTGAATGACAGATGTATATATATGTATTATTACTAATATTACATTGTACAACAATAAAAAAGTGATAAAAAATGTTGTAGCAATTTAAAACAATAACTACAATGTATTTCCTGTCTATTCAAATGTGTGACAAAGAAAAGTGATTCTTTAACCTACATGTATGCCAACCTTTGAAAATTATATGTTCACCTTTCCTACTATCATTACAATATATTTATAGACATTATAGCAATTGACACA
The DNA here is from genome assembly GCF_965363235.1 of Mytilus galloprovincialis. NCBI lineage: Eukaryota > Metazoa > Mollusca > Bivalvia > Mytilida > Mytilidae > Mytilus > Mytilus galloprovincialis. The sequence continues at coordinate 44,552,179 of NC_134849.1, forward strand.
TAATTTAAACACAGACAGTAATTTCAACTGTCTACTTTATAATACTTCTACAAATCATGCAAAATAATAGGTTATAGGGATGATCACTCGCAAACAGGATTAACCTTGCAAATTTCTTTGTGTCTGTCCAAAACACCATCCTTTATTTGTTTTTATACGACCGCAAAATTTGAAAAATTTTTCGTCGTATATTGCTATCACGTTGGCGTCGTCGTCGTCGTCGTCGTCCGAATACTTTTAGTTTTCGCACTCTAACTTTAGTAAAAGTGAATAGAAATCAATGAAATTTTAACACAAGGTTTATGACCACAAAAGGAAGGTTGGGATTGATTTTGGGAGTTTTGGTCCCAACATTTTAGGAATTAGGGGCCAAAAAGGGCCCAAATATGCATTTTCTCGGTTTTTGCACTATAACTTTAGTTTAAGTGAATAGAAATCTATGAAATTTTGACACAAGGTTTATGACCACAAAAGGAAGGTTGGGATTGATTTTGGGAGTTTTGGACCCAACAGTTTAGGAATTAAGGGCCAAAAAAGGGCCCAAATAAGCATTATTCTTGGTTTTCGCACAATAACTTTAGTATAAGTAAATAGAAATCAATGAAATTGTAACACAAGGTTTATGACCATAAAAGGAAGGTTGGGATTGATTTTTGGAGTTGAGGTCACAACAGTTTATGAATTAGGGGCCAAAAAGGGGCCCAAATAAGCATTAGTTTTGGTTTTTGCACCATAACTTTAGTATAAGTAAATAGAAATCTATGAAATTTAAACACAAGGTTTATGACCATAAAAGGAAGGTTGGGTTTGATTTTGGGAGTTTTGGTCCTAACAGTTTAGGAATAAGGGGCCCAAAGGGTCCAAAATTGAACTTTGTGTGATTTCATCAAAAATTGAATAATTGGGGTTCTTTGATATGCCGAATCTAACTATGTATGTAGATTCTTAATTTTTGGTTCTCATTTTCAAATTGGTCTACATTAAGGTCCAAAGGGTCCAAAATTAAACTTAGTTTGATTTTAACAAAAATTGAATCCTTGGGGTTCTTTGATATGCTGAATTTAAAAATGTACTTAGATTTTTAATTATTGGCCTAGTTTTCAAGTTGGTCCAAATTGGGGTCCAAAATTAAACTTTGTTTGATTTCATCAAAAATTGAATAAATGGGTTCTTTGATATGCCAAATCTAACTGTGTATGTAGATTCTTAATTTTTGGTCCAGTTTTCAAATTGGTCTACATTAAGGTCCAAAGGGTCCAAAATTAAAACTAAGTTTGATTTTAACAAAAATTAAATTCTTGGGCTTATTTGATATGCTTTATCTAAATATGTACTTTGATTTTTGATTATGGGCCCAGTTTTCAAGTTGGTCCAAATCAGGATTCCATATCAAGTATTGTGCAATAGCAAGAAATTTTCAATTGCACAGTATTGCACAATAGCAAGAAATATCTAATTGCACAATATTGTGCAATAGCAATTAATTTTCAATTGGAGTTATCTTTCTTTGTATAGAATAGTAGTTGATAATATATGTTGGAAATTTGCCAGACATGACTATGATGTAATTTTCTATTTTTATTTGCCAATAACTTTATGTAAATAACTTCATTGGAAATTTGCCAATATAAAATGTTGCTGATGAAGCTTTTTTTCCTTATCTTATCTAAAATGTTTTTAGATAATGTATGTTGGACATTTGCCAGACATGACTATGATGTCATTTTCTATTTTTATTTGCCAATAACTTTATGTAAATAACTTCATTGGAAATTTGCCAATATAAAATGTTGCTGATGAAGTTTTTTTTTATTGTTTTATATACAATAAACAATGTATATTCACTTTTACTACCAACCAATCTTTACCATTCAGTGATAACAAGCACTTTATTTTACATTTTAATATTTTATGATGTATTTTAAAGAGTAGTTATTGTTGCAAACTCCATTAGAAATTTGAATTGATATCAGTTTTGGAGAAAGGGAAACGGGGATGTGAAAAAAAAGGGGGGGGGGGTTAAATTTTTCTCATTTCAGATTTCATAAATAAAAAGAAAATTTCTTCAAACATTTTTTTGAGAGGATTAATATTCAACAGCATAGTGAATTGCTGAAAGGCAAAAAAAAACTTTTAAGTTCATTAGACCACATTCATTCTGTGTCAGAAACCTATGCTGTGTCAACTATTTGATTTTAGATTTAAAAAGTTTGAAGAAGAAATCTTTAATTGATTTGTAAAATCTTGACATTTGTTTTGTGTAAAAAAAAACCATGTAATGTCAAAAATTTGATCACAATCCAAATTCAGAGCTGTATCATGCTTGAATGTTTTGTCCATACTTGCCCCAACTGTTCAGGGTTCGACCTCTGCGGTCGTATAAAGCTGTGCCCTGCGGAGCACCTGGTTGGTTTATGTATGTCATGTGTTTATCACTTGTATTGTTATAAAATAGAATCCTTTTTAGCTCACGCAGACCGAAGATCCAACTGGCTTCTGTGAGCTTTTCACGTCACTTGGCGTCAGTCATCTGTCGACGCTAATTTTAAAAAATCTTCTCTTCTGAAACTACTGGCCCAAGATTGGGTATCAATCTAGGTTAGAAATGTATCTGACATAGCTAAAAGTAAAATATAGAGATAAAATGCAGCTCTACATATATTGTCCTTTTAATAAAGAACTGTCAGGCATCTTCTTATAGGAATTATTTCCCTTATTTTTACTTTGATAATACATGTATACATGTATAAGCAAAGCAGATAAACTCAATAACGGTAATTACCCACTAATGAAATTTTCTGATCCCTTCTGATCATAAAAACCATAATTAATGTGAATTCAAATTAGAATTGTACATGTTGTATCTTTTAATAAAAACATTCTTTTTACAGACACCATGCTGATTGACAACTCTGTTGATGACCTTTCACCTTTGTAACCATGGCAACGGAGAAACAGTCATTTAAAGACAGAACAATTAAGAAGTTACTAGGAAACAGGTAAGACCTATAGTTATTAATTCCAGTCTTGAGTAGAATTGTCTCATTGGCTCTCATACCTTGTCTTCTTATTTTTATAAGACATTCAGTATGTTTAGTAAAATACATACAGTCATGTACATGTACATCTACAGTTCATGCAAACAATGTTTTGTACCAGAGTTCAGACATTTAATTGCTTGGTGGGAAATCTTTTGTTGGACAGTTAGTACATATCATGTTAGAATTATATAACAAATTATTGTGAATTGCAAAATTTAATTTTTTTTCATACTTTACATAGTTTTTAGTAATTTAGGAAATTTAAAAAAAATTCCAAGGTTATCTCTTACAGTCTTCAACAATATTGTCAAAACTTCATGCAATTTTACGAGACTTTGACAAGCTTTCTAAGACTGAAAAACAACATTTTAATGCGTAAAAGGCTAGTATGGTTTAAGTTTTTCAGACATGAACAACACAGGTCTCTAAAATCTTTCTGTTGATCATACATATCAAATTTTTCTTCAGGATGTCTTACCAAATATAGCTCATCCTTAAAAATATCTTTTTTACAGAAAGGCGCATCTTCGCTAGCCAAGGGTTACGATCCACCTCCCTCCTCTCCACCCTTTGCAGATTAAGCCAACATTTGTGATAACAATGTTGCGCCATCTACTAGTAGAATAAAGTCACGTCCATTCTAAATAAATTCCGAATACATTTTTCTTGACCAATCGTAGCACTTGAAATCTTCTAGATTCTACACATTTGGTAAAGCAGGAAACGGAAATAAACATTGACATTCATACATTTGTGCATGACATATAAACAGAAGTTTTTATCATTTGCATTGTCAATTAGTCCGATTAAAAACAGTCAAATTGTCAATAAATGTAGTCATATGTTTAGGGATTTAAAGACTTGTTGCACAATTGCAATAAACATGTGGTAATTGTTTACATACAATTTCTACATTTACACGTGATCATGTTATAGGTGCTTTTTGATTGGATGCAGCAAGTGTCGACTGCAACCAATGAAAATCCTTACCTTGTGTCTTTGAAATTCTATCTCAATCCGTCAAGGGTGGAGAGGAGGGAAGTGGATCGTAACCCTTGGCTTGCGAAGATGAGAAAGGCGTTAATCAGTTTAATTTTACCTAAACTACAAATGTATGTGTAAAATGGTAATGTAAGGTCAAACAAGTCAATTTTGACAAGTTTATTTCGTCACAAATGATTTTTCTACACTGAGATAAGGAGACATGATCCTTCTCATTTATTAATAAAATTTAAATATTTTTTAAATGGTGGAAGATATGTACTTCTTTTTTTGAATTTCAGGGGTCTCATCTCTTTAACAAAAATCTTTTTCTTTTTATATGACAGTTAAATTCCCCAATCTGGTCTCGTAATTCTTGAGAATTCATGTTCCAGATGTAAACGTAAATAACCTGTCAGATAGTTGGACTTTATTCCTCATTGCAATTGCTACATGTAATTGACTGGCTGTTGCATGCTCACTATTGAACATTCCGATTCATTATAAAGATTAAAGAGGCCAAAAATTAGTTTCTTGTTACTTTTGGAATTGATATCCCTGTTGTGCATCTTTGAAAGAATTTCTTTATCAAGTATTTTTTTCACGATTAATATCATTATGGATGCTGTCATTGAGTGCCACAATTCCTGTCAAATGAATAAAAGTAATAAAGTTGTTAATTTTTCGTCAAGGATCCTATTAAACACTCATTGTTACAGTATGACATCATTGCAGAAACAAATAAAAGTTTTATAAAGATGCTCATTTTGTTAAGGATGCGTCTGAACCATAAGAACATCTACACCTAATGAATTTAAGGTCAGTCTTATTAGGAATAATATCGGTCAGATCTATACATCACAATAACAGTTTATCAATCATGTAGCCGTGATCATATTAATATTGATTCCTTTGTTTGGATGTTAATGGTAGCGAAAGATACAGGCCATTTATTCTAGCTATGCTAGTGGTGTAAATGTACAGTTACCATGGGTCGGAGAAAATTACTATTTAATGTTGACCAAACTAAATCCGTATAAATATAGGGATACGGAAGGTCATGGTACTTTGTTAAAAATTAGTTATTGATCGGTAGTGTTAATGTCTTTCTTTTGTTTATATTGCATTGTATGAAGGTGTGGAAATTTTACTTCCTTTTTTGTTCAATGTACATTAGATGTTTCTATGCGATATACATGTAGTAGATTTGAATGGTTTATATGTACTGAGTTACCGCAGAAAAGTTTACATGTAGCTACAATTGTTTTAAATTTTATCTTTGAAAAATACACTTTAGTACAAATCATAATTATAGATAAATTAATGTAGCAAAGAAAGTAAACAGAAAACTTGCAATTTTTATTCTACAAAAGCTTTTTATAAAAACCAATTTTAACAATTTTGGAAATGTTTAAGATAAGGTGCCCTAATTGAAAAATATCTTTCAAAACTTTTTTACTCAGTATATTTATGTTTTTATGAATTCATGCTGTAAAAAATAAACACAAAAGAAATATATTCATTGTGAGAGATGATCAAGACGGAAAAAGTTTACCCTCTGTAAGCCACATGGTTAACATGTTTAACCCGGCCACATTGTTTATGTATTATTTATGTATGTGCCTGTCCCAAGTCAGGAGCCTGTAATTCAGTGGTTGTCGTTTGTTTATGTGTTACATATTTGTTTTTCATTCATTTTTTTACATAAATAAGGCCGTTAGTTTTCTCGTTTGAATTGTGTTACATTGTCTTATTGGGGCCTTTTATAGCTGACTATGCGGTATGGGCTTTGCTCATTGATGAAGGCCGTACTGTGACCTATAGATGTTAATGTCTGTGTCATTTTGGTCTTTTGTGGATATTTATCTCATTGGCAATCATACCACATCTTCTTTTTTTATATTTTCAGGACTTTTCAAATGATTTCTTATTATCAATAGCAGTCACATTTACATCATGTACATCAACTAGACAACAAATAGTTTAATAAAATATGTGTTCCCTCTTGAAATTTTGAAATGAGAAAAAAAATAATCTGTATAAAAACATTCAAGGCATGTATATTTTGTAGTTAGAGAAAATCCAATTTAAGTCTGAATGCTCATAGCTCTATGGATGTTAACACACTTGTACAATTTGATTTGCCATCTATCAAAACTTGTTGACAGATCGTACTGATTATTACAAAGCTGTAAATCATATATTTGTGAGGGTCAGTATGGTCAGTAATGATAGGGGTCAAAACCTGAGTGACCAGTTTGAAAAATGGGAAAAATCTTAAGAAGAGAAATTATCTTTTCTTACAATTTTTTTAACAGAATTTGTGTATAATGCACCTTGCATTGACATTATATTTATTTCTCATTGTAAGGACTTGTAATTATTAATTTTTCGTTGAGAGAATTTGTTTTTAGAATATTTTGAAATGTGATAAATTCATGAATGATCCTTTAATGCAATGAACAAAATCAATGGAAATTTATTGATATAATACATCTCAAACAAATAATCGAAAGTTTGTACATTTGAATGAAATTGAATTGAAATAAACTTTTGAATGAAATTAAATTATAACAAACTTGGAGTCAAATGTCTCCTTATCCAGACAAACATTCATGAATCAATCCATCTGTCTGTTATATAACAATAATCAGGGAAGTCCAATGAGTTCATTTGTATGTCCTCTTCCTGGAAAACATTGCCTGAATAAAAAAGACTAATGCATGATCAGATGTTATCCGTCTATATTGTATTGTAGAAATAAATGCAATAAATTCCTTTTTGTATTGTATTATTGAAAGCTTGGAATTGATGAGAGTACATCTATAATTGCATTTTTTCATCGCATAATCTCTGATATGCTCAATATTGTCACAGCGGTCAGACTCTTCTAGACCAGTTTATGAAAATGGAAATTTTTCATCATGAAGAAAATTCTCTTGTCCTACATATTTTATAGAATTTTTGTATATTCTACCTTAAGCTTGCAATGACATTATATTTCCGATTGTAAAAACTTGAAATTTATAAATTTTCTGTTGTGATAATTTGTTAGTTGATGAATTTGAGAAATGAACCTTTTTTGCAATCAACAAATTAAATTAAGGGAAATAAACTGTTGAACAACATTTCAATGCAATTAAATTGAAATAAACTTGGAGCCAAAAGTCTCCTTATCCAGACAAACATCCATGAATCAATCCGTCTGTCTATAATATTACAATAATCAGGGAACTCCTCTGTGTTTCATTCTTCCTGGAAAACATTTCCTGAATAAAAAGACTAATGCATGATCCGATGTTATCAGTCTATATTGTATTGTAGAAATAAATACGATAAATTCTGTTCCGTATTGTATTATTGAAAGCTGAATATATTCCTGGGAAAAGATAAGAGTACATTTATAATTGCATTTTTTCATCGCGTAATCTCTGATATTCCCAATATTGTCACAGCGGTCAGATTCAATAATGTAAAATAGAGAAGAATGATCTCTCCTTCTAAATAAATTAATTTGTATAAGTGGTTGAATGGCATGTTGATTGATCCTGTTTTATTTATTAAGGAGGTAGACCTAGGTTAAGGGTGATAAATCTTTAAATCAGTCAAGCGTTTGTAAAAGTCAAGTTCACCAATGTATTTTAAGCATTTACCTGAAACAGATTGAAAATAATCTATGTAACCTAGAAGCTTAGAATATGTTTTTGAAAATGGTTGACACAAACGTACTGATGATTTTAAGAGTTATTTCCCTTTACCTAGGTCTACCACCTTCAATGAGCTGGTCTTCTGTAACATATAATAACAGGCTGTGAAATTTAGATAACATGAATAATTTGTCCTTACTGTCCACGAAAAAATGTTAAGAGGTGAGAGATGGATGATCCATCCCAGAGGCATTGTTGATAGCTTCGTGAAGAATTTTGTCCTTATATTTATTAGTTATGATGGCCATGGAAATACAATAACAAGAAAATTACTATTTGGGGAGACAACTCTTACATTTAAGAAAAAGTGCTTGTGTTAATCATTTGCACTTGTTTTGTTATACTTTTGCATTGACTTCAAGGCATCACAATTTCAATGTGGGAAAATGTATATTTTGTACAATTAACATTTACTAAAGAATTATAAGGTTCCGTGATTAGGTGTATTTATGAATAGATATTGAAGATAGATTAATGAAATATGCATGAAAAAGAATTGAAGGTACAACTATTGAAATATTAATATTGAAAAATGCAAAAAAGTGTTCTTTTTGAATATTTACATATTATTTTTGCTTCATCTGTATCAACAAAATCCACACAATTTGGCATGCCACAAATATAGTAATGATCGAGTATACAGTTCTGATTTAATATACAAAGGTACATGTGCACATGTATGTACCAGTAGCAAATGGTAAGTGTCAGCAAGGTATATTATAGGTGAAAGTCTCCTTTAAACTTCATGCAGGGAAATAGAGGAAATTCAATATTGAAAAGCTCTAAAATAGATTTTTTGTTTTTATGTTATAAATATGTAAAACAATTAAACTATGTCTACAGCTTGCATAATTGGATGTTAACAGTGGTAACATCTGGCTACATAAGATTGCATTGAGAAATCATCATATGTATTTTCTTATACAAAATGTCACATATGCATGTTATTATCATATTTGTATGAGGACTGAAACTTTGACACAATGAATATTTTCTGTAGCAGGTACAGTTCTTATTTAAATGTTGTTTTTTTAAAACAGAAAACCAGAATTCACAAGTTGTATTGACCTAAGTAACCTATTTAGGTTTTAACCTAAAACTTTATTAGGTTAAACTTTGTTTCAGGGCATTGTGAAGAGTTGAATGATGCAATTGTTGCAACTCAGTCAAAAAAGTTCAATTTTCAATTTTTCAAACAAGCATCATCAAAAGTCCAACTAGAGTGAAGACTTACATATCAAATATTATGATGTGGTATGATTGCCAATGAGACAACTATCCACCAAAGATCAAATGAAGTGGATTTAAGAAATTGTAGGCAACCGTATCATCTTCAACAATGAGATAAAACAATACTGTATGGTTTGCTTTATAAGGCCCAGACAAAAAAACTATATAAATTTGTTTCTTCAATAGTTTCTAAACTTTTGGAAACTTGTGTTTACAAAATAAATTAAAAGACAAAAGGAGGGGTGGACAGACACTTAAATTATAGAAATATAGGGCTCCAACATCATTGGTACAGGGCATTTATAACCTTGTTGTTACTTTACATTTGTATACTTTTATTATCCTTTTCATTTTCATTTTTTTTTTATTGATTTTGTTTCCAATTTAGTAATTTTGACTAAGGGAGACAACTCTTAAGCTAAAACACAGAATTCAGTTTAATATGTACAGTACTAGTACAATCGTGTTCTGTCAACCAACTTATTTTCCCTGATATCTTTTGTCATTTTTCTGGAGGACTGTGCAATGATTTATTCTTTATGATTTCCTATTTTTGTAGATGTATTCATTAAGTGTACATTAACTTCATTACATGTAGCAAAAATGCAAGTCCAACGAAAATCTTTGTAAATCTGAGAACAACCAGAACATATCTATTAAATGTTTTAAACTATGATTAACTACTATCTAAAGAAACTCTAAACATTGCATGTAAAACCTTCATGGGTAAGGCAAGGCCTTTAGACACACAGCAATTATGAAATGAACTGCCTTGTGTGTCTTTTTTCTAACTTCAGCTCGAGCTGCTATCTTAGGTTCAAAACTTGGTAGACATGATCAACAAGTTCTCATTCTGCATAGTGCATACGTTGTTTTTTGGGAAGTTTTAACACGTAATCAAAGGTTCATGTTTTTGTTTTAGGTTCACAAAGAGTTCACACAGTGATGAGAATTTGCCAGTTAACCCTAACAATGCAGGTTAGTTTGTTTTGTTAATGTTCCTATTTGAGAAATATAGAAAATATAAATTTGTCTTTTAAATTATGTTTTGTTATGGGGGATTATTTTCTGCGATAGTGAATTAGTCTTATAAAACAAAAAATACATCACTTGTAAATTATGTTTGACAAAAAATTCATCCCTTGAAAGTATATTTCAAGTGGTTCCTAACTTAAAAAGAGCAGGGGAGAAAATACATATAGTTTTGTAATTGCATAAAGTTTGTGTACAAAACACTTTTAATACATAAGATATATAATAGTCAAGAGAGATATGAGAGTTGAAAAATGTTTTAATTTGAATTAAGGGGAGATAATTAATTTGATATTAATTAGGTCTGACCTCAGGAAAGTCTTCCAGGTCACATGGTATAAAAGGGGAGATAATCAATTTGATATTTATTATGTTTGACCTCAGGAAAGTCTTCCAGGTCACATGGTAGTAGAGGAGAGATAATCATTTTTTTTTTATTTATTATGTGACCTCAGTAAAGTCTTCCACCACATGGTATGTAAGGGGAGATAATTCATTTGATATTTATTATGTTTGACCTCAGGAAAGTCTTCCAGGTCACATGGTATAAAAGGGGAGATAATCAATTTGACATTTATTATGTTTGACCTCATGAAAGTCTTTCAGGTCACATGGGTATATAAGGAGAGATAATCAATTTGATATTTATTATGTTTGACCTCAGGAAAGTCTTCAACTACATGGTATGTCCATGATGGTGAATCAGAAATCGAACCGCTGATAGACACAGGAGAGAAAGGATCATTATCTAATAAAACAAAGAAAACAACAAAGACTGGTAGAATAGAGTTTGGCTTAACATTTAACCTTTAGCACACTGTGAAGATGGGCTGTAAAGCTTTTTAAATTAATAAAATAACCCAAGATAGTGTTGTGAAATTTAATCCTTATACCTCTGCCTTGCTTTACCAAATTGGGAATTAAATCTTGATTTGATTCTATTTTACCTAAGCCTAATATAATTATTCTGATTTCAATACAAGAAACAATATTTTTGTGTGTGAATAATTTTAATAACTCATTAAAATAAATGTAAGTAGGTGGTCAACAACTAACTGTTGCACCAGCAGAAGCATAACTGTTGTCCTGCAACATGCAACTGAAGCAGCTGGTTCTGGAAAAAAATTGGTACCAGTAGGATTTCATAATTATATATGTAGATGAAATACAATTTCAATGAAATTATTATCAAGGTCAAATGATCATATTTTTTTTTTAATAGACTTGTACAACATATAAACATGTGAATTGTTTATTTTAATATAAGTGCTTCAGATTTTTTTTAAACATTTTACCATTTCCCTAGGACACCCTCCTTGCAATCATTTCCTTTATCTTAAACAACTAAAATTATGTAAATGCATTTGTAATAGATATAAACATGTGTATAAATACAATAGTAATGAACCTGTTTGCATAAAAAGTATTATATGCATGACAAAATTTAATAGTCTTCCACCAACTCTGCTTAAGTTTTTTTGAAGCATATTTGCTATAAATTTCATTTAACAACTCATGCTAAAGTCATGCTTGCTTTTATAAAATGATGGCACAAGTGAAAAAAATCAGAGAACAGTTAGGGAATGTATGTCATAATATAATTTTGCTTTTAACAAATTAAGAGAGCAAACAATTGCACGCCACAAGATAATTGAAAAAACAATATCAACCACTCAAGGGAAGATAAAATCTGAGATTTTGACAAATATGTTTTTGGCCAGATACAACTTGAAGTTGAAAAATACAGTAAGATATGAAGAGTTCCCTTCTTGCTTTAAATGTCAAAAAATTTAATGAGCATATATACTAATTTGTGTGTTTTTATTTATCTAGTCCCTGGAAAGATATCTAGCAACTGGTTTCTTCAAGATGAATCCAATTTACAGGCGGATACCAGTAAGAAGGAATCACCTCCTGACCAATCATATGCTCCTGTTAAGTTAGAAAGGGCTGGCAGTGTTGGTTCAAAGAAGAAGGTTCAGCCAGAAGGAACGTTTGTGTATGATGTAAGTAAAAACTGTATGTGTACGATGTAAGTAAAAACTGATCCTTATGGTTGTATATTTTCATCATTACATGTTTGATGTATTGATTAATTGATAAATTGGTGTTTAACACCACTTTCATCATAATTGGCTAATTCACAGTGGTCAGTTTTTATTGGTGGAGGAAACCAGAGTGCCCGTAGAGAACCACAAACTTCGATAGAAAATCTAAAATCTTAGTCAATTAAATTTAGAGTCTAACATTAATGTCACATGCAGGATTTGAACTCACAACCTCGGTGTTGATAGGCTTGAGATACAGTATTTGGACTACAATTTTTTTCATATGCTTCATAGAAGAAACTTTTTTTGCATCAGAGATTGATGTCGGATAAGCAAAAACTGAAAGTTTGTCCATTTCTGTTTAGGCCGAGAAAAAAAAATCTGAGTTTCCAATAACCCGACAACCCTGTTTTTTAGCCCCGACCCTAATTTTTTTATTGGATCTTCAAAAAAAATTTTTAAAAATGGTATCAACTGACCCTGTTTTTGACAGGCTTCTGTTAATTGACATAATAATTTATCTAACTTGCCTCTACTGGCACAGAAAGCCAGTAAAACATTTTATTAATGTCAAAAGGTATTTCAAATAGGTTAAAATCCAAGAAATTTGCACAGCAGGTGCTTCAAAAACATTGCAATTAGTCGACTTCTGGTATTTGAAGCTAATTACGGATCCGGACTTGGAAAAACCATGATAATTTTCGGGATTTCGTTTACAATGTAAAAAAAAAAATGTGAAAAAAAAAAAATTCCGACCTACCAACCCTATTTTTCAAAATTATGTTACCGGAAACACTGAATTTTTTTTTTAGGCCTTAGTTGCTGTGGTTACCTTCCACCTGAGGCACATTATCAAACAGTTATTTATCTAATTTATTGCTCAAAAGATAGTATTTCATACTTAACATATTCAACTCATTTTGAGACAGGCACATAAAGCAGTAGCAGATCCAGTGGAAGGGTTCCGAGGGTTAGAACTCCTTTTTGGATGATCAATGCATTTGAAAGGGAACATATATTTGAAACCGCCCCTTTCTAATAGGTTGGGAATCCCCTCTTTTAAAAATGGATGGATCTTCCCCTGCATGAAATATATGTGGTTGATTTAAACACGGGAAAGTTAGTATTATGATATAATAATTCTCAGACAGTTTGAATGTATTATAATCTCCTCATTATATGAACTGTTATTGACAAATTTACAGTTCCAGATTAAAAATTCTGATACATTTATTTATTATGTAATAGTATGGTAATCTGTTTGCATAAATGTATTTGAAGTACATGTAGTTATGCCAAAAAAGGGCATAGGTACAAGTTTATAAGTTGCATGAACAATATCAAACAAAAATGCATGAATGTTGTTAAACTAAAACTTGTCAGTGTACTGGAATTATTTATAAAGGTCCCTGTCTAAAATATGTGAATTTTGTTGATAAACTTAAATGCTATCAGGTAAGTTTACTTCTAATTATTTAGCTATATATATATATATATGCTCAAACATATACATTTGTGTATGTTATTGAATTTAGACCAAAGTCTATTTATTCACAGAAATGGTCTTCTGAATAAAAGTTTTTTGTTATAAAAATTCATTACACGATTATTTTGTAGGTGAAGGCCACAGACACACTTTCCAGTATTGCAGCTCATTACGATGTAACGCCATCGGAATTAAAGAAGCTTAACAAACTGACAAGTCAATATATATTCCCTCAGCAGGTAGGTAGTAAACTGTCTAACAGATCTTTGTCTTGTATATTAGCTTAATTCCTATGTAAATGAAGCGTTTTTTCCTTAAATTTCAATTTTTCCATGTTAAAGACAAATGATACTATGTAAAGACCAAATTAAATGACCAAGTGAGAAAAAAAGGTATTGAGTCTTTCAGAAATTGATATATATATATATACCCTAAACTGATAGGTAGTAAACTATCTAACAGATCTTTGTCTTGTATATTAGCTTAATTCCTATGTAAATGAAGTTAATTCCTATGTAAATGAAGCGTTTTTTCCTTAAATTGCAATTTTTCCATGTTAAAGACAAATGATACTATGTAAAGACCAAATGATCAAGTGAAAAAAAAAGGTATTGAGTCTTTCAGGTTATATGCCTCCTCTAATCGCTTTCAAATTTAAAAAATAGTTTAAGAACATCAAATTTGATATATTTTTCCTCAACAGGTAGGAGAAAATTGTCTAACAGCTCTTTGTCTTTCTGATAAGCTTAATTCCTATGTATTGGGGCGTTTTCCTCCAACAGCAATTTTCAATGCTAGACAAATGGTACATTGTAAAGGCCTTTTAATAGAAAAAAAATGATATTTGAGTCCTTTCAGGGAAATGTCTTCTCTAAATGCTTTCTTAGGCCAAATAAAATAGTATGTGTGGTTCCAGTTACATCTGAAAAAAAGTTAGGGTAGGTAGGTAGGGATTTTTTTTTATTTTATGTTTTTTTTTTACATTGAGTCTATGGGAGCATCATTCTGACTTTAACAGTGCTTAATGAAAAATGACAATAAAATCTTTAGGGTAGGCTAATTTCAAGACAAAAAAGTAGGGAAGGTAGGGTCACTGGAACCACACATATATTTTTATTTGGCCTTTTTAATAATATTAAAAAGGTTAGATATAGATTATAAGAAGATGAGGTATGAGTGCCAATGAGAGACAACTCTCCATCCAAGTCACAATTTATAAAAGTAAACCATTTTAGGTCAAGGTACGGCCTTCAACACAGAGCCTTGGCTTATAGGCCTCCTCTTATTGCTTGCAAATTAAAAATAAATGTAAGAACACCCAAGTCAATACATATTTCCACAGCATGTAGGTAGAGAAATATCTTACAACTCTTTGTCTTTCTGATTAGCTTAATTCCTACATATTGGATTGTTTTTCTCAAATTGTTAATATTATAGCAATTTTCAGTGCTAGACAAATGATACCTTGTCTAGACCAAATGACCAGATAAAAAAATTATTGAGCCTTTAATGTCATTGATAGGCCTCCTCTAATAGTGCTTGCAAATAAAAAAACAAATATATACGAGGTCCTATATATACATATTACAGAATGCAGAAAAGTGGTTAGGATAATAGTTTATTAATCTGATTTTATTAACCTTGAAAACATAGGAATGATCATAATCTGGGTGTTTAATAGTTCTTATCTGAAAAACTGATTAAGAAAACAACACCTTTTAGGACAGGTAGGGAATAAGATACAGATCATTTTCATGACCAATTGTAATATAAAGATATGTGTAAAGAGGTTCCTTCAAGCTTTATATTAAACTTAACAGTTATTTTTTTCAATCCAAATTTTTAAATGCTTTTGTAGAGTTTCTTTTTATGCCCAACTAGGGCATTATGTTTTTTGGTCTGTGTTTCCGTTCATCTGTTCTTCTGTTCCGCTTCAGCTTAGAGTTTTTGGTCTAGATAGTTTTTGATGAAGTTGAAGTCCAATCAACTTGAAACTTAGCACACATGTTCCTATGATATGATCTTTCTTATTTTAATGCCAAATTGAAAGTTTTGACCGCAGTCTTGGGGTCTACTGAACATAGAAATGACAGTGTGGTGGGGTATCTGTGTACTATGGACACATTCTTGTTTGCTATTTAAAGATTTTTTTAGAAAAGAGGCTTCAAGATTGAAAGATATCCTTAAGAGATATCCATGGATGAAAATTTAACCTTAAAGGAAATATCACAAGGGCAATATTATATCTGCTGTTCATGATTAAAATTCTTTCATTCCTCCATTTAATTGTAAGGAATAGTCAATAGACTGATATATTGTTTATTATATTAATATTTCATTGAAGAATAATCAATATTTTCATTAGTTTTCATTTGTAACAATATTCCAATATCAGGTCTAGCTGCTCTTTATAGTCAAGGATGACATCTATTCAGCTGTTCTGTTTAAGTCAAAGTCTTCTCCTGTTTTGAGCTGCCAGAGTTGTTTCTCACACAGGCACTTGTCTCAGATCCCCCCCCCCCTTATACACCTTAATACAAGGTTTATAGAGGGGGAAACATTGTGAGAGAAGTGCCTGTGGTTTCTCACCATTTTTGGTGATTATGAAAACAGGTGATGATGATGGAAGTTTTAATGACCTTGACCGCCTATACAGCCCTAGCAAGGTCGGGAACAGGGTTGTTTTTCTCACTGTCACATTCAGAAGTCACAAACCTTGAAAAACATTTTTAAGCATCAACAATAACAAGTTTTGTGCTACTTTCAACATGGACCTTTTTGTGACATTTCACATACAAGTTTAAATGTATGGCTTTCATATAAATTTATCTGAACTATTAGGGTTGGGAAAATTTTGTCCATTTTAAGTGATCATGAAATATACAAAATTATTATTTAAACCGTTAACCATAATTGACTTGAGAAATTTCTCATCCATTAGCTGACTAGATTAATTTAAAACAACTTGTTTTATTTTCTGTTGTTAAAAATACTTATGCTTGCAGGCAGGTATGAAGTTTTAAAGTTTTAAAAGTTCTGACAAAATAGTTGTTTTCTATAAAATAAGATTAAGTCTGTAAACTATTAAGTTTATAAAAGGGGGAAAAATGTTGATTATATGTTAAAAAAAATATTCCACAAATGACCTTTTATACTTCAATATTAGACCCAGACTAAAGTTTAGTAGTGCTTTATTTAATATTCAGTGTCTGTCTGGCTTTGCTGATCTTTTTTACCAAAAAAAAACTTCGGAGAAAAATACTTGAACATTATGAACATTTTAGTATATTTGACATAATTTTAGGTTATCTATAAGATTTGTTTATGCTAAGAGCACCTGTACTGTATATACAATCCCTATTAATGATAAAAGATGTACTTCAATGAATTCCTTAACATATCCAGGTAATGATCAAGGAAGTTATAAAACCAGGTGAAGGTTGGGTAATTGGATATACCATTTGTAGTCACTCATGTGTCACTTCCTGGATGGTGTTGAATTAAAAAAAATACTATACTATTTTACAGTGAATTTTTTTTAACTGAACCCTGAAAAAAACATTTAAACAACTTTTGAAATTTAATTCCTGTTATCAAAAGTTTTTATGCCAGATTTTTATTTTATAAATTAATATTGATTTCAATAAATCACCTGTCATAAAACATAAAAAGAATGTTGTTTAACCTTTATGAACTGAACTTAAAACAAAATGAACTGAAATGCTTGACAGAATTTTTAAAATGATTCATTCATTTCCATTCTCTCAGCCTGTTGTATAAATCGATAATTTTTTCTAGTCTTCAATATGCATGAAATATTTGCCACTGGATTTAAATATAAATCAACTAATACTAATTTGGTTAATTAATGTATTCTGGCTTTAATTAATGCATTATTCCCTTTGAAATAATACTGTACTGAGAAAAAATAAGTATCTTGATCTAAACCTGTTGTATTGATTTTGAACAGGTGTTTCCTTGAAAATGAATTTTGTAAATAAAATCAAAAATAAAAATTCTTACAAAACCTTGGTTATAATTTGATATTTGTTTATGATTTGATTTTAAAGTTTCACTAAAGACAGATTTTACTGTATAAGGAAAAGCCCATTGATAAAATATGTTAAGTAACTTAGTAACCTTTATATTTAAGGCAAATCAAGGATTTTTTTTGACTGCTGATATTACAGTACACAATTGTTTTACCTGAGTTTTTAAAATAATTACTAACTGCATATAAGGGTACATCTTATGGTATTATGGTACAAATGTATTATGAAAAAGGTAATCATGATTATTTGTTTAAAATTTAAGCAGGCTATTTTCTGCATTGGTTTGTATTATAAATTCTATACACCAATTAAGTCTTTGTACTGTTTTAAAAACTGATGTATGTTAAACATTTTCAAAAAGGAACTATTTCCATGAATAACTGCTGGAAATTTGTAGATTTTAAAATAAAGCCATAATAAAGAATGCATTGAAATGAACATGTTTTACATAATTCTCAACACATAACTTACCTTTTACGTTTGGATAGCCTTGATAGGATTGCCGGAATTTACAAAGGAAATAATGCCTAAATATAGAATCACACATGTTGCATTGCCTTAAACATGATAAAATTCATAACTGGAGAAAGAAATTATGAAATTTTACAGGTTTGTGTACATTTGACTTGATTTCATTTTGATTTGTAAAAAAAAATGCATTCTTGTCAGTTTTAATTGTTGTATATTATTTTTATTAAATGACCTTTAAAACAAGTGATGTATACTGCTTCTTTGTCACTTTTATACAAAGTCAGGTATAAAAAGTTTATACACATGGCATACGTGATGTCAGTATTTCCTCGTCTGTGCTTTTTTTTTAAGTTACAAATTTGTTTTTATTGTAATGCAAGTGCACCCTAATGGATGTAAAAGTTTGCCTTGTAAGGTCACTTGTCCAAGAGGTAGTGTGGTGGCTTGAATTAGAGGCTATGTGGTCACTTGACCCAGAGATTATGTGGTCAATTGACCCACAGGCTATGTGGTCACTTGATCCAGAATCTATGTTGTCACTTGACACCTGTTTAATCTGCAAGATTATGGATCACATGGTCAAATAAATTGGACATACTAACGAAAGTATGAAAAAAATAATATAAAGGGACACAACAACCACATTAATGCCTGCTTCATTACTATAATAAATATAAACTGGTTGTGAAATTATGCACTGTGCCGTTAATCGAACTATATAAACATTTTTCTACACATATATAAGCCTGCAAAACTTCGGATTAGTCACTATTAAATCTTGAATCTTCAAATATTTTTTTCATTCTTTCATGAGTATATGTCCATGATTTAAGAAAATAATACCTAATGGCATTGTGATTAAACATTCTGTTTTGTTTTGGGGTTTCCCATTGCAAAACATGGACTTTGCAAGACATTTTATAATCATAAGTCTAGCTCTTGTGCTTAGAATCAGGTTAAGTTTCTTTTGATGAAACTTTCACAAAACTTCATGCACCTTTGATTCAAATATTTTTTTATTTCCCATAGAGGAATATAAACTTTAAAATTTGCCTTATCTACAATTGGGCTGAGCAATGATTTGTAGATCATGCACGCCTCATTCTCTTCTGAGGTAATAAACCGGTGGAAATATCTTATTTTTTGGCATTATTGAAAGTTATCCTAAATAATGTTATCTTGTTAAGTTAAACTTAGTCTTCATATATATCAATGTTATTTTCCAATTTATTTGATCCTGACCTTTCGGTTATTAATCTTGCCTTTAAAAGATAGTCATGATCAACAAACCGAATTTTACATCCAATAGTACATTGGTATGGTATAATAATTAAGACTAACTTATTTTATTTATTTGTTGCTGAGTTGTACACAATTTATAACTTGGGTATAAAGACAATTTCATAAAAATGAACGTTTTCTTTGCAAATGTCTAGCCATCCTTTGGAAATTAAACCTATACATGGTGCCTAAGTTTGAAATTACAAATGATTATTGTTCTGGTTGCTCACCTGAGGCCTTTTGTTTCCCAAGTCACTGGTGAGTTTTGTGTAGACAAAACTGACGTCTGCTGTACCAACTTTAATCCTGGTATCTATGATGAGTTTTTTTTAGATCTAGTTATAGTTGGGGACTTCTAAAATTCTTGCTAATGTCATATTACAGTTTTTACCTACCGGTACTTTTGACCTCATTATCAATGCATTGTCAATAGACTAAGATAATGAAAGTTTTCATCAGATAAAGTGGAAGATCCAAGATATTTTTATGAGAGCTGTCCCAGTCATGCTTTATTGATTCCCTATGTAATTATATAATCAACCAATTTTTTCAAGAAAGGGGGGTCAGGTCCCTCTCCCCCCTAAATCCACCTCTGTAATATATCATTTGTAAAAAGTAAGTGATGATGACTTCTGCAATTGTCATAAATTTATATTGACTTATTTTTTCACCATTTATAAGAAACTTTGTAGACAAAGAAAAAATTCTGCCATATATTCTTCAGCTTTCCCAGCAGATGTAAAGCTGTCTTTGTCACTATGAACAATGTTAAAGTCTTCATAGTGTTTAAGTTTCAGATTCTTTGTAAAAAGCATTTAGTTGACCTGCTATTGACCAGCTGCATGACTATAAAAAAATTGAAACAACACGTTTAATAATTTCATGCGTCCGAAGCACTTTTCTGGATTTACCTTCATCAGGAACGCTCAAAGGGAAACATTTAAAATCTGAGGATGTTTAAATTAACCCATGTTAGATATAAACTGTTAACTTTTAAAATAGTATATCAATTTGTTACAAGAAATAAAATTGAAAGAATGCCTTGAATTTTTTTTACAGATTACTTTCAATGTATAACTCACTTATTTTTAACCTTGTACATTGTTTGAGTTTTACCACAAAGAGAGACACTGATTCCAATCTGTTACATGTTGTTAACAATAAATGTACTTATACATGCAAAACAGAAATTTGAAAAAAGATTATAGATTGGTGTTAGAGATATTTGACAGTTTGTTCAATATTTGAACTTTTTTCGAGATAAAAAAAAATTGGAAATCTTATTTGTGGTATTGTTATGTGACTTAAACACGGTTGACTCGCAAGTTTGGATGTAAATACTAGGATACATTGGAAGGGGGAGGAGAGATGGCTTAAAGGTAATACAGTGCATGTACTTATGTTGGTTCATATAAGGAACTACTTGAAGTTATTATGTAACACCCCAAAAAACTTCTGACTGTTTGTAAAGTTTGTAGCCAGCATCAATTTACAACTATAAGTGATCGTACTTTTTGTAAAGTTAGACTGAATGTGAAGTCAAACATTGAGCAGTTTAGAAAAAACAGCAGTAATAAAGAATCTTGTTAAGAATGTTTGTTTATCATGCCGACCATCTTGTTTTTATGCTGCCTCTAAGTTGGTCATCTGGTGCAAAAGGAGTCTTGCTTATTTGATTACCTTTTACTTGATCAGGATAACACAGGACTGCTAATAGATGTATTTCACTGTTGTCTGTTTATATATATATATATATAGGCCACGGTGAACATGTTACCAAAAAATGTGCCTATGTATGAGTGCAACTCTTATTTGTAGCTGGGAATGAGTCTGAAGAATGTGTTTTCAAACATTTACAGGATTTTCCTAATTTTTGGAGTCATCTGAACCTGCAAGGAAAAAGTTGTTAGCATATTGAAATAATAAAACCTTCATTTTTTTGACACAATCAATGCTTTTAAATGGGGACATATGGTTGGAACACGCCACCTTTTTAAAAATAACTGGAATCGCCCCTGCTTGCTTCATTTTGAATAAAACATAGACAGTAACTGCTATTGCAAAATGAGTATTGTATTGATTGTTTTAAATTATTATGTTGGTCAAATAACTTAAAAAAGTAATATAAAATTTTTAGAATAAATTACAGAAAGTATATATGTGATATCAATATTTGAAAAATAAATATATTTTACAATTTATATTATTAAACATTAATCCTTATCATTAACACCATAAAAGTACATGTAATTGAAATGTAATTCAAAAGTAATTGAGCATTACATGCTTTTTTCATTGTAATTAATTAAATTACCATTACATGTACAAGTAATTAAAAAAATGCTCAATTACACATTACATTCAATTACATGGAAAATTGTAATGCATTACACTTAATTACCATTACATTTTCAATTACCCCATCCCTGGTTGTGTGTAGTCCAGATGTTTACAAACAAATATTATTTATTTACTTATCAATTTTTCTATGGTATTTTTTTTTTACTTTCGTTGTGATTTTAAAATTTTGTTATTTTTTGGTTGATTCAATGTAAAGGTCGTTTACATCAGAATTGTTGACCTCTTGTCAATGATTAAAGGCTACATAATTCCTTAACATATCCAGGTAATGATCAAGGTCAAGTTATTAAACCAGGTGAAGGTTGGGTAATTGGATGTACCATTTGTAGTCACTCATGTGTCACTTCCTGAATGGTGTTGAATTAGAAAAAATACTATACTATTTTACAGTGAATTTTTTTTAACTGAACCTTGAAAAAACAACTGTTGAAAATTCAATTCCTGTTATAAATAGAAAGTGTTTATGCAGGATTTTTAATTTTAAAGATTTTTAATAAAAAAAAAACCTATCATAATTTTTTTTAAAACCTTTTTGTACTGAAGGTAAAACAGAATGAAATGATATGCTTCTCCCAGCTTATACCATAGCTATTGTATAAATTGATCATTTGTTCTAGTCTTAATATGCATGAAATATTTGTCACTGGACTCAAATGTAAATCAGCTCAGACTTATTTGGTTAATTATTGTATTCTGGCTTTATAGTTAATGCAAAATTCCCTGTACTAAGAAAAAAATCATATTGATCTAAACATGTTGTATTGATTTTGAACATGTGTCTCTTTGAAAACAGATTGTGGAAATAAACAACAAATCTTTTTACTTACAAACCCTAGTTAAAATTTGATATTTGTTTATGATTTGATTTTAAGTTTCACTAAAGACAGATTTCACAGTATAAGGAAATGCTCATTGATAAAATATGTTAAGTCACTTAGTAACCTTTATATTTAAGGCAAATCAAAGAATTTTTTTGTGCTGTTGATATTACAGTACACATTTGGTCCGAGACCGTCTATGTGGTCACTTGATCCAGAGGCTATGTGGTCACTTGATTCAGAGGCTATGTGGTCACTTGATCCAGAGTCTATGTGGTCACTTGATCCAGAGTCTATGTGGTCACTTGATCCAGAGGCTATGTGGTCACTTGATCCAGAGTCTATGTGGTCACTTGATCCAGAGTCTATGTGGTCACTTGATCCAGAGTCTATGTGGTCACTTGATCCAGAGTCTATGTGGTCACTTGATCCAGAGGCTATGTGGTCACTTGATCCAGAGGCTATGTGGTCACTTGATCCAGTGGCTATGTGGTCACTTGATCCAGAGTCTATGTGGTCACTTGATCCAGAGGCTATGTGGTCACTTGATCCAGTGGCTATGTGGTCACTTGATCCAGAGTCTATGTGGTCACTTGATCCAGAGTCTATGTGGTCACTTGATCCAGAGTCTATGTGGTCACTTGATCCAGAGTCTATGTGGTCACTTGATCCAGAGGCTATGTGGTCACTTGATCCAGAGTCTATGTGGTCACTTGACATCTGTATAATCTACAAGATTAAGGATCACATGGTCAAGATGAAATAAATTGGATACACTAAATCATGCTATGAAAAAATGATATCAAGGCACACAACAATCATATTATTGCCTCAGCTTCATTTTATAATGAAATTGTCTGTCATTTAATAGAATATATAAACATTCTTCCTTATTTTTCAGTTGGCAATAGTTATAGCATATGTGACCGCATTAAACCTGCAAAACTTTTAATCAAACAAACTCAATTTTTATCATACTTTTATAAGTATATATCCACAATTTATATGAAAACTAAGACAAGTAAACAAATATATATAAATGGCATTCTGCTAAACATCCTGTTTTATTTTGGGGTTGCACTTTGCAGAACATGGACTTTACAAGACATTTTATAATCATAAGTTTAGCTCTTGAGCTAGTTTAAGTGTCTTGACAGTTGTTGTCCATTAGTTTGATGTGTTTTATCATTTGATTTTGCCATGATATGATTAGGGACATTCTGTTTAGAATTTTCCTCTTAGTTCAGTATTTTTGTGATTTTACTTTTTAATGAAACTTTCACAAAACTTCATGCACCTTTAATTCAATATTTTTTTTCAATTTACATAGAGGAATATAAACTTTTAAATTTGCCTTATCTTCAAATGGGTTGAGCAATGATTCGTAGATCACCCACCCCTCATAATTTTATTTTGATGTAATAAACCTGTACAATATCTTTTTTTGTTGTTGCATTATTGAAAGTTATCCTAAATAATGATATCTTGCTAGGTTAAACTTAGTCCTCATATATTTGAATGTTATTTTCCAATTTATTTGATCCTGACCTTGTTTTAAAAGTTGGTCATGATCAACAAACCGATATTCACATCTAAAAGTAAATGTGTTATTGTATGATTAGACTAAAATATTTTATTTCATTTGTTGCTGGCTGGAGTTATAAACAAACTATATCAAGGCTCTGTGTTGAAGGCCGTACATTGACCTATAATGGTTTACTTTTTTAAAATTGTTATTTGGATGGAGAGTTGTCTCATTGGCACTCGATCACACCACATCTTCTTATATCTATATATGTCTTTGGGTATAAAGACAATTTCATAAAAAAAGAAAGTTTTATTTGCATGTTTCTAGATGTCCTTTGGAAATTGTTCTTATACATACAAATGTATATGCCGTATATTTTCGAATTTAAAGCGCATCGTTTTATAAGCCGCACGGCCGTTTTTTGGGGGGAAGATTGTTTTTGTCCTTACATAAAACGCACCTGAATATTAAGCGCACACTGAAGAAAACGTATATTTATTCTACTGACCTGATAGTGTCATGAATATTTTCTCCTTTTGTAACTCACACCGTAATTTGTTTCATTTCTATTTTCAGATTGGTGAGAAAGTTGAGAGTATTTTTGAATATATTTATTTGTGTCATATTAAAATAAAAAATCGTAATAAAATAATTATACTTTTCTCATTGTTTTAATTATGCCAGTTTCGTTTGATGTTTTTTGTCAACAATGGCCATGTGTTGACAGCTTGGGTGTCCATTGAACCTTGTTGTTTTGATTAAAATTAGTATGGTATTGATTGCTTGTTTATTGTTTGAATTGGCATTAAGGATTTAAATTAATCTTAAAAATGTATGCATGAAAGGTCACCCAAGCCATAAAACTGCCATTGTTTACCTTGATTATGACCTACTTACCTGTACCCACGTGTGAAAACTGTTCACCCAAAAGTCAAGATTTTTTTTTAATTAAATCAATCTTAAGAATTTTATTGTTGTCTATAAAATAAAAGTTGAAGTTCTGAACGTAACAAACATTTTTCAATTTTAATTTTGTGGATAAATACAACAAACAAAACAATTTACTTTTTGCAAGTCATTGTCTATTTTGAAATGAAAGTGTTATGAGCAATGACAAGGGGGATTAAAAGAAGACGGCAATAAATAAATGTTTTAACAGATTAAATTATAAAAATTAGTATTCTTTTTTTTTTAGTTAAACATCCAATAATATTTCGTAAAGATATTTCGTTTTGAAACACAATAAAACGACAAACAGTTACTCTTCAGTATTTTATCCTGTTTGGTACCTCTTCTCAAACACGATTATCTCTCTTTGTTTATGAAGCACTTTAAAGTGTCGATTTAAGCACATGCATCACCATCGTCATTTAAAGAAACTTGTAATATTGGCAAGACACACAATCACTTTCTTTATTATTTCATTAGAAAATTTTATATTAAAACACATTAAATCAACTAACAACTACATATTTATGATAAATACACAATTAATATCCTGTATGGACACAGTTATCTTTCTTTGTTTACGAAATGAACACTAAACACATGGTTATCGACTTCCTGTAAACCAACAATGATTGAATGAAATAAAAACAAACGATTTAGTTAATATATTTATTTATTCATAACAAAATATGCAACATTAACAATTTATCAAGTCACTGCAAGCACTTGACAATCTGACTGTCTCCAGAAAACAAATCCAGATATTTTTTTCTTTCACCGTCGTCCTGAAAACAGAAAATAATACTTACATAACACGCACCCGAGTATAACACGCAGGGACAAAGACAGAGAAAAAAACCTGCGGCTTATTTAACGATTTATACGGTGGGGTATTATATATAAGTTATGAACTACCAATGATTTTTGTTTTTGTTGCTTTTCTAGCTATAGGCTTTTGGTTTGAATGTCAAGGATGAGTCTTGTTGAGACGGAACACACATCTGGCATACCAAATTTTAATCCTGGTCATAATAATCAGTGATGATTTTATTAGAAGGAGTTACAGTCAGGGACCACTTAAATTCTTTAAAAACTTGTATTAGAGTTTTGAATTAGTTGACCTACTTTTGACCTAATTGTCAATAGACTAAGATAATGAAAGTTTTCATCTGATAAAGTGGCAGATCCAGACATATTTATGAGAGGGGGCATACTGACTGCCTAAGAGGAGACCTGCTCCAGTCATGCTTCATTGATTCCCTATATAATCAACCAATTTTATCAAGAAAGGGGGTGAAGTGCCCTCCCCTCCCCCTATATTCGCCTCTGTAATATATAATTTGTAAAAAGTGAGTGATGATGACTTCTGCAATTGTCATAAATTTATATTGACTTATTTTTCCACCATTTATAAGAAACTTTGTAGAAAAAGAAAAAATTCTGTCATATATTCTTCAGCTTTCACAGCAGATGTAAAGCTGTGTCTTTGTCACTATGAACCATGTTAAAGTCATCACAGTGTTTGAGTTTCAGATTCTTTGTAAATGGCAGTTTTGTTGACCAGCTGCATGACTATAAATTTACCCATGTTAAATCTAAACTGTTAACTATTTAATTCATGTATAAATTTGTTACAAGTACATTGTAATGTAATTGAAAGAATGCCTTGAATTTATTTTGTTACTGATTGCTTTCAATGTATAACGCACTTATTTTTAACCTTGTACATTGTTTGAATTTTACCACAAAGAGAGACACTGATTCCCATCTGTTACATGTTGTTAACAATAAATGTACTTATAAATGCAAAACAGAAATTTGAAAAAAGATTATAGATTGGTGTTAGAGATATTTATAATATTTGACAGTTTGTTCAACATTTGAACTTTTTTCGAGATTCAAAAAAAATTGGATATCTTATTTGTGGTATTGTTATGTGACTTAAACACGGTTGACATGAAAGTTTGGATGTAAATACTTGGATACATTGGAAGGGGGAAGAGAGATTGCATAAAGGTAATACAGTACATGGACTTCAAATAAGTTGGTTCATAAAAGGAACTACTTGAAATTATTATGTAACACCCCAAAAAACTTCTGACTGTTTGTAAAGTTCTTAGCCAGCATCAATTTACAAATAAAAAATCGTGAATTTTTGTAAAGTTAGACCGCATGTGATGTCAAACAATCAGCAATTAAGAATCTTGTTTAGAATGTTTGTTTTTCATGCCAGCTATCTTGTTTTTATACTTAAATGGGTGTGCAGGATGCTGCCTTGAAGTTGGTCATCTGGTGCAAATAGGGTCTGGCCGATTTTATCTCCTTTTACTTGATCTGGAAGACACAGGGATGCAGATAGATGAATTTCACTATAGTCTGTTTATATAGAGTGGACCCCAGTAAGCATGTTACCAAAAAGTTTGCCTACATTTGAGTGAAACTTCCGATTGTATCTGGGTATGGCAGTCTTAAGAATGTATTTTCAACTAACTATTTAGAGTTTTCCCCAAATTTTTGGAGTCACCAGAACCTGCAGGAGAAGAATTGTTCTCTTAGCATATTGAACTAATATACCCTCTATTTTTTACAATCAATGCTTTTGATTTTAGGGACTTATGTTTGAACCCTCCCCCATTTTGAACATGAGGTAGAATCATATTGAAATCATAAAGTAATATGTACTCTCCCTTTTTTTGACAATAAATATGATTTTCGGATGAGGACATATTGTTGAACCACCCCTCCCCCTTTGAACCAAGATCTGGCCCTTTTTAAAAAATGAGTATGGGCGACTTGTTACATTTTTGATAAACCAAAGACAGCTACTGCTATTGCAAAATAAGTAATGTATTGATTGTTTCAAAATATTATGTAATGATTTAGTAATCATAATTTAATTATTGATAGATTTATACAGATTTTCAAAATAAAACTAGAAATCTTGTTTTTTAAAAACTTTTGAGTAGATATTGGACTATGACCTGAGAAAGAATATTATGTTTGATATCGAAGTAGGAATTTAAAAGATAAAAAAAGGAAACCTTGAACTGCTTTCTTAAATGTAAGACAAGGTTGTCCAGATTTTGACAAACAAATAAATATTTATTTACTTATAAATTTTTCAAAGGTGTTTTTTTTACTTTCTTAGTGATTTTGAAATTTTGTTATTTTTTGGTTGATTCAATGTAAAGGTCATTTGCATCAGAATTGTTGACCTCTTGACAATGATTAAACGGTCACATAGTTTTATAAGTAAACATTGGTTATCTCAGGTGTGAGGGTGATTATTTGTAATCATGATTAAAGACATGTGATCTATGATATTGTACAAATAATTCAAAACCAGAAAAAGTTGGTTTTTAGTCAATTTTATAATAAAATTTAAGGATGGCAGATGTTAAAAAAATGCTGAAGTCAAAATTTAAAAAGATTCACAAAATTAGAAAACATTGGAGTATTTCTAAAGTCTACAAAATTAAAGAGGTAATATAACCATAGATATTCAAATCCTAATGACACAAAGCTTAATGTGCAATTTTATAAGGAAGACAAATGTTGGTTTACATACTTACAAAAAATTAAATTAACCAAAATGTTTGGTAATTAAAAATCTTTTACATGTTTCATAGATTCCAATTTCTAAATATGATTTTTGAAAATATTTCTGTTATGTCTTAATTTATATATGAAAATAAGTAATAAAAAAAAAGCTGCATATTCCAAAGTTTTGTTTGACACAGTTTAATACATATATATTGTAACTCACATATTGGCTTTGAAGAGAGATAGGGCTTTACTTTTTTTTTTTGATTTTTCCTGGTTTTTTTTGGTCCATAAGTGTTAAATAATGATTTATTGTATGCTTATAGACTATTGTTTGTGTCAGCACTTAACAGGTGTTGGGACAAGAGCCTGAAAAGCACTATTGCAGGTTGTCCATAAAATGGAATAACATTAATAAAATGGACATCTTAATCAATCATTATAAATACTGTGTACATCTTTAATTAGTGAAGAGAAAAGACGTTTCTTTCCTTGCAATATTTGATGAAGAAAACAGCTATTAAAAAAGATTCCTCTAAAATTTTATTATTATGAAATGACTGTATTATATAAAGAAGTGTAATAGCAATTACACAATTATTTTTTCCAAACACTTTATTTGAAAATGTAAGTTTGAAAATAATGAAAGAAAGTAACAGCCTGGTTACTGGCTATTGATTTGTAATACTTAGCACACAAAAAGCAAGAGGGAATGAAATATTTTAAGGGGAAGTCGAATACCTGAAAAAGTAACATCATACTTGAAGCAAGGGAGGAAGTGTGTACATCTGTAAACTACTGTCATCTTAAATCAAATGTCTGTCATTGTGTTTTCCAGGTTTTATACATTCCATCAGAAGAAAGAAAGAAGAAAGCAGAGAAGAAGAAAGAAGTAGAGATGGTAGTCGGAAGTCCACCAAAGGATGACAGACCTAGGATGGTAAGACAGAGAAAAGAAGTTACATGCAAAATTTCAAGGGACTCTGAATTCTCATTGTTTTAGCTTGAACACCAAGCAAATATAAGAAAAAAATTAAAAATAAAACAAATAGTTAAATGTCATGATCAGCACATGGCCTACAACAAATGTTGAATATGATCAAATATAAAATATAAGTTTCATGAATGGACGCAATATGAATAAAACAAAATTATCCTTCAATAATAAGATTTAAGTGGTTCTTGTTTGCTTAACTTCCGTTGACAAACATTTTACACTTATTTCGGACAAGAAAAAAAAACAAAAACAAAAGGATTTTGGTAGATTCTGCAAAGTGAATTGGCAATGATATGTGAAGGTGAAGGTTAAATTTGAAGTTCTGCTGGGAAAAAACTGCTTTTTGAGTAGGAACAGGCTTTTATTTTGCAATGGTTCAACTACAGACCCTTCAAATTAAAGAAAAAAATTCAATTGAGAAAATACTTTATTTGCAACTAAGAAATATTTGTATCCTTGTGTCATGAAAGTACATAATTACTTTTATATTTTGACATTAAAACCAGATGGGACATTTTTAAGCTGGTATGTGATGACATTGGACAAATAGACAAACGGATTATTGAACATATAAATTTGCCAGCAGTCTGCTTGTCAATAATTAACTATTTTGTCTTTTGACCAAAAATGATAACACAATTTTCTATGAACATCCAAATTGTTTTTCTGTTGTGTTGAATATATATGATATTTAGATTTTTGATTATTACTTACAAATAATAACGTCTATAAAAAAGAAGATGTGGTATGATTGCCAATGAGACAACTCTCCACAAGAGACCAAATGACACAGAAAGACTATGGCCTTCAACAATGAGCAAAGCCCATACTGCATAGCTATAAAAGGTTCCAAAAATGACAAATGTAAAACAATTCAAATGAGAAAACTAACCGCCTAATTTATGTACAAAAAAATGAAGAAAAAAAAAACAAATATGTTTCACATCAACAAACAACAACCACTGAGTTTTTGGGCTCCTGACTTGGGACAGGCACATACATACATCTGCACATACATGTATATTATATTTACCAATGTTAACAAAGCTGTGATAAGGTAGGGGTATTAGATGTTTATCAACTACTACCAAATGTATAGATATCAATTGAATAAATACTCAGTAAATTAAAAAGAATCTGTTAACCTGAAAATAATGATATTCTTAGTGATTTCTTAAATAATTGATATTAACGTGAACTTTTCTAGGACATACCAATTGTCAAGATGGCCGACAAGCCACCATCCAGGGTACCAGGTCATGCCCAAAGACAGACACCAGTTACCTCCCCTAAAGATGATGCTGAGTTTGTCATACCACATGTATTAGATGAGGATGAAATACAACAGCTGGACCAGGATTGTTATGAGAGATTTATTAAAGTCAACTGTAAACATATAACTGATGGCCAGGTTTGTGATTTTATATTTTATGCCCCACTTAGGGGCATTATGTTTTTCGGTCTGTGTGTCCGTCTGTTTGTCAGTCTGTCCTGCTTTATGTTAAATTTTTGGTAAAGGTAGTTTTTGATGAAGTTGATGTGCAATCAACTTTAAACTTGGTACATGTGTTCCCTATGATATGATATTTCTAATTTTATTGCCAAATAAGAGTTTTGGCCCTAATTTAAAGGTCCACTGAACATAAAAAAAATAGAGTGAATTTTTAAAAATTAACCATAGTCAAAGTAAAGACAACCACTGAAAATCAGATTTCTGACCCAGGACAGGTGCAAAAAAATGCAACAGGTTTTACCGTTAAATGATGCTTCAGAATTTTGAAATCAAAAAATAATTTCCGTAAATTTTTATGTTGGGCCATGAATTATCCTGTGCTCTTCTAATTATTACATATAAGTTTGAGCAATAACATTACACTGAATGCTATATTTTAAAACAAGATGATATGATTGAATTTTAAAATCTTTTCCAGTAAGGATCTAATTTTACCTTTGCCTATGTGCTGCATTCAATTTGAATACATTAAAAGAACATAGTGTGAGAAATGGTAGAAGTAAATGAACAAAATTTGTTTTATCCTTGCTATTATCTATCTTTAAACAACAAGAATTAAAAAGATGAGCCCCTTTTTAAACTTTATATACAAACTTGAAACAGTTTTGAAAATTTGGTAACTATGAAAATGAATTAATCCACAGTAATTCTGGAAACTGTTTACCTAGATGCTAAATTCACAATTTCTAATTAATGCTGTAACTTTTTAATTTCAGGGTGTGGTCTCTGGTGTATTGCTGGTTACCCCGAATGCTGTTATGTTTGATCCAAATGTGTCAGACCCTTTAGTGATAGAGCATGGAGCAGACACATATGGAGTTATTGCCCCTATGGATATGATTATCAGCTGTGCCATGTACCACGATATAGTTGCTATGAATAGAAAGAAAAACAAGTTTGTATTGCCTTTTATTGTAATTAGTGACAAGAAAAGGGGTGGGGGGACTACTTTGCACTTATGGGAGACAACTCATATGTTTTAAATTAATCCAGACTTATTTCCTTTCATAAAAATATCATAATAATATTAAATGAAAATAAAACTTTATAAATTTTGTGCTTCCAAAAAGCTTTTCTGGATTTATCTTTATCATGATCCCACAAAACTAAACACTTGAAAGCATGTATCTTCAGCAATGCTTGAAAGCAAGATTTTTGGAAGTCCAAAATGTGTATTATACACGTATGTCATCAAAATGTTTTACTTCATTTTACATTATTGTACTGCTTTGGTTTACCCTCAACTATTGTATTATTTAATTTGTATTGATATTGTACTTTCTATGAAAACTATGTATTTAGTACTTAGAGAATAAAGAATCTATCTATCTACAAAAGTTGAAGAGCAAATGTATAGGAAAAACTTGTGCAAGTAATCAGAGCTTAGTAATTTCAGTAAAAGTTCAGTCTTGTTCCCTAAATTCAAAAAGTCAATCTATAACAAGAACATGGTGACCTCTAGTGCTCATAAAAATGGAATCTAAACACTTTTAGAACCAAGACAAATACATATATAATATTAGGTCAATGTCAGAAAAATAATAAACTTTTTTGTATGAGGCTGAGAAACTGGGGAAGGGAGCTTTATGATGAATACAAAAATGTTTATATTTCTATGACATTGACCTAAAAACAATATATGCTGCAACTTGAATTAATACATTGATAGCTATTTGAATTGTAAAACAAATTTAAACATACACAACTAGTCGCAGTATAAATCTCTACTACCAGTACTACAAGTATAACAGTGAGTGTATGCTTGTGACTGCAGAATTCACAAAGGTGTAATTCCCTCAACTGGTACTCTGCCTTTAACTGTTACCCTGCATCATTTAAATTATATCTGGATGATTATCACATTTGTTTTATTATAACATTTGTTTTATTATTACATTTGTTTTATTATTACATTTGTTTTATTACATTTGTTTTATTATTACATTTGTTTTATTACATTTGTTTTATTATTACATTTGTTTTATTATTACATTTGTTTTATTATTACATTTGTTTTTATTATTACATTTGTTTTATTATTACTATTATTACATTTGTTTTATTATTACATTTGTTTTATTATTACATTTGTTTTTATTATTACATTTGTTTTATTATTACATTTGTTTTATTATTACATTTGTTTTATTATTACATTTGTTTTTATTATTACATTTGTTATTGATAGGGATGAATCAGAAGATACTCCAAAACCAGAGGTATACCATGATAGAACTTGTGCTCATTATCAGTCATGGGTCAGAGGTCATAGTGTCACAACCTTCAAAATAGGTTCAAAGGTCATACAAGAAAAGTCAAGTCCATCAGGAACCAGCGAACATTCAGAAACAACAAGTATTTGTTCATGTGGTGTAGCTGATCAAAAACTTTCACCACAAAAAAGTCCGAGTAGCAATAGAGTACTTACTCAGAGCTATTCACCTGTGTCTTCAAACTTTGAAATTATAAGTCAGTCGTCTTTTGGCGGGGAGACAACAAAAGAACATGAAGATAGTGATGTTCGTAAAACATTGTTTGACAATGAAGCATCGGAAAATGAAAATACTTTGGTCGAAGAAAAAACAAATGATAAAGGTATCGTGGATTTAATAGATTTAAGTGTGCCAGAAAATAAAACAGAAAAATTCTATCTAGAGGATAATGAAAATGATTTAACCAATCAAAATTCAGACAAAAATGATAATAAAGATGTTATTATTGAAAATCAACTTGTTTCTGAAAACAATTCTGGAAGTGATGATAAAAATGGAAATCAATCTCCGGGTGAGATGAGAATTGGTAATATTGTTTACATGCCTGTCTCTGAAAACAGCAAAGGTGAAGTTTCAGAAAAAGATATACAGGATGTCAAATCTACTTTGTCTAGATTAAGTATGACAGATTTTGAAAGCAGGGATCGAACATCCTCTGCTCCTGTTGATGTACCGATCGTTAGTATGACAAGTAGAAAAGAAAAAGAATCTTCGAGTCAACCAAAATCTCTGGGATCATTCAGCGGATCACTAACCTCTATTTCGCCTCACATTAACACTTTCGTAAATTATGCAACAGGATTATTCAAACCAGACAGTAGGGCTGATATTAAAGATGTAAGTGAAATCCCAAAGGAAAACCCACGGAATAGTGAAGTCCGGAAGGAAACTCCACGGAACTTTTCCTCATCTGGTACTAATTTAAGTATTAACATGACCGAACAAGATTTTGCTGTGGCTGTCGAAAGTGCTGTAAAACTTGCTGATAAACCAGAATTATTTCAGTCATTTGATAGTAAGTATTGGTGAAAATATAACTCAATATCTGAATGTTTTTGGGTAAAGATTGCATACAATGCTATCAAAACTCTATGGTACTGAGTTGATTTTTAAAACTTTCAAGGTATATCGCTTCTTTTAAGATACACTTAATAAAGTGCATTGATCAAAACATTCTAAACATTCTATCCATGAACATTTCCAGAAATAAAACGGTCTAATAGATGCAGTGTTAAAAAAAATGTGTACAAATTAAAAAAAAAAATTACAAATATAATTTGTTTACTCAATTTCATAAAAAAAAAAAATGAAAAATCATTAATTGTCTGTTTGCTGAATTCATGATTATGATAAAAATCTTTGACTATGATCAGAATTAAAAACATTTGAGAAAAGGTTTGAAGCTAGTAAACAACAAATTAAAGTTTTCATGAAAATTAAGCATTCTGCAGTACTACGCAGTTGACAAAATATGACTTTAGCTTTTGTATTCAATATTTTTAACAAAATTTTTTGAGTTAAATTTATATCATGTATTATTGTGTGGAAAGGAACAAGCTGTCCACACGCCACAGTAGGCAGAAAAAAAATCTACATTAGCTGTAATTAAAGATACAGCCAAAATATTGTGCTATAGAAGCAAGATTTTTACAATAAATTGTAAGTTAATATGCTGGTTTATTGATAAATACTATTCATTTCTTTGACTGCTTAGTTATGGGTAAGTATCTGCATGTCTGGTTGTTAAACATTGTCTTTCAGTTACAACCTTTGCTTCAAAATATTTTTGGAGTTAAAAAGAATCAAGATTCCTCTGGTCAAAAGACAATTTCCTGGATTTGTAATGAAGAATTGCATTATTTTGTTGAGTTAGTCAGACTATCCTGCTGTTACAGGAAGGCCAAGGGACATTTAAGATCTTATATGACGTGAATGGAAGTTCTAACATTGGCAAATTTGACTTGTGACCTTTGGGGGTTTTGAAGATGACCTTTGAACCAGATGTCTCATTTAAATGACCCTGTGACCTGTAAATGTTTGAGAAAGGGGATCATCTTTACTTCTTCTGTCTTGTACTAAAACCCATGATTTTCCTGTTTTAATTTAAACTAAGAATAAGATCTGACAGATCTTGAGATGTCTCCTTGTTGTTTTTGTGCTGTTAGGTTACTGCCATATTTATATATATCCAAATACATGTACATGTATCTCTATATTCATGTTATAAGGTGGTTTCCAACCATGCCAAGAATGAAAACAGAGTTATTATAAATATCGCCAAGGGAGATAACGTTATAATATACATTTACATTTACCATGTTTACAAGGGAGATAATCTGACAATATTATATACATGTCTGTTATTATTGTTGTAGTAAGCATAGCCTTTCTTCAACCTATTCCTTTTAATTACATGATCGATTGATCTTAAAACAGCATTTAGAAAGGATTATTTTTCATTATGAGTAAATACTTATAGCACTCATTTGTTCTTGTCCTCATATGTATGTTGAGAATGGTAAAGGGTTATTTTCGTGCAATGTGTTTTGATATTTTTATTTCACGTGTAGCTGTGAAAAAGGTTCGTTATTCACTGTGTTTTGTGATGTTGGTAAAAAGAACAACGTGCAAGACATTTTTTAATGTTCGTTCATAGTGAAATGGC
Source organism: Mytilus galloprovincialis (assembly GCF_965363235.1). Classification (NCBI taxonomy): domain Eukaryota; kingdom Metazoa; phylum Mollusca; class Bivalvia; order Mytilida; family Mytilidae; genus Mytilus; species Mytilus galloprovincialis. Next base: position 44,588,154 of record NC_134849.1, read on the forward strand.
AATTTTATTTCGCGCTCTACCGTGCAGATACCCCCCTTTACGCCCCTCTATGTAATATGGAATTTTTAACTCTATACCTTGCCCTTGATAGGTAGTGGATTTTGTATATAATATCCTTTTCGAATATTTGCTTTTAACGGTTGTATGCATGAAAGTGTGACAGAGGTGGCAAACCTCCAGTATTTAATATTTAAAAAAAGACTCCTTCCTGATGAACTAAAATTGTATTGACAGTACTGATTCAATGCATTTTTTTCCCATTTTGCTGAAACACTAACCATATACTTTCCCGCATTTCTATTTTTGAGTTTTGAAAAATTTCATTGGCTGTGTGATTTCATTCATATTTAAAATTATCTAATAAACTGATAACATGGCATGATAACTAACCTTATAATGATATTGCAAAAATGCTTCCATTATTTAAATTGAGAAAGGGGCACATAGTGTACCTATGACAGTAATTCTAAAATCAACCAAATGATTGGAAAGACAAACACATTTAATGTTTATGAGCTGTGATCCAAAAAGGGTTAGATAGAACAGCCAAAATAGCCTGAAATCAACTTTTCCTGAGGGAGTTTGAAAGTATGTATAGAGGTCATGATTGTAATTTACAGACTGAGTCTGCTTCTTATTTCCAATGAACTTCTATGACCTTGATATGAAAATAAACCCTGATTTGTGCTAACCCAAAGCCCTCAGCAATATTACAATTAGCTGCGGAACCGTAGCTCTTAGGTCCTTATGTTATTTTTTGACTATTTGCGGACCTAAGAGCTACGGTTCCGCAGCTATATTACAATGTGCTTAAGTTCACTAGGTAACAGTCCACTAGTAGAAGTGTCACTCGACCTGGACACAATATCCTGACTAGTCTTTGCTCTTACCCCTATTAAATGCTGTGTGCTTAGCTGAGTGAAGCATCAAATACCAATGTTTAAGTCTTTGGATTGACCAGGCCAGGGTTAAAAAATTAAATGCTCAACCATGTTTGTTTAGACATGTAAATTTTTGTAGTGTGTCGAAAATGTTGTGATTTTTCTATTGACATGATTCTGATGTCATGATTTTTTTACTATAAAATCTATAGTTGTTGTGTAGTGCTCTTTTGTCAATTTTTACTGCAAATTTCTAGCACTTAGTAGCATATTTTCTTTTGCACCATTCTTATTCCAATTACGTCCTACATGTACTCTTTAGGTTTCAATTTTCCTCTTTAATTCTCACAAAGTCAATTAATGATTGCATGATTCCTGAAAGAAGACTTTGAAATTTTTATGGCCGCGCAACAAAGTTTTACCCTTGTCAGAAATTCCGTAATTCCGATATTCCAATATTCCGAAATTCCGTAATTCCGTCATTCTGTCATTCCGCAACAAACCATTATACAGAATTTTTTTCTAAACGCCATCAGATATTGGGCTGATGTTTGATATAAACCATGATGAGTTACAGATCAAGTATAAGTTTTGTTCTGCTTCGCTAATTTTTGCTGAAATTACAGGCTTTGGACTTTGATAAATTATTGAAAATCATAGTTATACAGATTTTTTTCTATATCCCTCCAGATTTTGAGCTGATTTTATTTATATGTGAGACTACCATATCATGTTTGTGTCCACATGTGTTATTGAAATTGCAGATTTTCCAACTCTTTGGGACGGGGCCATTCGTGTAGCTTTGACACATCTAGTTGGGTTTAATGATACAGGAAATATAGAAAATATCAAATAATTAGTGAAATTGCATACTTTTTCGAAGACATATTTCAGTTTCATTTTATTTTCACACTAATTTTCTCTCTCAGTGTTGGAATTGACCAATAGATAGTCCTCCTGGGCCTCATGCAAACAATAACCAATCAATTTATCTGATTAAACCTTTAGAATTATGTTATTATCAATCTCAACAAATCTTTTTTTTACTGTACATTAGGCAATAGACAATACAAAAAATCATCTAACGTTTTAACATAAAAATGTAAACATTCGTCTATATTTAGATTAAAGTGTTTACAATCAATTTCAGCTGTTGCCAGGGAAATTGAGTTTTTCTATATTTTTGTTGAACAACCTAGATTTTATGTCATATTTGCTTTTATTTTATCATGAATAAATGTTGTTGACAGTTTATAGTCAATGAAATTTCATAACAAACGTCCAGTATTTGAAGGTAGGGTTTTAAACAGAATTTATAGCAATTCAAAAACTTTAGGAGGTAAGTCATTTATTTTACTGTTGCAAATTGAGGGAAAAAAATGATAAGTGCAATAGATAAAAGGTTTTTCAAAGTACTCTAAAATGATCAAGATAATCTGCATTTTCATCCAAAGCTTGATCGAAGGCTTCCATTCCAATTTTTAATTTGCTATAAATATGATATCCAACGGGGCAGTTGCATTTGACTGCAATATTAATTGTATAAGGATTGCTAGTTTTCCTGCTAAATGTTTGTGGTTCTCTTAGGTTTCTTCCACCATAAAAAACCAACAGCCAGGAAAATAGCCATTAGGTTTGAACTTAGTGATGTTATACACCAAAACCTCAATTAAACAATCAATCCTGACATTTTGAATGTCATTATCAATTTGATGAAATGTATAGTAATGGACACAAAAATTGTGAAAAACTGAATGAAAAAGCATACTATAAATGAATTTGAAAAAATGGTTCAAATATGATTTGAAATGGCTTTTTTATGTAACTCATAAGCTAATTTTGTGGATTTTTTTTATTTCCAGAATTAATACCAAAACCAGCAGTAAGTTATGAAGATCCCCCATTGTACCTCTGCATACGACTAGGTAAACCAATCAGAGGAGAGATATCACAGACCTGTCCTATTGCTGCTTACAGTAAACAGAAAAAGAAACCAGAATACTGGTTCTCAATACCAAGAGAAAAGTAAGTGGTACCAGTTGTTTACAGACAACTGGTTGTCAGTACCAAGATAAAATTGTAGAACCAGTTATCTCATAACTGTGAAAAAAGAAATATTTGCAAAGGTTTTATCATTCCAAAATTGTGACAGGATAGGTGTAGCAAAACTAAAACAGAATTGAGAGTAAAAATGGAGAATATGTCAGAGTCAACAACCCGACCAAAGAGCAAAAAACAGCCGAAGGGTCTTCAACTGGCCTCTCAACAAGAATATACACTAGTTTAGCACACTTAATTCTGAAACAAAGGTATAAACCAAAATTTAAAAAAAACAGAAGACCATCAAAGGCTGGAGGTTGTAAATGTTCAACATACAGTTGACATACATGCAACTAATTTAAAAATTACAAACGAAAGTGAACCAACGCCTGGTGAGTCTGTAGTACGGTAGAGTCCATAAAGTGGATACCTCGCCGGGTATGCAGGGTCGTTATGATAAAAAAACATAAAATGTAGAGAGTCTTATAACAACAACACTTTAGGGACTGCTGCAGAAAATTTATTGATCGACATGTTTCGGTGCCTAGGGCACCGTCATCAGGATAAAAACAATACATAAAATCATGTTGAAGTACAAAATCGGGTTGTTAAAATTTAAACGTCACAAGGCGTTGGTTCACTTTCGTTTGTAATTGATTTTATTTTTTATCGTGAACCCCTGCATTCCGTAAGGAAACCGCCGTTGCAACCAGCGCTAATCATACTAGCCATTCGCACAGAATAAACAAAGTTATATTTTATTGAGGCACCCACAGGAACCTTCCGAGAATGCTGCCATCAACCACAAGAAAAGAAATAGATAATAACGGACCATCTTAACCCAAAACGAGCCTTAAGGAGGAAAAGAACAGTGATAGGAAATTATTTCTCTCTAACAGAATTCATTTGAAATTAAATGCACCCGATTTCGTATTCTTCAAATTCAATCTGATGCTCCCGAAAATATGTTAATCAAACATACAACCCTCGAGATACAACCACTTTTACGGATTACAGGCCATTCCCGATAGTTTGATGAACGAACACATAGTTTAAATTCAACATAGACCAGTGATATTTATACTTTGTCCTTTACTCTCGGCGACCGAAACATTTTACAGCATTCCTGACGCGATTGGAAGCAGTACCTCTGGCCAAGGGAAGCCAGTCGAAATGGTACGGAATTGCTGATAAAATGTCGTCTATTTTGGGGAAGAAATTTAACAGAACATTCAGACCACACAACCTATACAGTCTATACACAGCCTGACAACTTATTGTATTATTCTTTTCACGATGCAAGAGGACACACACATGTTGGCAGACTAATTTTAACAAACATTTTCACAACAAAAACATTCTATTTTAATTTCTTTTTATAGTTTATTTACATACTTGCAATGAACTTTCACTTTCACTTTCAGTACGTTGCTATTAATAACGTTACTTACCATTGTAACATTGTGACGTTTAAATTTTAACAACCCGATTTTGTACTTCAACATGATTTTATGTATTGTTTTTATCCTGATGACGGTGCCCTAGGCACCGAAACATGTCGATCAATAAATTTTCTGCAGCAGTCCCTAAAGTGTTGTTGTTATAAGACTCTCTACATTTAATTTAAAAATTGAACTCTCATATATGATTTATAATATACTTAATGTATATCACAATTAAAAAGGCTCCATAGGACACAATAAACAAAGCAATCAATGGTCATTTAGTAGTAACATTTTGGGACTGTTCTCTATGATTTACTGTTGACATGTCCCCCTGAAAATAGACCATGCATATATTACCTTGAAATAATTATTCAAGCTACAGATGAAAAAAGTCTGTATTAAGATTAACATTAAAATTGTTGGATCCTAATGTTTTCTTTGTTCAGAGAAACATTTATATATATATATATATATTATTTCGAATTTCAGAGTAGATCCTTTGTATGCTTTTTTCGTCCAGTGGAAACCTGAGATATACGGAGATGACGATGACATGATGGCGGAAAAACGAGGATTTGTTGTCTTGTCTGAGGATGCCGAAGAGTCAGGAGACATTGAAATTTTAGATGAATATTTTGGCGGAGGTAGTTTACAAAAAGATTGGGAGGTAAAAATATACCGAAATTTTGAGATGTTGTTAAATGGAAGATGTTATTTGTGTGACATGTCTAACAATTCAAAACTATTTTTTTTCTATGGTTAATTGTAACTAAAATGGCACTTCTGATGGGAAATGCTAGATGAGGGCTATACATTAAAATGTATCTGGGGAAGTTTAGTTTTTGAATGTTGATCATGGGTCTTTTTTTAGTATTAGCTATTACCATTGTGCAAAATTGTCAATAAGTGGTTCTTGGTTGTAGGGATATTTTGGAAGTCTTTTCCTACCCTCCCACATACATTTTAATGGGATAGCCCTGAAATAACTGAACTTTTTGAAATAACATTTTAAAACTGCACTTAATTTTCACAATTATTGTCTCTATTAAGATCTATTTTAACTTTAGGTACTAAATCAATGCTGTTTGTCTTTTATGAGCTAACTAAAATCATGGGTTTGGTAAATTATCTTTTCATCATTAACAAAATTCCAAAAGGGAAAAAAAATACCTATCAAGTGTAAAAATGAAAGATCAATCAATTATTGCTCAAATCCAGTTTGGGACCAATATAAAAAAGAAGATGTGGTATGATTGCCAATTAGACAACTCTCCATGAGAGACCAAATGACACAGAAATTAATAACTATAGGTCACTGTACAGCCTTCAACAATTAGCAAAGCTCATACCCCAGAGTCAGCTATAAAAGGCCTCAAAATGACAGTTTTAAGTTAAAGGTAAGTTTTTGAGATGTGTTTTGTTTCTGCAGTTGAAAAAAGTTTGTCGAGTAAGTATTGTGTTTGCCAGACATCTGTATGTATATTACTATATATATCACATATCATTGGGTAGATTAGATAGAAATGGAATGTTTTAATGAAAATACCTTATAATACTTTGGTCCCTTTTTGGTTGATAAACAATATTTGAACCCCCTTTTGTTAAATCCTTATAGCTCATCAGGCTCTATGGTTTATTTAAGCTAGCATCTTTAGATTTCAAACTTGAATACGAAACATTTTGGAACCTTATGGGATTAAGATGTAAACAAAGTCATTCCCAGCTAAATTTTTTACGAGTTCATTTTTTCTTAAGAAATATACATGTATTTGCCAAGTGAGAAATTCAGGTTTGTAGTAGCCTTTGTAATTTGGCAATTTAAGACTTTTTAGAATTTTGGATCCTAATGCTCTTCAAGTTTGTACTTGTTTGTTTTTATAAATATTTTGATATGAGCGTCACTGATGAGTCTTATGTAGACGAAACGTGTGTCTGGCGTACTAAATTTTAATCCTGGTACCTTTGATAACTATTAAGAACATTTAGAATCAACTTCTGTATTTTTATCAGTATCTCAGTTTACATCATTGGATTTACTGGTCATGAGGCTATCAATAAAAAATTTATATATCCTTGCACATCTTCACAAAAGGGGATAAAATAAAATTTTATTATCCATTTTGGACATGAAATATCATCTAATACCATATAGCAGGTTATTTTCACAGGTGTAAAATGTCACAAGTTTTGTTGAATAAGGTATACGAAATATTTTGACAAATTCAAAACTTTTATCAATACCTTTTCTTGTGCACTTTGGAATTGGTTGAATTTATTATGGCAATTTTGTTCTATCTGCGGAAATTTACATCCCGTGAAAATAACCTGGTATACGGTATTGTCCAGTCAAACAGTATTTGTTGTGAGGAAATTGACACGACTTATAACTTTAGCTATAAAGCTATGTAAATTACTATATAAATTGGCTGGAAATTAGACATAGTATAGATTTAAGAGTATATGGAGATATAATATCTTATTCTGAATTACAGTTTATTGCAGATAAAAAGGTTTGAATAACTCAGTTTATGGCTTGAAAAATTTATTAATATAAACTTTAAGGTGGTGGAAATACAGTGAATTCATTTATTTTCGTGGGTTCCAATTTTCGTGGATAAAAGAAAACTTGCATGTTCGTGGATATTTGATTTCGTGGTTTTGCAGAAGACTGCAGACAAGCCTTTAGAAATTGTTTATTCATTGAACATGTAATTTCGTGGTTTTGCAGAAGACTGCAGACAAGCCTATAGAAATTATTTATTTGTTGAACATGTAATTTCATGGTTCACCTGTACCCACGAAAGCCAGGACAATTGGTATCCAACAAATAATAATGAATCTACACTAGTTTGCTTTAAAAATGAAATGATTGATAGATGACAGTTTAACACTATAAAGACTAAAGCTAAGTTTAATGATTGCTGCTAATAAGTTACCGAAATTGCAAAATTAATCTCGCTATGTTGTCCATTGTTTATAATTATCAATAGCAATTATAAAATGTTGGCAAACATTTCTGGGTTTACATCTACCATTAAAATTTCATACAGTTGAAATCAAAGTATTAAAATAGAATTAGATGTTTAAATTTTTTTAAATTCTTTTTTTATGCCCATATCCTAAAATTGGTTTTCATTCTTGAAATGTTATAAAACTTATTTATAATGCTAATTACCGCCAAACACAGATCAAGCTCAAATTTGGGTGTAGTGACTATCGCTTATTACCACCAAACACAGATCAAGTTTGAATTTTGGTGGAGTGACTATCAAAGTTCTCATATCCCTTTATTAATTGAAAAAAGTGTTGAATTTGCCATTTCCACACTCTGACTCAAACTTATCAAGTTATGTCCCTTTAAAAATTAAGAAATTGTTGAATTTGCCTTTTCTGTCCTGTAACTTTACTTAGCCTTAACCTAAAGTTAATAACTTATAAAAAATGCTTATTAATATAATGGCCAAATACAGAAAAGTTTGAATTTTGTTGTTGCCAATTTTTGCTGAATAATTTGATGTATATTTACAAAAAAAAAAGTATATGTGTCTTTTGTTTTGTTAATTGGATTGAATTTGCACAAGCTTTGTCACAAAGACATGCTTTCATAATTGATGTACATGTACAAACTAACAGATTACAAAAATTAGTAACATTACTTTGAATGATAGTCTTTTAAATGTTTTATGCATGCATTGCTGAGAAAAAAAATAAATGCATGCTCTTGAGAGGAATTCTACTAAAAATGTCAGAGAAGCTTGGCCTTGGGTATTAATGTAATTTGGGTTGTCTTTCCTTTACCTTCACCTTCATTAAGGAAACAAGATTATCAGCTGAAGATTATGTCTTTAAAATTTCAGAGTATTCTTAATATTTTTATGATTTATGTACTTTCAATCTCTATGTTACCACAATACTTTTGAATAAGAAATGAGGATTATTTAAGTAATCAAAATATAAAGCTACCCTCTGACATGTGCAACTTCTTACAGAATAGATAAATTTTAGTTTAAAAATTGAACCTCTTTGCTACTTTCAATTTCCAATAAGGTTTATCTTTGAGGTATTGTTGAAATTGTTGGGCTGCACCAAAATGCTAACAAAATTCTAAAAAAATAAAATTAAAAATTAAAAATGAAATAATAAAAAAAAAAAAAAAAAATTCTTGTTTTTGTTCATCAATATTGTACAGTTAACAAACATTCTGATACAATCTCAATATGCCTTATTTATAGTAGTACTGTATATTTTTTTCAGATAATCAGTGCTGAAGAGATGATGAAGAGAAAATCCATAGATACAGATGATATTATCTTGATGCCTGAATTACTGGCTAAATCTAATATCTTAGAAGACTTCCACTTAGAAATGGTAGGTTTTAAATTTCTGCCTTCTGCCAATAAGCCAGTTAAATTAGCCTAAAAGTAACCTGGAAATTTTTATGCCACCGCCATAGTGAAGGAGGCATCAAGTTTTTCCTTGTCTGTCTGTACACATACTATTATGTCCCAAAACTGGTTTCCGTTCTCTAACATAAACTTGCGTTAACCAAAAGTTATGAAACTTATACACAATACATATTACCACAAAGCACAGATCAAGTTTGAATTTTGGTGACATTACTTTTACCTTTTTTAGATTAAACTTGTCTTTGTCCCTTAAGGTGGTACCCTACTTCAGTCCTCTTCATGGTTATTTTTCTATCATTGACAACTATATTTAATTAGGGAGGATAAAATTGCTAGTTCAGAAATTAATGTGATCTTTTTTTTGTGAAAAAAATTGACAAGATTATAACCCCTATGATCATAGAAAGTCACATTTTAATCTTTGAGTAAGACTTAGTACACTATTAAATGTATTGGATTTAGTAAATTGTTTGTCAAAGATTAACAATATTGAATGCAAGAATCTAGTTCTAAATGTTCAGTATTTTGTACCATTTCACCTTCATGACCTTCAATATAAAAAAGGAGATGTGGTATGATTGCAAATGAGACAACTATCCACCAGAGTTCAAATTATGCTGATGGTAGTAAGGCCAAATAAAAATATATGTGTGGTTCCAGTAACCCTACCTTCTCTACTTTTTCGGCTTAAAAATAGCCTACCCTAAAGATTTTATTGTCATTTTTCATTAAGCACTGTTAAAGTCAGAATGTTGCTCCCATAGACTCAATGTAGTAAAAAAACATTAAATAAAAAAAAATCCCTACCTACCTACCCTAACTTTTTTTCAGATGTAACTGGAACTACACATACTTTTTTATTTGGCCTAACTATAGGTGACTGTCCAGCCTTAAACAATGAGCAAAACCAATTCTGCTGAGCATATTGTAAAAGGTTCCAGTTTGCTATTATGTGTACTGTTGATTTGTTTATTTTCTTGCAATCAGAAAAAATTGTTTTGTCGTGAATACTTGATTTCTTTTTTGAAAATTCTTGAAAAGTCAATATGGATTTTAATTATGGATCACCTACATCTAGAAATTCAAGAAAACTAATACTGCACAAATTATGATGAAATGATAATGAATAAAAGAGTTAAATTGATTTTGACTTGGTCAAAAAACAAAAAGCATTTTGGAAAAAATCTCCATAATTAGAAAACTAAAACAAGCAAGTCGGGTGTTACATGCAAGTTGGTTGGAATACTTAAGAATTTTATTTTTGGATTCCCTGAGTTAAAAAAGTAATTATTTTCTACATCTGTACAGTTGAACTCTGTGATGCCTCCCCGAACTGTTGGATATCCTTGGTCCCTAATATACAGCACAGAGAAACATGGATTCAGTCTGAAGACCATGTACAGACATATGCATGATATAGATACTCCTATATTACTGGTCGTCAAGGATACTGCAGAAAATGTAAGTACTTGTTTATAGATTCATGACCATTTTAAAAAACATGGACATATAGGATTTGGTCCTATATTACTGGTTGTCAAGAATAATTGAAAACATGAAAAAAGTAGAATCACAAAAATACTGAACTCTTGAGGAAAATTCCAAATGGGAGGACCCTAATCAAATGGCAAAATCAAAAGCTCAAACACATAAAAAAAGTATAACAACTGTTATATTCCTGACTTGGTACTGGCAAAACATGGCTATGAAAATACATGAACAATATAGATTAAGTCCTTCATTATTGGTTGTCAAGAACTTTAAGGAAAATTTTAGATGTTAATCCTCTGTCACTAAATGCAATTTGTAACCAATAGTTATCAAAGGTACCAGGATTATAATTTAGTATGCCAGACGCACGTTTCGTCTACATAAGAACCATCAATTTGTCCATTACCATTAGCAACAATGGGTATGTTTATTTGTTATAACCAAAGTTGTTAGGTGTTAAAAAAAAATCTTTTCAGTTAAAATTCCACAATATTTCTGTGTTATATTTTAGGTGTTTGGTGCCATGACATCATGTGAGATGAAAGTCAGTGATCATTTCTATGGAACAGGAGAATCTTTCCTTTATTCATTTTATCCTGAATTCAAGGTGAGAAAGAAACTTTGCTTTTTATTATAATTGATTAGGTTTTTATGCCCCACCTATGATAGTAGAGGGGCATTATGTTTTCTGGTCTGTGCTTCCGTTCGTCCGTCTGTGCGTCCGTTCAGGTTAAAGTTTTTGGTCAAGGTAGTTTTTGATGAAGCTGAAGTCCAATCAACTTGAAACTTATTACACTTGTTGCTTATGATATGATCTTTCTAATTTTAAAGCCAAATTAGACTTTTGACCCCAATTTCACGGTCCACTGAACATAGAAAATGAAAGTGGGAGTTTCAGGTTAAAGTTTTTGGTCAAGGAAGTTTTTGATGAAATTGAAGTCCAATCAACTTGAAACTTAGTACATCTGTTCCCTATAGTATAATCTTTCTAATTTCAATGCCAAATTAGATTATTACCCAATTTCACGGTCCATGGAACATGGAAAAGGATAGTGCGAGTGGGGCATCCGTGTACTTAGGACATGTTCTTGTTTTTCTTTTGCCTGTGTGGAGATCACAAGAATAAGACTAAGGCATGCCCTTTCTTATATTGGCAGTGTCAAAAATGATAAGGTCACATAAGCAGGATATATTTTTACGTTAACAGAAGTTGATGAGAAAAAATAAAGTAGATTTTAGAATACTACAGAAAAATTGGTTTATTTTCACAATTTCACAATTTCAAGGTCCAAACATGTTTGTAAGGCTTAAAATTCACGTTTGTCTTATTCCTTACTCTTAAAGATAAAATTTAAACATGTGAAAATTTTCTTGATTTTATATTATTCTAGAAATTTTCAGAAATAATTCCCCTTGCTAAGTTTCCCACTTTAACAGTACAAGGGTTTTTTTTATGCCCCACCTACGATAGTAGAGGGGCATTATGTTTTCTGGTCTGTGCGTCCGTCCGTTCGTCCCTCCTTTCGTTCGTCCGTCTGTCCCGCTTCAGGTTAAAGTTTTTGGTCAAGGTAGTTTTTGATGAAGCTGAAGTCCAATCAACTTGAAACTTAGTACACATGTTCCCTATGATATGATCTTTCTAATTTTAATGCCTAATTATATTTTTTACCAATTTTCACGGTCCATTGAACATTGAAAATGATAGTGCGAATGTGGCATCCGTGTACTTTGGACACATTCTTGTTTGTAATAAGTACTAGCTATATATAGGTGAACTTAGAAATTGTTCTTCCAGATTAAAGTATAAAGCTGTCAGATCACAACAATAACTCCAAATTTCCATCTTTCCTTTGTTTTTCTGTAGGTGTTCAGATGGACAGGAGAAAATAACTTTTTCATGAAGGGAAACCAGGAGAGTTTATCTATTGGTGCTGGACAGTAAGTTTGTAAATTAGTTTTTGGGTAAAGATGGCATAAAATGCAATCAAAACCATATGGTACTGATTGATATCTAAATCTTCCAAGGTTAATCACCTTTGAGATACACAAAAGATAGTGCCTTGATCATATAACATTCTATTCATCCTATCCATGAACATTTCCAGAATTTTAACAGTGTAATATATGCTCAGATATTCAAGGCACAAAATAATGTTACACTTGTTATGAAAATTATATAACTTTTGCAAGGTGTAGGAATCTAATATCTGTGCTAAAAATATAAATGATGTCATTGTTAAAGTCATCTTTAAAAAAAAAATGGTGTTTTCTTCCTGTGCTAAAATTGCTGTCAAGGTGGTACTTAACACTTTCACTAAAATTAATTTAGCTCGTTTAATTTTAATTAAATTTTGACAAAGTATTTACTTTGACCCTTTAACAAAATATAAAAATTTCATAAATTTTGAACCAACCGTTTTGTCAGAAAAAAAATACACTGGTTATATAGCAGTTTGACAAACACCAATTTTGATCATTAAGAAGCTTAATAATTCAAACGTTAAGCTAACGTTATATTTGTATATTTAAAAAAAAAATGCTTCCTAATAGAAAGATGTATTGATTAGATAATATCTATAGATTTATATATTATATATATTGCTATTACATTTGTGCATATTATGTTGTAAATTGGAAGTTATAAATAATAATAATTAAAAAAAAAAAACGTTAAACAACTTTACAGAGTTATCTCCCTGTAGTGTTAGGTACCACCTTAAATCAAATACAAACAATGCAATATTTAATTTTAGTTCCCATTGATAAATTGAAGCAATTTTTACCATTCAGTGCTTACAAGTACTTTGATTAAATATTGTGGATTCATTAATATTTTCGTTGTTATGTTCAAACAGTGAATTTGAATTTTCAACACATAAAAATTATGCAAATGGCTTATATGTAGACTTTGATATAAGGGAGTTCACTTCTTAGTTTCAAAGTAATTAACTTTTCAAAACCAGAGTTTATATAGATAGGGGGTTAATAAAGCAATCCAAAGAGCAAAAAAAATATATAGGTCGCCGTGCTTGTTTTCGAGATATTAGCCATTGAAATTTTGGCGGGAAAATATTCTCTCTTGACTTTTCATAGCTTTATTATTGACAAGTTGAAGTTCTCAAAAGCTGTTAAAAAGCAATTAAAATTTTATAAGACTTTTACAGATTGCTTATCATTATACATGTACAAGATTTATAAAAAGAAAAATGGGGGTCACCGGCATTATTTTCCAGGCATTCAAATGGATAAAACCAGAGGATTCCGAAAATCTGTAAAAAAATACAAAACATGACGAGCCAGCTTCCTTAAACCAGGAAATCAAATATCCCTAAAAATCAATTTATTCAATTCGCAGAAATTGGTACGCACAAAAATAAATGTATCCACAGTTAATAAATAACTATAAATTAAATATCTGTTTTTTTTTCTCATAATAAAAAGTCAGTAGTAGTCCCAGAGGACTCTCACCAATAAAAAATGGCCACTCTGATATAATCAAGAGTGCTGAAAGATGTGTTTAATACCAATAATCTATCATCAATAAAATCACTGAAAATAAAATTTGGTTATTCATTCAAATACAATAATTTGAGGATTGCCTTTATCCTTTTTATGTATTCATTTCTTTGATATATCTTCTTAAAGCTAGACCACATGGTAAAATAACTCAAATATCTGTACACATTCTGTTTACAAAATCGAATAATTTGTCTTATTAAGATTTATTTACCGTATTTAGCTGTGTATAGTAAGCATTTATGTATATTACACACCCATTCTCAACCCTTCAATATATACTTATCTGTACTGTATTTGTTCTTTTTCAGAGGTCAGTTTGGACTTTGGTTTGATGGAGATATTTACCATGGTAGGACCAATCGTTGTGAGACCTATGATAATGACATTTTAACAATCTCAGAAGACTTTGTTGTTAGTTGTTTTGAAGCATGGGGATTTACAGATTGAAAAAATCAGAAAAACACATCTGATTGTTATGAATATTCATGAGAAGATTTCGCCAAAACAGCAAGGAAGAAATTTAGCATTATATCAATATGTCAGGATCTTTTTTATTTCGTAAATATTTACAGCAAAAATTATTCAACTGTTAACATGTCAAATGCTCAAGGTGACAATGTATCACTAGCCTGTCATCACTGAGGTTGTAAGTTGGAAACACGACAACTTGCAGGTGCATTCAATTCCAGTCTTAATGGACATGAACTAGAATTGTCAGTTTTTCTGGTGAAGGTCATGGCTTCCTCAAACCAATAAGAATTAACTGCCATGATATATCTGAAATTGATGTTTATAGAAACAATCTTCTGGGCCTCTTTCCCTGTGGTACCAATGGAAACAGATAGCAACCCAACTGTAAAATACTTTCGCGGTCAGCATAGTATTTATCAAAAAATTAGTATCATGCTCTTTAATCACCCACTGGCTTGTGAAATAAATAGATACAAGATTCAATTTTAACCCAAAATTGTCAACCGTCCTGATTTTGGCATCAGCTTTGGAAAAAATGAATTGCAGTTAAGCTACAACATAAGTTTTTTGCTGTCATAGAACAGTTGATGATAACATGTTAACGGTCAAATGATTTTTGTTGTAAGTTAGCTAAATAATCCAGTCTTTCACTTGTATTATACATAGTGCACTATAAATAAAGATTTTGTAAATAATTTTATGTAGTCAAGTAAAACAGTGTATTAGAGTATTATTTGTACTTGTATTTAAAAGTGCACATGTACATTGTAGAAGAATTGTGGGTAAATATGTATATTTATGTACATTACACAATAGATCATCACTTTCTGTCATCTGATATAGTGTAGAAATTCATAATTTATGTATTATGTTCACAATCAAATTTTGTGATTTTGGTATAGTGTGACCCCTTTTCCTTAATAATGTATTACCAGTAATTTGCATTTTCAGAAAAAAAGGGGGAAAAGAATGAAAAGAGTTAAATTATACAAGTTCACTGTTTCCTTTTCCTGTTAATCCAAATTTACTGTCATAATGTATGGACTTCATACATGTCTTACAAACATTAATTATTGAGTGTTTTGCTATAGTTCGGCTTGTTTTTGATTGGTCACAAATAGGTCAGCATTATGAAAATTCACAGAATTTTTTTGTTAAATGTTCCGTCCTTGTTTTAAGTGAAAGTGCTCTATAGAAAAATATTAAACAGATAGTCATATTTTGTGTATAAAATATTTCTACGCAATAAACATGGTACAGAAATAGTTATACAAATCTTTTAAACCAATAAAGGATCCTGTCCTAGTCCTCCCTTGAAATTGGTTTTGCAGTTCCGAATAATCATTATGAAAAAATCTGAAAATATTTCTTTCTTATTTAGAAAATATGTTCTTGACAAGTTTACCCAATAATATCACAAGTAAAGTGTATTTATCTGATGATGTTGAAAATTTGTTTCATTTTTGTTCAAAGTATTAATTTTTTTCTTATTAATGTCTAATTATTGTTATAACAATATGTAATCAAGATGTAAATTTATTATCAATTATTTTAGGGAGAAAAAATTATGATTTGTATCAAATACACTTTTGTTATTCTTTAAATTTTTATTTGCAATATTGTAGTTGAAGATGCTAGTCATTATTTTATTAGATGTGATATTCTACTGTCATGTGTATCTACCATCACTGTGTTAATTTTATAATATTTATAAGATCTCTCAATAGACCATTTTCATACTATCAACTTTTAACCCTTGATTTTATAAATTTTGATAGGTTACCTGTCGAAAATATAAACAAAAGTCTGTAATAGGAAAAAGTCTTTTGGCTCGTGCAAATTTATAGGGTACCATTTATAGGTTTGATACGCAATAGTGCTACTTATGTTGCTTAATTGTGTCTATTGATAGAAACAAAATTTGCATTTTCAATGTTATTTTGTGTAAAACTTTATTTTAGTAAAGTTGGATATTTTTGTGAGGGCTTTATTTTTTGTTATTGTTAATTTTGAAATATAATTGAAATGAAGAAATCACTTTACTTATTCACTCCTTAAATCCTAAAAGTTTTGCTTCAAAGAAGATTAGAGTCAGAAACAAATAAATCATGCAAAATAATAGGGTTTGACTTGAAATTATGAAAGATCTCTGCAAAATAAACCACTTTATAATAGTTGATATAATCCAAGTTCTTTTTTAGTACTGTTAAAAGCATGGTCATAGTAACATGCAATAATCCATTTTGACTCATAGTTTTGCTCGTTGCTGGTTTGTTGCCTAATGAACATATACCCTTAAAAAAAAATACTTCAATTGCAATGATTTGTTTAGCCTACAGATATTTAATGATATGCTTAAAGTTTTGTTTTATTTTGAGACCTAGTTATGAATATCTTGTTTAGGCCAAATAAAAATATATGTGTGTTTCCAGTAACCCTACCTTCCCTACTTTTTCGCCTCAAAAATAGCCTACCCTAAAGATTTTATTGTCATTTTTCATTAAGCACTGTTAAAGTCAGAATGTTGCTCCCATAGACTCAATGTAAAAAAAAAACATAAAATAAAAAAAAAATCCTACCTTAACCTACCCTAACTTTTTTTCAGATGTAACTGGAACCACACATATTTTTTTATTTAGCCTTATCAAATACTCATAAAGTGATTTCTTGAATTTTCACTTTTTATTTCAGGGCTTATTTTTCTATTCATTTCAATACTCATTTATTTGAAAAATACCTACAATCATGCTATTGCACATTCCAAAAATGAAACTGCATTCCTATATAAAGCTTCCTGGTATTTAAGTTAGTTATACTGTGATTTGTATTTTAAAAGCTTATTTTTGCTACAACTGAAATTTTATATTTCATATTTTTGTGAAATGTTCTATAATTGCAGTATTAAATTAAGTATACCAATGTCATTATTTGTGAGCTAAGTATGCTATGATTAATTCTAAAGTAAAGCATGTACTGCCAGTCTTTGTAAAAACATTGAACATTTTACCATGAAAATATTGAATACTGAAATATTGCATGGACTTCGTCTCCCTTTGTAATTGATCTCAAATATTTTCATAGAAAGGCACCATTATATAGATCCTTACTATAAATGTTAAATGGCATACTGAAAATGCATTTTCTGTGGACTAATCGGTTAGCTTTTTTGGGGCCAAACTCACAAAATGGACTTGAGCATAAAAATCACAGACTCAATTTATAATTTTTTAGAACTTTAAATCATCTCAATTTATTCACCAATTTTCTAAACTCAATTTGTTAAACAGCTTAGCATGTTTGTTATATTTGTCAAATATTGAAATCAGTATGTTGACCTCCAAATGTCTTTAGGTTTTAATTTGTTTGATACAACTCATTGGCATATATTTACACATGGATTTTTATTCACAGAATTGACAGTTTGAGAAGTAAATAAGCAACACTCGAATGAGTTTGAGTGTAAACTAGTAAGCTATTATATTGTTATTATGTATTCATTGTTAATTTTTTGCGTTTCTTTTCTGTTATTTAATAACAGAAGATGATGTTTTGTACAGTTATATCAAGTTAACGTATTTTTAGTGTATTTCATATGGATACTCTTCAATTAATATGCATGTACATGTAAATGGGATATATATGTGTGTTGAAGCACGTCCTTATAAACATTGTTGTTCCTAGAGAGGTAAATTATGAATAAGGTTATTGTGACCTAGTTTTATAACATTGTTGTTGCTAGAGAGAGGTAAATTATGAATAAGGTCATTGCGACTTAGTTTTAAAACATTGTTGTGGCTAGAGAGATTGTTGTGGTAAATTAAGTATATTAAAGTAATGGTCACATTCTGGGTATATGTGTTAATTATGTCACTGTGACTCAGAAAACAAAAATGTATTGCATATTATTTGTATGTAACGGTAGACTTTATAATTAGCAAGGCCTTGCTTCATTTTTTGTCTCAAATTCAATGTTTATAAACCATTGAACAATTAACATGATTTTAACACAATCTTTCTTTTTCAATGAATGTATTTATATTTAAGATATGTTTACACTTATTGCTAATGTTCAAAAAATAAACTGCATGAAACAAAAGCAGAATAGTCAATTTTCCATGCTGAATGTAGGTAGCAGGAAATGAAAAGATTGCAAAAGCAGATGGCAAAAAACATTTCTTTTAAAAGCTGACTTACAATATAATGATTCTAGGCACAGTTGACAATGCTACTTATAAATAATTCTGTGATGAAAGGTCAATAAATGTTAACATTTATACTCTTTGTTATTTATTTTGTCATTGCCATAATATCAGGAAGATGCCATGCTTTGTTTGCAAAACTTGTCCACATAAACAAATAATGGTTTTGCAGCAATACAGGGGTTAAATGCTTATAAATGTTAGAAATTTTTCCAATACAAGGATGTTATTAACCAGTAAGGGACTATGTATTGCAAGGCAGAATGCTTGTTTACCTGTAATTGCAACCAATAAGTACAATCTAGAGCAGTTACCAGGAGTGTGTGACATTAATTTTATCGTTCAGTGATTATTAGTCCAAATGATCATTTTGGACATTTGCCAATTTAAGGACAATATCCCCCACATTGTGTTAGTTAATTTTTTTCACATGTATGGTTGATGTTGTTATGGTTTGTTGATTATTTGTCAAAATGTGCCAGTGTGAGCTAAAAAGGTATTATCGTAATAAGGGGTTACCACTGTCCCAGGTTAGGGGGAGGGTTGGGATCTCGCTAACATGTTTAACCCCACCACATTATTTATGTATGTGTCTGTCCCAAGTCAGGAGCCTGTAATTCAGTGGTTGTCGATTTTTTATGTGTTACATATTTGTTTTTTGTTCATTTTTATTTTACATAAATGAGGCCTTTAGTTTTCTCGTTTGAATTGTTTTACAGTGTCTTATCAGGGCCTTTTATAGCTGACTATGCGTTATGGGCTTTACTCATTGTTGAAGGCTGTACGGTGACCTATAGTTGTTAATGTTTGTGTCATTTTGGTCTTTTGTGGATAGTTGTCTCATTGGCAATCATACCACATCTTCTTTTTAGCTCACCTGGCCCCTTTTGGAGTTATTGCCCTTTATAGTCAATTTTTAACCATTTTTCGTAAATCTTAGTAATCTATTACAAAAATCTTCTCTTCTGAAACTGCATGGCCAAATTAATCCAAACTTGGCCACAATCATCTTTGGGGTATCTAGTTTGAAAAATGTGTGGCGTGACCCGGCCAACCAACCAAGATGGCCGCCATGGCTAAAAATAGAACATAGAGGTGAAATGTAGATTTTGGCTTATAACTCTGAAACCAAAGCATTTAGAGCAAATCTGACATGGGGGTAAAATTGTTCATGAAGTGAAAATGTATCAGCCCTGAAATTTTCAGATGAATCAGACAACCTGTTGTTGGATTGCTGCCCCTGAATTTGTAATTTTAAGGAAATTTTGCAGATTTTGGTTATTATCTTGAATATTATTATAGATAAAGATAAACTGTAAACAGCAATAATGTTCAGCAAAGTAAGATTTACAAATAAGTCAACATGACCAAAATGGTCAGTTGACCCCTTTAGGAGTTATTGCCCTTTATAGTCAATTTTTAACCATTTTTCGTAAATCTTAGTAATCTATTACAAAAATCTTCTCCTCTGAAACTACATGGCCAAATTAATCCAAACTTGGCCACAATTATCTTTGGGGCATCTACTTTAAAAAATGTGTGGCATGACCTGGCCAACCAACCAAGATGGCCGCCATGGCTAAAAATAGAACATAGGGATGAAATGTAGATTTTGGCTTATAACTCTGAAACCAAAGCATTTAGAGCAAATCTGACATGGGGTAAAATTGTTCATCAAGTGAAAATTTATCAGCCCTGAAACTTTCAAATGAATAGGACAACCGGTTATTGGGTTGCTGCCCCGAAATAAGTAATTTGAAGGAAATTTTGCAGATTTTGGTTATTATCTTGAATATTATTATAGAAAGAGATAAACTGTAAACAGCAATAATGTTCAGCAAAGTAAGATCTACAAATAAGTCAACATGACCAAAATTATCAGTTGACCCCTTAAGGAGTTATTGCCCTTTATAGTCAATTTTGACCAATTTTTCGTAAATTTTTGTAATCTTTTACAAAAATCTTCCCCTCTGAAACTCCTGGGCCAAATTTAACCAAACTTGGCCACAATCATTATTGGGGTATTTAGTTTAAAAATTGTGTGGTGTGACCTGTCCAACCAATCAAGATGGCTGCCATGGCTAAAAATAGAACATAGAGGGGAAATGTAGATTTTGGCTTATATCTCTGACACCAAAGCATTTAGAGCAAATCTGACTGGGTAAAATTGTTTATCAGGTCAAGATCTATCTGCCCTGAAATTTTCAGACAAATCAGACAACCTGTTGTTGGGTTGCTGCCCCCGAATTAGTAATTTTAAGGAAATTTTGCAGATTTTGGTTATTATCTTGAATATTATTATAGATAGAGATAAACTGTAAACAGCAATAATGTTCAGCAAAATAAGATCTACAAATAAGTCAACATGACCAAAATTTTCAATTGACCCCTTAAGGAGTTAATGCCCTTTATAGTCAATTGTTAACAACTTTTTCGTCATGTTTTTAGGAAATATTTTCCACTGTAATTACTGGGCCAAGTTCATTATAGAGAGAAATATTTGTAGCAACAAGAATGTTCAGTAAAGAAAGATCTACAAACACATCACCATCACAAAAACACCATTTTGTCATGAATTTATCTGTGTCCATTGATAATATGCACATAGACCAAGGTGAGCGACACAGGCTCTTGAGAGCCTCTAGTTTATATTTGTCATTATGTGGTTCATTATAGGAGTTACATACTATCTTTGAGTTCTTATTAAGGGTTTTCCACTACCCTACTTGAAAAAAGACATTATTGTTTTTCTAATGTTTTATACAACCACCAAAAAACAATTGTGTTATATATTGGTATGATGTCCTCGTCATCTGCGTCTGAAAAAACATTTGATTAGTTTAAGTGAATGGATCACTATGAAATTTTACCGTTAGGTTCACTACCACAAAAGAAAGGTTGGGATTGATTTTGGTGGTTATGGTACCAATAGATTAGAAATTAAGGGTAAAAAAGTGCAAAAAACAAGCATTTTTGTTGTTGCTGGACAATAACTTGTGATTATGTATATAGATTTCTCTTCAACTGTAATGCAAAGTACCATACCTTAAATGGAAGGCTGGGATTGTGTTTGTGGTAATTGCCCCATGGTTCAGGAATAAGGGGCCAAAAATTGGTGAAAAACAAGCATTTTTGTTGTTGCTGGTTAATAATTTGTGAGTATGTGTATGGATCTTTCTGAAATTGTACTGCAAAATACCATACTTCAAAGGGGAAAGCTGGGGTTAAATTTGGGGGTTCTAAAAAATTTCAATTTTTGCATTGATTATTTCAGATTTATATATATTGAAGCAAAAAATACTGATATGGCAAAAGACAGACACCAAACATGATGTATAAATTATTATATGAAGTAGTGTGCGATAGCAGGAAATCTTCAATTGCAAAGTATTGCCCAATAGCTAGAAATCTTCAATAGCTGAGTATTGCACAATAGCAAGAAATCTTCAACTGCACAGTATTGTGCAAAAGCAAGAAATCATCAATTGCACAGTATTGCGCAATAGCAAAAAATCTTCAATTGCACAGTAATGCAAAATAGCAAGAAATATCCAATTGCACAGTATTGCGCATTAGCAAAATATCATAGCAAGAAATATCCAATTGCACAGTATTGCGCAATAGCCAAATATCATCAATTGCACAGTAGTTGGCTATATCAATGATGTCAGAAACCTATATTATGTCAAAGATTTTATTCCAATCCAAATTCAGACAGTATCAAGCTTGAATATTGTGTCCAAATGTGCACCAACTGTTCAGATTTTGACCTCTGCGGTGGTATCAGGCTGCCCTTGGTGAAATTTTTATATTCTTTTTTTTGGTGTTTAGTATCTTCTTCAGACAATTTTTCAGCAAGGCTTCTGTCCATTCTTTTAAAGTTATCAAGACAAAATATTGACCTTCGATATACCTCATTATAAAGATTCACAAGATGACCCTGTGTAGGATTCCGTCATCCTCTTTAGAAGTTATCTAGAACTTATTAAGACAATAGGTACATCTCATCTTTGTGTATTACTTGATGATAAAATTGAGAATGGGAATGGGGAATGTCTCAAAGAGACAACAACCCGACCATAGAAAGAACAACAGCAGAAGGTCACCAACAGGTCTTCAATGTAGCGAGAAATTACCGCACCCGGAGGCGTCATTCAGCAGGCCCCTAAACAAATATATACTAGTTCAGTGATAATGAACGCCATACTGATTTCCAAATTGTACACAAGAAACTAAAATTAAAATAATACAAGACTAACAAAGGCCAGAGGCTCCTGACTTGGGACAGGCGCAAAAATGCGGCGGGGTTAAACATCTCAACCCTCCCCCTATACCTCTAGCCAATGTAGAAAAGTAAATGCATATAACAATACGCACATTTAAAATACAATTCAAGAGAAGTCCGAGTCTGATGTCAGAAGATGTAACCAAAGAAAATAAACAAAATGACAATGATACATAAATAACAACAGACTACTAGAAGTTAACTGACATGCCAGCTCCAGGCTTCAATTAAACTGATTGGAAGATTATGATTTCAACATATGAATATCAGGCACAATCTTTCCCGTTAGGGGTTTAGTATCATACCATCATAACCTGATATAATATGAGAAGAACATTACCCGTGTCATGCCAACAACTGGTATTTGAATAAATGTGTTTAGTTCCGATACAAAGACCCTATAAGTGAATCAATATTAACGCCAAAATATGCAATCTTTAATGACCTGACAACAGTATCGTAACTTTATCCCTTCTTGATAAGTCTTTTTAAAGGTTTTGTTAGTTTCTGAGGTGAATACTGACATTTTTGTGCTTTATAAAGAATATTTCCGTATTGTTATATTTCATGTTTGATAATATGCTTTGTCTATATGCCTATATGTGTTTCTTTGATACATTTGTATATGATGTGTTGTTGTGTTTGTCTACATGTCTACATGTTGTTTTTTTTCAAGTGTTGACTGCTGAAGACCTATTTTAACTTTTTTTCCTGTTGTTTCTGTTTTGTTTTGTTCACATATCGTTGTCAATATAATTGAATGCCACTGTCATACAAGTGAGAGGTTTATCTGGCTATAAAACCAGGTTTAATACACCATTTTCTACTTAAGAAAATGTCTGTACCAAGTCAGGAATATGACAGTTGATGTCATTTCGTTTGGTGTGTTTCCGTTTTTGGTTATATACCATTTGATTCGGGATTTTTCGTTTTGATTTATCCTCGGAGTTCAGTGTTTTATGTAATTTTACTTTTCCTAACGTAGTGGAAATGTTTGTAATCTTAGTATACCTTGGCCACGTTCCAAGGTAGTAAAGTAACAATATACGTCATTTAGTTAGTCTTGTATTATTTTAACTTTAAGTTTCTTGTTTACAATTTGGAGTTTAGTATGTCGTTCATTATCACTGAACTAGTATATATTTGTTTAGGGGCCTGCTGAATGACGCCTCCGGGTACGAGAATTTCTCGTTGCATTGAAGACCTGTTGGTGACCTTTTGCTGTTGTCTGCTTTATGATTGGGTTGTTATCTCTTTGGCACATTTCCCATTTCCATTCTCAATTTTAAGCTTTGTCATGCAAAATAATTACAGTAATATGTAAGCAATGGACCTTTAAACATGCCTTTTATTCATAATCACTGTATTCAAAAAAGTCTTAGCCGTTAATTCTTGCAAAAAGATTATAGTTCATAAGTTAACTGTTATTCTTTTGAGAAAGAATACGTTTCTATCCTACATGCATGACATCAGCAAGTTAAGGATTTTTCAAAAACCATGGCAAAAAAGTATCCTATATTGTCGAATGGGACACAACCGGTAATATAGACACAGTGTCGGAATTTGCTCATTCAGCATACACATAAATGAAATGTTTATAATAATTAATGATGAGTCGGGATTTTTTCTTTCTTTATTCAGCTAAAAAATGCACCGATCTATTATTGATTTGTATGCGATTAAAAGTCCAAATTCTTGATCAAAACATTTCTTAATTCAGAATGTTGATACCAAATGCTTTATGCTAGCTGGTCATCATGAACCAACTATAAATCGAATCAAATCAAATACCTATTATTCCTGTTAAGGTCCTACAGGGACCATTTACTAAATCTAACAACATTTTTTTTTTAAATAAGATACACAAACAGTGTGAAAGCGGCAACACACATATGGTGGTATACATATTGATGATTTTGGTCATCCTTGTTCACCACTTTTAAAGCATTTCACCTATTAGATTCCGATATACTCCAACTCATAAAGTTTTGCCTTTTCGGTTACTGGCCATTCTAATGCAGTTGAACATCCTACATATATAGTTCCTCTTGTAGACATAGCAATGGAATATGGCAGTTTGATTCCAATATCTAAGAGGTTGTAAAGTAAAATTATTTGGCCCTTATTGTCAAGTATATGAAGGGTACATGTAGTATCCTCAGAAATAATTATGTTGTCATTTGGTGTGGCTAGAATGTATGCAGGAATAAAAGTGTTCTCATTGTTGGTGTTACCATGCCCGGCATATGTTTGTATAACATTGCCATCTGGTTCTAAAACCACCACTCTACCTCTGCTTGTGTCATCTAACTTGTCTATCACAAAGATATTACCGTCATTGGTGATGGTTACTTGTTTCGGGTACGTAAAAAGACGTTTGTTTTTATTGTCATATTCATATTCTTTTAAACGATTTCCTTCTTTGTCGATTACTATCACGACTCGTCTACCCGCAACAGGGAACAGTTTACCAACAGTAACAGCCCCTAGTATGATTTTCTGGTCCACGGTTACTTTAATGCTACTTGGAGCCAGCGATTTAAAATCATATATAGAATTTGTTATTTGTCCTGTTCTAATGTTAATTAACTTCAGTTGTGTCCCTCGAGTTGATACCAGAAGGTTGTTTGACGTAGTGAAAGCCATCCCATTTATTCTAACACGCGGTATGCTTGATATGACGTTACAGCTATCCTTCTCAAGCTTGACATTCTGCAAAATTTGTTGAGAATTGTCACTAAGCCACAAGGAGCCATCGGAAAAGGCAAACATATTGTGAGTACAGTTAAGATCTGTTGTAAAGCATTTCAATATTCTGAACTCAATCTTATTCTGCGGTGCTTTTATTTGTCTATTCTCTAAAGTGCCAATCAAAGATACCTCGGCTTTCAAATGGATATACTTTGGAACACTGCCGAATTTATAATGAACTGATAATGCGATTGGTTCCACAACAACCTTTAATTGATCGATTTCGTCAAAGAATTTTGCAAAATCCCTTGAAGCCATCAATACTTCAAACGCATTCTTTTGAACTTCTACCTTTTTATGCATTTTCTCAACTCTGCACTGTTCTTGCTCGATATTTCTATTGAATTCTTTCCAGTTTTGGTCAATTTCTTCGACAAGTTTGTCAAAAGCGCACTGTACCTCAATTCTATGGTCGATGATTTCTTTTCTAGTTTTCGTATATTTAGCATTTTCATCTGTCTTAATTTGTCGTAATCGTTCTTCTGCTTTTACCAAATCTCTTTGAATATCCTCAGCATATATGTGCCTAGCCTTAAGGGTTTCTCTTTTATCATAAAGTTCTCCTTCTTCTATTAGCTGATGTCCGTTGTGAACTTTGGCTATGCATATCGGACAAATAAGCTTTTTACAGGTTTTACAAAACAAACAGCACGCATTTCCTTTATGTTCTTCGCACTTGTTGTCACTAAAGGTAATCAGTTCTGAATGTGTTTGGTGTTCATTTATATCTTTAATATTTCTTATCCGGTGGTCCTTCGCTATCTTCAAATGGACCCCATCTTTACATCTTTCACATATCAACAGTTTACAGTCAAAGCATTTCCACTGAATCGTATGCTCACCGTCACACAACTCACATCCAACCGGAATTTGTCCTTTCTGTATTGAACTTCCAAATGCCATATCAGTTCAAAATGTCGGATTTATGTTTACTTCATTTTCCTATATTGTAGTTACGTTAAAAAATATCTGTCTATTTAAATCCACTCAGTGCATTCATATTGTATAGATAAGAACATACCTTTTCAAAATAATCACACAGCCTTGTCATATTACAAAATTGTCAAAATCGATTAATTTTTTACATGATTTACTTGTCACTTTGATATCAACAAGTAATAGCTTTTCTAAAAAGCTTGCCGTATTTTAGCTGATTATATTGAGATCAGTGGTTTGTGAGTAGTTTATTTTTATTGGAATATTGCACTTCAAGCAATATGAAAACATAGCGCATCTTTTCTACTAATTTGTCATTTTTGTTGTATTATTGGTGGACCCGTGTTATAATGGAAGGAGACTTAATAAAATTGAGAATGGAAATGGGGAATGATATTATGATAAAATGTATTCTGTGTCTATAATCAACTTGATAAAAATAGCATATAACCTACACATACTTTTGAGGATTACTACTTGACAAAATGGACAACAACAGAAGGCAGTGGCGATTCCAGAGGGGACGTAAAGTGTGTACGCCCCATCCCCCCCCCTTTTTGCTCGTTTTTTTTTAAATGATTAATCATACGCGACTATGTGAACTTTGCCATTTCCTGTGTACTCTATTATTTAATTTTTATCCGACAATCTTTACTTATAGAGATATTTTTCGCTGGAATTTACTGATTGTCAAAGTCATGTGATTCGCTATGGTGGAGGTGACCAGTGCTTCGAAAAACGTCGCTCAGTTATTTTGAAATTCAAATTACAGTAACACATTGCTTAAGCTGAGGATTACAATCATGACACCTTCAAAGCGACATAGGATTGAGCAAGAACGTATTGACTTCTATTTCACTATTCCACCAAACAGGAAGTAATACTCTATAGACTATAACACTCTCATGAAAAAAGTTCCATGGCAATATTATTTACCTACGAAAACATGTTTAACCCCAAACGCCATTGTCATGATTGATATGGACTATATAAAATTGCTGTTTGGTGTGAACCAAGCTTTGCGTTGAAGACCAAACTACAACCTTTAATAGTTTACTTTTATAAATTGTGACTTGGATAGACAGTTGTCTTTGGTACTTACATGTATATGAGATCCAGTAATATCTATCTACAAGATTGAGAACACATTTTTTTGTAATAAAAAAACATATTTAATTCTGTAATATCTGATAATATGTATCAGTTATTTGTGATTTTTCATTTGATGTGTACTCTCTGGTAATGTCAGTATCAGCATGATCAGTTGATTGGTTGTGATAAGAAAAATGGGGCAGTTTGCAATTGTCATGTGCAGGTACACCACATGTGGATCTTCTTTCCCCTCTCATTTATAAAATTGTGCATGATATTTATCACAGAAACGCACCAGTATTTTGGTGAATGAAACACTTGTCATATTAAATTAAAGTCAGAGGTGGAGTTAGAGGGTTTTTCGGGGGGCCTGGGCCACCCCTTTTTTAGGACAAATTTTGTTGTTTTTATAGGGAATCACTGAAGCATGACTGGAGGTGGCCCCTTCTTAGGCAGTCAGTAGGCTCCCGCTTATGAAAATTTCTGGATCCACCACTGAAAGTTTGAGTAAAGTTAGATAAGGATTAATGACAAATTATGTTGAAATTTGCACAGATAATGAATGAAAAATCTAGTAAATTAAAAAATAGGCACTATTATTAAAAGCTTTCCTTGCTTATTCACAAGGACATATCATATCCTCCATGCTATTCCGATCTGAGTTTTTATTCATACATTGTACATGTACATACATGTAGTCTGGTGCTGTTCCAAGTAGTCTTCTTTTTTCTGTTTCTTGAGTATTTGTTTTACCTGTTCAGTCACTGTAAAGTGTTACAATTCATATTAAAACGCAACACATAAATAGTGACCAAAAAGGTATGGCTATCACATGAGAGAAGCTAGAAAAAAGTCAAATGTATACATTTTAAACTTTTTTGTGGGACCATGAAAATGTGGTATATAGATAGATATGCATAGATAGACCATAGAACAAAAAAGCAAACAATTCAAAGGAGATGTACATGTATGTAAGATGAATTATGAAAAAAGGGCCATGGCCAGGGGCCCCAAACTTGATAGCATTTGGTGTTGAACAGGTAAAATGTTTGCAGTGACAATAAATATAGCCTTTGTTAGAGGTGACCCAGGTCGCCTTTCTCTAAATCAGCTATATTAAACATATTTCTGGGCCAGGTTGAAAAATAAATGAAAATGACTTTAAAAAAAGCTAATAGAAATACACCAAATTTGGAAGACATCTATTTAAATGTTTGAAATAATAAGAAAGTTGACAAGAACTAAGCTTTTTCAGATAATATACAGACTATTGCAGTCAGCCTATAATAGACTCTTTGCCTCCTGAAATGTTTGCTTATACACTGTGCTTTCCTATAATGATTTAAAATCAGTGTGATAGTTAAAATCAGTGTGATAGATTTATATGGATAGTCGACCTTCGTATGGATAGAAACAAGTGCCTGTGCAGAAATCAATGAAGCGATGAAAGTGCTGGAAACGAAATTACATCTTCGGTAAATTCCGTGATTTTAATATTTTCTAATCGATATGTCCAAGCAATGAAAAATAAATGGTTATTATTTTTATACATAGAGCATACGTTTTGTGTATTAACTATTTAAAATCTAAGCTTTATACGAAGAAATCTAACACAAAAGTATCTCAATCATTTAACCGTTTTAATACGCAGTTTAAAGTGTAAATTATACACATTACTGTTCTATTTTTAGAGAATAGCAATAATACATAAATGTACAGTTTCTTACCAAAATAGCAACATAATTTCAAAATTAAATCATCACATTGTCACATGATTATATAATCTGTACCAAATTGACAGTTTGTGATGAGTTATCATCATAACTAATCACTATGGCAAATGAACACTTTATCACAATATGTACCTATAACCTAGTATCATGATTTCAATCCGACCCCACTTACGGACGCGTTGAACATATAATGCATGCCACTCATTAATAGCCAATCAGACGTTAAAATGACCTTCATTTCCCCCATAATCATTCCGGAAACAGCCACGAAGCAGCCATTAGATAGTATTTATAACCAATGAAATAACAGAAATACCGTTAACAGATTTACCCGAACCTGACGTTTAGCCTCTGACTAATCAGACCGTATCACCATGGTGATATGGTAACAATACTATAAGATTATAATAAGAAATCCGTCCTCATGTTTGGTGGGACAATCACATTTAAATTTTTTGTTCATAAAATTAACTCGAAGAATGTTATATCACAGTTAAAGACATCAAAATGTCTTATAAATTCATATTTTATGTATATAGGATGTACAAAAAAAACTAGACTCTATTCATATATAAATAGTTGAGGATAATGTACTCTTTTGTTGTTACAATTCTAAAAATATGGTAATTTTATTAAATCAAAATCTGCAGGGTTCGCCTTGGACTATTTTTGACAATAGAGTGCTTAATATATAGAGGAGTAATGCATACAGAGCTATCAATGATTTCCATAAACTTTGACAAGTATATACAGGTTAATAACCAGTTAAGATAAAACAAAAGAAATGACACCCTTTGTTAGAGAAGGTAAAAAGGGCAAAGTTGGTGACATCTGTTTTTTGGACATTTAACGGTTACATGGAAATGTAACAATAATAAAAAACATATTGTTTTCACAATACTGGATCTTTTTTGTGCATCAGCCATTGTCAGCATATTCTGGTAACATAAAACCCACAGAAAGATAAAAGAATGACTGTTTTAACACATTAATGTGCATCCCCACCGCAGCAACAGTTTAATGTTGTGAAAAAATCTTAAAAATATGCAATATTCTCATTGAAAAGAGAAAGTCGAGTACACCTTTTAATGTTCAGGCGAGTTTGAGTTGACGGTTTTGTTTTGATACCGTATACAGCAAACATGTGATACATCATCTAGCTTCATATTTTATAATAATTATATATATCTAGGCTTCAGGTTGACTTAAATAACAGAAAGGTTCATCACAACGAATTGAAAAATATGGCCGATTTTCTCAGAGTACAAACACACATGTGCACCTAGAAACGTTAGATGACACGACAGGACAAGTAAATTTGAATGCATTTCATATTTCAGAAAATGAAACATTGGAATTTGAAATTCTCTTTTTTTTTAGCTCACAGATGGTAATAAACAGATACACCCAAAGTTCCATCTGAAATGTCCCTCTAAGTTACACAGTTTAAACATACATTGTACATCTACTGAGAGTAGTCAAGATGATTACTTATTCATTATTCATTACCCATTTTTTACATATTCCTTATTCGTTACTTGTTTGTTACCAATTCCTTATTCGTAACTTATTCGATTTTAATGTTTCCCACTTTTAATGCTTAGTTCTTATGTGGGGCAAAAAAAAAACACTAGTGTTTTAGATATCACTTACTAGTCAAAACATTTTATAAATTTTATCCTCGGTATAACATTCGGATATATAAATCAACATGCAGACATCTTACACGTTCAGGTATTTCACATCCAATGTTTTATGGTAATATTCTTTACAAAGCACAAAATTATCGGCATTGACCTCAAAAGCTAACAAAACCTTTACACAGACTTATTAAGAAGGGATATAGTTACGATACTGTTGTCAGGTCAACAAAACTGTCATATTTTGGCTTTTATATTGATTCACTTATAGGGTCTTTGCATCGGAAATAACATTTATTCTAAAACCAGTTGTTGGCATGAAACGGGTTACGTCCTTCTTATATATTTAATGATGGTCTGATACTAAAATGAGTAAACCCCTAAAAGGTAGGATTGTGCTTCATATTCATAGAATGGTTTGAGATAAAATCAGGAATGAAACAGGGATGCGTAATGTCAGGTTTTCTTTTCCTTCTAGTCATGAATAAAATTGAGAATGGAAATGGGGAATGTGCCAAAGAGACAAAAAACCGACAATAGAAAAAAAAAACAGTAGAAGGTCACCAATAGACTGGATCATGCGGAAAACAACTGCAGAAAAAGCCAGAGGGATACGATGGAACTTTAATACTGTTCTTGAAGATCTTGACTTTGTTGACGACATCGTACGTCTTTCCTCAAAATTTAGCGCCCTTGATGAAAAAACACAGAAATTAACAACTGAAGCTGAAAGAGTTGGAATGAAACTTAACCCCAAAAAGTGTAAAACTCTGAGATCCAAGCAAACAAAGAGTAAAGAGTTGATTACACTATACGACCAGAATGTAGAAGATGTAGACAAGTTCACATACCTGGGATCAGTCATGGACAAAGAGGGAGGAGAAAGTTGTGACATCAAAAACAGAATACAGAAAGCAAGAGGGACATTCCAGCGCCTAAGAAATATGTTATCGTCGCTTGGCTTTCAAAATGTAAATTACAATTTTTCAAGAAAAAAATATCTCACAAACAGGCTTGGAAAATTTTGACAAAATGCATGCTTCCAAAATGTTGTATGTGAACTTGAACATTTTTACAAATAGCAGTGAAACAAAAACTTTGACATATTTTATTTCCAATGCCATTACACAACGATTTTCAAACTTTCATACAACATTTTGGAAGCAAACTTTACAAACAACTGACATTGGCAATTTTGTAATATGTCTTATTTCAAACGTTTTGATTGGTCTAACTGTATGCTGTTTTGTAAAACCAAAGATTTCCTCCCGCCCAGACCATTGGTGTAAAAAATTATTTTTAGCCAAAAAAGTCATATGCGACATTTTAGAAGCCTAGCGACGATATGGTATGCAAGAGGAATTGGCCGAAAAACAAAAATACACCTACATAAATCATTAGTTAGACCTGTATTATTGTTTGGATGCCTTACTGAAAAAATCAGCCTTCTGCAAACATTTGCTGCAAGTCTGTTGCGAACTTGCTGCAGACTTGCAGCAAACATAGAGTCCGTGTTTGCGGCGTGTTTGCTGCAAATACGCTGCAGGTCTGCTGCAAACAATTTACTATGCAAATGAGTGTTTGCCGCAGACCTGCTGCAAACATTTATATGCAAATGAGTGTTTGCTGCAGACCTGCTGCAAACATATTTATGCAAATTAATCTTTTTCCTGCCTGTTTGCTGCAGACCTGCTGCAAACATTTATATGCAAATGAGTGTTTGCCGCAGACCTGCTGCAAACATATTTATGCAAATTAATCTTTCTCCTGCGTGTTTGCTGCAAACATTTTTATTCAAATCAATCTGTTATACAATTAACCAATGTCATGTTGTGTACACATCATTTTATCTATATTACACAGCAAATTCTTTAAAAGTTATGTTACATCCATCCATTCATAAAATAATTCATTTACTTTATCATTTGAAAAATTATCATAGCATAAGCTTATATACCTTTTAACATGTTTAATAAGTTAAATTAATTCCATTGGCAAGTACGTTCTAAAATGAATTACATGCATGAATCTAAAGTTAAAAAGATTTATTTGAATTTTTTTTTGCGCATGTATATGATTATATACAGCTACATGTATATAGTTAAACTAAAATTGTCACAAAATTCAACTAGACTTACATATAGAATCATATTCAAAACAGTGTGGTCCTGGCCATTGATTGACGACCTAAATTATCCCATTGACTGGGACAGATTAGGTGAACGTTTGTCGGTAACAATCACTGCTCACTATGTACTTGTTAAAGACACTGAATCTGTGGGGTCACCAAAGGTTCTCAACACCTAAATAAAGTAATTCGAAAAACGAATCCGGAATAATACGATGTGTTGATTTATATCAATAATATAAATCAAAACATAAAGGTTATTCCTGAATAATATTTCGAATAATTTTATTATTAAAGGCGTTAAGAACCTTTGGTGACCCCACAGTTTAAATTCTATAATAAGTAAGAAGTGAGCAATGGTCGTTACAGACAAACGTTCACCTAATCTGTCCCAGTCAATGGGATAATTTAGGTCGTCAATCAATGGCCAGGACCACACTGTTTTGAATATGATTCTATTTTGTAAATTATAATCTCTAAGCATATGAGGGGAGTACTGTATATATAATTGCATGGTTATATACATATTTGAAAATGTATTTTAAACCTCATGCAGATATTTTCGGATGGAATGAATTTCATAAGTTAACATTCTACGATGAATATGTACTTACAAGTAATGTCTTTAAAAACTAATCTGTTAATTCCCAAACTATAATACTTCCCTGAACACTAATATATATCATGACACAAACATCACCAAAATTTTCAAATTTCAAATCTTTATCTTTCAGGAAGTTACCAATAGGCATGCTCAGTCGTTTTATGTAGTTTCTTGCAATGCTCTTGCAAACATATAAAATTGTCAAAGATTCCTGCAATCTAGCTGCGAACATCCCTTATATTCTAGTTTTTCCTGCAATCTTACTGCAAACATATTTGTTTCTGCAACCTTGCCGCAAGCTTGCAGCAAAAAGCTGCAATGTTTGCAGGAGGTTTGCAGCTAGCTGCGAACATCTGCAAACATTATTCAAAGGGTTCCTGCAAGCATTTTGTTTGCAGCAGACCTGCAGCAAGTTTGCAGCAGATCTGCTGCAAACATTTCAGTTCTGTAAGGGATATATATATATACATGCATGCATGTGAAACATGGAAACGAAGAAAAGAAACTTAATACCGTAGAACATCAATGCCTAAGAAAGATCCTAAAAATAAGATGGCAAAGTAAAACATAGAACAAAACAGTAAACGAAATAGCTAACACCAGAAACATCAGTTGTGAAATCGGAAGGAGACGGTGGACATGGATAGGTCATATATTAAGGCGTGAAAGAGAAAACAACAGCTATGTAGCTCTACAATGGGCACCTGAAGGGAAAAACACTAGAGGAAGGCCAAAAAATACATGGAGAACAACAGAGAGAGAAAGGAACCAACAAGGATGGACAAGTTGAAAAGTAGCCAGAACAGCAGCAAAAGATAGAAAAGGGTGGAAAAGCAGCGTGGAGGCCTTATGCGACTTCTGGCGTGGAGAGAATTAAGGTTAAGGTAAGGTTCATATGATGAAGGCAGTTTAATTAAGGTATGGAGTTTGCATATCAGTAACTGCTAGTAGTCCTTTGTTAATTTATGTATCATTGTCATTTTTCTTTAAAACTGAGTTTTACTGTGCGTATTTGTGTGCGTTTGTTTTTTCTACATTAGCTAGAGGTAAAGGTGGAGGGTGGACATCTAAACAAAATTTTTAACCCAACTGCATTTTTGCGCCTGTCCCAATTCAGGAGCATCTGGCCTTTTGTTAGTCTTGTATGATTTTTTATTTCAGTTTATTTATATATTTCGGGGTTAAGTATGATTATCACCAAACTATTACACATTTTCGTTTTGGGACCAGCTGTAGCCCGCCTCCAGGTGCAAGATTTTCTTGCTGTGTTTAAGGCCCATTGGTGGTCTTTGGCTGTTTTCTGCTCTTTTGTCGGGTTGTTGCATCACAATTTCTCCAATTTTATTTCAAATACAAATTTGCCATATCTCTTTAACATATGGAACCCTGAATAACTTGAATAACTGCTAACATGAGACTCTATAATGCTTTGCCATTATTATCAGGGGCATACATAATATTGGTAAAAACAAAACAACCATTTCTGTTCAATTTATTTATAAAACATGCAAAAACAAAATGTGCAATTATTTAACCACTAATGTAAACTTGAGCCCCATATATTAACAAGATATAATAAATAACAAACAAATACTGTTTTTACAATGCGTAGAAGGTTTCTTCCTATAACAGAAGCAAGTGACAATTGAAACCAGTCAACCCAGTTTGTTCATGGTTCCTTTCAAATGTTGAGCCTAGCAAAACATGACAAGAATTGCAAGACATATATAACAGATGAACCCTAATATTCTGTAACATAACAAATTAATTAAAAAATGTTTAAACATAAAATATAAGGGTCTTTTATGGTATTTTTGTTATTACAGTTTTCCCTGCTAAGAATTGAAATCAACTCAATTTCTAAGTATATAAATTGTCTCTATGGATTGCAAGATTGGTAAAACTTTAACGGAAGTCACAATAACAAATCTCTCATTTTTGTCAATATCTAAAAAAATTGCAATGATAAAGTCATTGAATAATTTTTTAATTTCCATTGCAAAAGTTTAAGTTCTTGAATAATAATAATACCTACAACTTTCAGAACTATATATTTTGTTTTCTTTTGAGTTCCTACATACATAATATAGCGCTACATGTATATCATAAAAAGCTTATGACTTCAGAAATAGTGCAGTTTCTAAGTGAATCTTTATTTTAATCTATTTTGTGTTTTTATCATAAACATTTATAAAATATTTCATTAATCAAAATTTACACTTTTGCTTATATATGTGTTGTTAAATTGCAGTCTCATTGATGTATACTCCACATCAAATTTATTTATTGAAAAAAAGGCTGACAAATTGAACTAACTATTAAAATTCATAAAATTAGATTGAGACCAATATTTGAGCATTACATTCTTCTATCATTATTGCATTTTAAACATTGCACTCAGCATTGCAAAACTATACTAAATCTTTTAACTTCAATCCCAAATGATACTGCTGAAAAATATAATTCATATTATTTCCAAATCATACCATAGATAATAAACTTAATCATTTAATTGAAGCCATTGAGAACTTTAATCGCAGTCATATTTGACAGATATTATAACAAGATACCAGTTCATCATTTTTTTAGGTACCAGATAATTCAGATTTAACAATAATAATAATTTTCAATCAACAAAACACAACACAATGTGCAAGAAATCATATAAATACAAACAAATACTGGAGCTTACATGTAAATATCACAGTTGTTCTAGTTTTATATCACAGTTTATGTTTTTAACTTCACAATGGACGGACAAATACAATTTTGAAAGGAAGTTCCCAGTAAACTTAATATAAATTCATATTCATGATAGAACTAGAAAAACCATTTAAGAACGGTGTGAATATCCACATCCCATTACTTCATTTTTTTTTCTTTAACCTTTCCTCATTATCATTTTAAGTCCATGACTCCCTTGCTCAATATTTATGCCCTGTTTTAAATTTTTAAAGTAATTTTATAGCTTCTAATCTCTTCGGACATGTCTAAATAATTATCAGAATGCATTGCATCAAATTGCCATGACAATTTTCCACAACAAAAATGTGGCACTAAACCTCACTTTGTTCAACCATATAGAGAAATGAAATAAGGGAGGTAATTTGAAAAAATTATTAAAATTATCTCCCTTGAAAACTCATTAAACTGTTTTTAATACAAAATTTAATATTATGAAATATCCAAACTAACATTAAAAGGATCATCAACTATTTTTTGATGAATTTCTATAAATAATGGTACATAAGTCACAAAGTCCATAAAATCTATATATCCTGTTCCAAATCTGTTAAACTTGCTTAAAACCTGAAAATGAACATAAATACATAATTTGATTATTTCTTTTTCTTGAAAACATTTTTAAATACAGCCATTCAAGAAATTACAACTTTATTTCAAAATAGAATATGCAATTTAAAAAGGTTTAACTGATATGTGTTAAAAGACTTTTTTTTATACATGATACATACTGTTTGATATTTGTTGGATACCAATTTTCATGGGTTTCGTGGGTACAGGTGAAAGAATGCAAATGTTCAACGAATAACATAATTTCGATAAGCTTTGTTTACAAAAATTGGCAAAACCACGATCAAATATCCACGAACGAATATGCTAGTTTTTAGCAATCCACGAAAATTAGTACCCACGAAAATAAATGAATCCACAGTATTTTTTGGGGTTTTTTTTGGTTTTTTTTTGAGTCAGCACTGCCAGATGTTTTTTTAATACATTGCAAAAGATAACATTTAAAAGTTATTTTTTCATGTGGAAGGGCATTAAAAATCCCATTATATAAACATTTCTCAAATTCTAAAAACAGCTATGATGAATTCAAGATGTTATTTCTATTTTTTCTAGGGTTGCTGCCTCATCGGCAAATTCATCTGATTTCCTTTATACAAAAAATATACAAGGTCAACATTTAGTTTATAAGAAACTTACATATCCCACACATTCAGGATCCAGCCCACCTGCTGTTAATTCTACCGCTAGCTGTGATGCTTTAGCATTGCCATTGTTGTTTGTCTCATAATCACCGTCTGCTAACAGTCCGAATAACTCCTGTAAAATATATTTTGGAATTATAATGTGTAATTGAATAAAAGCTGAAATACAGATAAAAACGTGTCCATACTCACCAGAACAAGATGCCCGACTCACATTATCATTTTTATGTAAAGTGGGCCGTGAAATTGGGTCAAACCTCTAATTTGGCATAAAAATTAGAAAGAGCATATCATAGGGAACATGTATACGAAGTTTCAAGTTGATACGTCACAAAAAACTACCTAAACCAAAATTCTTAACCTGAAGAGGGACAGAAGGATGGACAAACAGATGCGCAGCCACAGACTGAAACAAGAATGTGTCCCCAGTACACAGATGCCACATCCGCACTATCATTTTCTATGTTCAGTGGACCGTGAAAATGGAATAAAATCTCTATTTTTGCATTAAAATTAGAAAGATCATATCATACGAAACATGTTTACTAAGTTTCAAGTTGATTGGACTTCAACTTCATCAAAAACTACCTCGACCAAAAAGTTTAACTTGAAGCAGGACAGAAGGATGAACGGATGGACGAATTATTGAACAGAAAGACGGAAAGAAGCACAGACCAGAAAACATAATGCCCACAAATAGGGCATAAACAAGAATGTGTCCAAAGTACACGGATGCCCCACTCGCACTATCATTGATTTTCCATGTTCAATGGACCATGAAATTGGATAAAAATATAATTAGGCATTAAAATTAGAAAGATAATATCATAGGGAACATGTGTACTAAGTTTCAAGTTGATTGAACTTCAACTTTATCAAAAACTACCTTGACCAAAAACTTTAACCTGAAACATGCATTTACATTTTCTATGTTCAGTGGACCGTGAAATTGGGGTCAAAAGTTTAATTTGGCTTTAAAATTAGAAAGATCATATCATAAGGAACATGTGTACTAAGTTTCAAGTTGATTGGACTTCATCAAAAACTACCTTGACCAAAAACTTTAACCTGAAGCGGGACAGACGGAGGAACGAACAGACGAACGGACGCACAGACCAGAAAACATAATGCCCCTCTACTATCGTAGGTGGGGCATAAAAATAATGGGTCTAAGTGGGACATAAAAATATCAACAGTGTTCCACTGAAATTAAGTAACGAATAATAATTAAAATAGACAAAAATTCGAATACAATAGACCATTTTCCTATTACTGACTTTTGACTCCAGTTTTTATAAGTTTTGGACAGGTTAACTATTCTGTCTTAGAACATCCTGGTACTCGGTCAACTACAACCAACCAAAAGAAGTATAATCAAATATATAAAAAGGTGCAATTTAGACAGAAAGTTTACTGTTATCCGATCATTTAGTCGTGTAAAAAAACCATTTAAAAACAGTTAACTTTCCCTCAAAATGCCCTACCACAGAGAAGGTAACCCTGACGAGTCAAAAATGGTTATATGAAAATGGTCAGGAGCCTGTAATTCAGTGGTTGTCTTTTGTTTATGTGATAAAATTGAGAATGGAAATGGGGAATGTGTCAAAGAGACAACAACCCGACCAAATAAAAAACAACAGCAGAGGGTCACCAACAGGTCTTCAATGTAGCGAGAAAATGATACATATTTGTTTTTGTTCATTTTTTTTTTTTTTTTTTTTTTTTTTTTACATAAATAAGGCCGTTAGTTTTCTCATTTGAATTGTTTTACAGTGTCTTATCGGGGCCTCTTATAGCTGACTATGCATTATGGGCTTTGCTCACATCTTCTTTTTTATATTATTCCACTGGTTTCAAAATGAACTGATTTATTATGACAGTGTTTACCTTTGAAGTTTCCATCTTAAGATCTAAGGCATCATAGCTTCTTCTTTTCTTCTTAGTTTCTTCTGGGTTATCTTTAATTAATATCTTCTTTATAACAGGGCTACAATAAAACAGAAGAAATGCAACTTTTGTTTCAAAATAAAATCACAAAATATATTCATAGAAACAGTAAAATATTAATTTCAGTAAAGTACTCCTTCGAAAATTAAAATTAAATGTCAAAACCTTTTTTTGCTGTATTTTTCAAAATAATTTTGATAAAGTAGTTGCCTCCATGTTCCACTGCTTATGACTTTTCCTCTAAACCAATCAGCACAGGGCATCTATTCAGATTCTGAAAATTTCAGCCAGGTGTTCAGAAAAAAAATCAGAATTAATGCTGAATAATTATTGCAAATGTCTTGCTAAAGTTTTGCTGTAAACTTGCTGGAATATGCTAAATTCAGCAATTTATAAGAAAAAGTTTTTTTTAGAGATTCTGAAAATTTTAACAAGATGTTCAGGAAAAAAATCAGAATTCATGCTGAATGTTTACTGAAAAGTCTTGCTGATTTTTTACTGAACATTTGCTGAAAACTTGTTGCAATGTGCAAATTTAAGTCATTGTTAAGGAACATGTTTAATGAATGTGTTTAGTAATATTCCAGCATCTTGTTCTGAAAAAATTCCCAAAGCTATTTTCATGAGGGTGCTATTTATTCCTGTAGCTCTCATGCACTCTTACTCTTTGATGAAGTTCCATCTCAATATCTTTATACAGCTTTATTGAAAATACTTGAGTAAATCATCTTATTGTACTTACTCCATTTGAGATATTTTCTCTGACAAAGCAGCTATTACTGTGAAAAGTTGGAAGTTGATTTTTCTTCTGCCAGGTAAATTTAAAATCTACAAGAAAAAAAGACAATTAAAATAACTGTTTGATGCACAAAACTTGTTGACCATTATTTTATCTATTGACACACAGAGAAATGATTATTTAAGAAATCAATAATTAACAGTTCCTGAAATTTCAAGTCAGGAATATGAGATTTGTTAACCATTCGTTTGATGTGTTTGAGTTTTTCATTTTGCTATTTCAGTGTCAGTCTTCCTAAGAATCAGGCAGTGGTGAAAACTCGACCAAAAAAACCCACCCAATTTGACATTGATTTCAGTTCATAAAATGTAGTTGTGCACAAAAAAACATTCATTTCTGTTTCCTGTTCTGGTAATAGAAGATACAATTTGGTTGAAATGCACTAGAAATTAATGAATAAGGGGAGATAACTCTGTAATTTGCTATCATTCTAACCAATTTTCTAACCAAGTTATTTGATATTACCACCCACACAAACGAAAGACCAATAATTTTTAACTCAGGATGATGGTTAGTATTAAATAGCATGATTAACTCGGTGGGTTTTTTCTGATCATGTTTTGATTTTTACCTAAATTGCCTGATTCTTACAAAGACTGGCACTTCATTAGGGACTTTGAGTTTTGAATTTTCCTTGGAGTTCAGTATTTTTTTATTTTACTTTTTTCATGAACAATCCCTCTTGAATTTTGTACCCCAAATTAGATTAAATCAAGATTGACATTTTGTACTTATTATACCTTCTAATTAACATACCTGATATATATAGTCAAACTCTGACTCTGATATTAAATTATGATTGACCACTTGTAATGCCCCTTCTAATTCTTCTATATTCATTTCTATATCCTAAAGAAGAAAAAATGAAACAGTCTATTGGTCACTTTGAATACACTTTACTTAAGTTTGAACTACATTCGTAAAATAAGCCATTATGAAGCACATGTAAAAATTCATCGGATATTCTGGAGAAAGCAAAACATAACAAGAATGTGTCCATAGTACACGGATGCCCCACTCGCACTATCATTTTACATGTTCACTGGACTGTGAAATTGGGGTCAATACTTTAATTTGGCATTAAAATTAGAAAGATCATATCATAGTTAACATGTGTA